>NC_089511.1:15774293-16074293 GCF_036850995.1 Saccopteryx leptura | reverse complement strand
AGGGAGAGGAGAAGGGGGAGGGGGAGGGGCACATAGAAAACTAGATAGAAGGTGACGGAGGACAATCTGACTTTGGGCGATGGGTATGCAACATAATTGAATGATAAGACAACCTGGACATATTTTCTTTGAATATATGTACCCTGATTTATTGATGTCACCCCATTGAAATTAATAAAAATTTATTTATATATAAAAAAAGAACAACTGTAACAAAGTAGTGTAATAAAAATTATGTGAATTTCTTTGGGGCATCATTAAGCAAAGGAAGGGTTACTTGAATACAACACGCACGGTGATACCAGGACAGTTGATCTGATAACCAAGACGGCTACTAAGTGACGCACAGGTGACAGTGCGGACAGCGTGGCCACGTGGGTGATTCCTGTCCTGGGCAGGTTGAAGCAGGACAGCACTAGGCTTTGTCATGCTACTCAGAATGGAGTCCAATTTAACTCAGGAATTGTTTATTGCTGGAATATTCCACTTACGATCCCCAGACCATGGTTGACTAAGGAGAACTGAACCCGCGGAAGGAGAAATAGTGGATAAGAGGGATACTGGGTGGGGGTGGGGGGCGGCTGCATTTATTTCCCAGTGTTTCCCTTCTGCGTGGGAGGGGCTAGTGTGGCAGAAAAGGCATCATGCTTCGGAGTCAGGCCGACCTGACTTGCAGCTTGCTTTTGCTTGCTACTTAGTATATGCCTGACTTTGCCTATTTCAGATTTAACTACAAAATTTGGAACATTACTGGCAGTCAGTACAGCAAAGTGGTTAAAAGCTCTAGGTCTAGTGAAGCGACGGACTGAATTAAAATAGCGGCTCTTACTCTTTCTGTGACTTTATTGTTTTTAAACTTCAATTGCCTCATCTGTAGAATGGGGATGGGCCCTAGCTTGGTTGAAGCATCATCCCAATAGGCCAAGGTTGCAGATTTGATTCTTGGTCAGGGCACATACAAGAATCAACCAATGAATGCATAAATAACTAGAACAACAAATCAATGTTTTTCTCTTCTTTACCTCTCTCTCTCTCTCTCTCTCTCTGTCTGTCTCTCCCTTCCTCTCTCTCTCAAGTTAATAAATAAAAATAATTTTAATGGGGATGATACTTGCACCTACTTCACAATTTGTTGCGAGGAGTAAATGTACATTAGCTCGCTATTGCCGCATAACAAACTAACAAAACTCAATGTCTTAAAGTAAAAACCATTTGTTATTGCTCGTGAATGTCTGAGTTAGCTGGGCCTTTCTGCCTTGGCTGGGCTAATTTATGCATGTAGGGTTAGCTACAAAATGGGTAGAAAGCTTTGCTGATCTAGGCTGTGTTCTTTCATAAGTGTGGGAGTGGTATGGCCCAAGGTTAGTCTAGAATGGTCTTGGCGGAAACAATTAGGTTCTCTTCTACATGGTATCTTAGTCCTCAGCAGGCAATCCTGGACTTGTTCTGGTTGAGCACAGTTGAGAGAAAGAGAGAGAGAGAGAGAGAGAGAGAGAGAGAGAGAGAAATTTTGTTTCAAAGCCTACTGAGGCCAAGGTTCAGATCTAGCATAACTATTATTTCCGCCACAAAGCAAGCAAGGCAAAGTCAGAAAGAAGGATGTACAAAGTTACAAAAAGGGGCCAGGGCATGGGTACTGGGTGCCAATAATTGGGGCCAACAGTACAATTAATCTAGCACAGACTACAAAGCCCTTAGCATAAAGGTGATCACATAGTAACTACTTTTAAAAAGTTTGCTATCATGACTGATTATTGCCCACTAGTATTGTCGTAAGGATTAAAATTCAAAGACAGTCCCATGACAATCCGTGCATGATCTTCCATGAGAGAGGACCTCACTGACTAGTGGCCCTGATGTCCCCTGTTCCGGACCAGCAACGCTGCATCTCCCGCTCTTTGCAGCTGCCTCTCCTGTGGCTGCTCACACAGCCTAGGGCAGGGGTCCCCAAACTACGGCCCGCGGGCCGCATGCGGCCCCCTGAGGCCATTTATCCGGCCCCCACCGCACTTCCGGAAGGGGCACCTCTTTCATTGGTGGTCAGTGAGAGGAGCATAGTCCCCATTGAAATACTGGTCAGTTTGTTGATTTAAATTTACTTGTTCTTTATTTTAAATATTGTATTTGTTCCCGTTTTGTTTTTTTACTTTAAAATAAGATATGTGCAGTGTGCATAGGGATTTGTTCATAGTTTTTTTTATAGTCCGGCCCTCCAATGGTCTGAGTGACAGTGAACTGGCCCCCTGTGTAAAAAGTTTGGGGACCCCTGGCTTAGGGTGTCCTTTCTGCACTTCAAGCTCCTGTTCCTGGTTGTTCCCACTCCCCAGGGAGATCACCTTTCCAATGACCCCCACGGGAGCTCCTTAAATTTACAGTGTGTTTTCCTCAGATTTTGGTCATTTAGGCTGATACCCTGTGTCCCTGATGAGTCTTCTGGCTCCCTGAGAGCAGGGATGGCGTTAGGAATCATACTTTATTTCCTTCCACAGATAAGCACTCAACAAATTACCAGTATCTGGGAGCTGGGGGGCGGAGAGGATAGTGAGGGAGAAACGGAACTGGATCTTACTTCCTGGCCAATCAATTAATATATTAAATATTTTCCCCTAACAAACTCCACAGTTTACTTGCAGAAATTGAAAGGCTTATTATTAAGTTCCATACTTTATCTTGGTTCAGTTGACTCTTTATGGTCAAAATTTTACCTTAAAACTTTGTTCCTTCCAATGAAGGCAGTATTACACCTTAAAAAAACTCATCTATAAGTTACTCTTATGATCACGGTGCAGGGTTTCAGGTGCGGTGTCTACAAACACTAATTTCTGCCTCAGGACCCTCCTGTGAAGATGCCAGCCCTTGTCTTTTTTTTTTTTGGTATTTTTCCGAAGTTAGAAGCGGGGAGGCAATCAGATTCCATATGCGCCCGACCGGGAACTACCTGGCACTCCCATCAGGGGGCGATGCTCTGCCCCTCTGGTGTGTTGCTTGTTGCAACTGGAGCCATTCTAGTGCCTGAAGCAGAGGCCATGGAGCCATCCTTAGCGCCTGGACCAACTTTGCTCCAATGGAGTCTTGGCTGCAGGAGGGGAAGAGAGAGAGATAGAGAAAAAGGATGGAGAAGCAGATGGGCGCTTCTCCTGTGTGCTCTGGTTGGGAATCGAACCCGGGACTTCCACATGCTGGGCCGATGCTCCACCGCTGAGCCAACCGGCCAGGGCCACTAGCCCCTGCCTTAATCCTGCTGTGTCCCTCAGTCTCACCCTGAGTCCACGGGTATGTGTAGGACCTAGCCACTGTCTACATATCTCGGAAATCATTACTTTACATCCAGAAAGCCTTAGGAGAGCTAAGTCACTTTACTCAGCACCCTTAGAAAGGAGGGCTGCGGCTTGGCTTCCCAGCCCTTGCTGAACAGCTTTCCAAAGTTCCTGCCGACGGGTCCCCTCCTCGACGTCCAGGCAGCCGTGCTGCTGCTGCCGACGGCCTGTGCCCCGGTGGCGACTGTCCAGACCCCACTGTGCTTTCTGTGCCCCTCACGTCTCTACCTTTCTCCAGAGTCGAAACCCAGCCCACACCCCCCGGAGCACAGGAGCCAGAACGACTCACAAGTGACACAGGGCTTTCTTGTCATCCTGCAGGCCCACTTTTCAGACTCTGCAAAAGCACCCGTTTCCAGGCTGTCAGAGAGCCTCGTATTATGCCTTCTGGATGTGGGGGGCGGGAGGGGGCGCCACGCTGGTGTTAATTCAGGGCTTTATTTGTGAACGTCGGTGTTGGGTTTACTTGATTCTGCCAACGTCTCTGAAAGAAAGGCGGCGGATAAATACAAAGCTGCCCTATTGACGATTATTATGCTGATGTGTAAAACATAACCATTATTCCTGACAGTTTGGTCCGCTGGAATGAGATGATGTCTCAACATTTCAGGCCAGCTCTGAAAACATATGATTTTTTTTTCTTGCTCATGCTTTTGAATTTCCCAACACTTAAAACCCTAGTGGACCAGTTTGCGCAGGGCATGGCGGGGGGTGTAGACTTCCTGGGTGTGTAGAGACCAGTTTAGACATTCTGACCCCAGCCCTGTGAGGAGAGGGCTGGGTACATGGCGGCCTGTGCAGACAGAGGGTGCTGCTTCCCCTGACCTTGTTCTCACGGGGGCCACCAGCATGAAACAGCTACCGGGAAAAAACAAGTAGGAGTTGAGTTTGCGTAATAACACCAACGGAGAAGGGAAGAGCGAGGCGGAGCGCCTCCTGTAAGAAGGGTGCGGCGGGGGCCACGCACTGCTCGGGGGCATCGCACTGGGAAGGAGCCACGAGGGAGCACCGCATTGCCTCAGGAGGGAGCATCGCACTGCCCCACGAGGGAGCACCGCACTGCCCCGGGAGGGAGCACCGCACTGCCCCGGGAGGGAGCACCGCACTGCCCCACGAGGGAGCACCGCACTGCCCCGGGAGGGAGCACCGCACTGCCCCGGGAGGGAGCACCGCATTGCCCCGGGAGGGAGCACCGCACTGCCCCGGGAGGGAGCACCGCACTGCCCCACGAGGGAGCACCGCACTGCCCCGGGAGGGAGCACCGCATTGCCCCGGGAGGGAGCATTGCACTGCCCCGGGAGGGAGCACCGCACTGCCCCACGAGGGAGCACCGCACTGCCCCACGAGGGAGCACCACATTGCCCCAGGAGGGAGGAGGCCGTGCGGACGTCCAGGCTGGAGCAGGAGAGAAGAGCTGAGCGGGATGGAAGAGGCAGCGACCCCTCCGATCAGGTGCAGGGCGGGCACGTGGGGAAGAGGCCGCTCCGTTCTCCTCTCTCAGAAAGGCCGAGCGGACCCCCAGCCGAGGCTGCTCCAGAGAAGTCCGCGGGGGCTGCCGCCTACAAAGCGAGTCCTAGCGAAAAGGACAATGCCACAACAGGGGCAGCTTCCTAAAAATACAGGGATTCCCGTGCTTCCTCCGCACGGAGCGGGGACAGGGTCAGCCGTGGCCTCAGAGGCGGGCACAGGCATTACCCAGCTGGGTGAGCGCGCCCACCGACGGGTCAGTGAACCCTACATTCCTGGTCCCGACTGGGGAAGACCCGGAGAGAGGCAGCTCCGGAGCCGGCGTTTGAGGGAAGATCAGGGATTCACCGGTCGGTCGGGGGGACAGGCGAGGTAAGGGACGCGGCCAGAGCGAAGGTGACGGGTAAGGATGAGCTTTCCTGTGAGCACGGGGAGAAAAAGGACACCGGCTCCCGCGGAGGCAAGGTTTACGGAGCGGGCTGCCGACGAATACGTCCTGATGTGTAACACGGGCCCAGAGCATCCAGCGCACCCTCAACATTTATTCTTGATTCCACAGGTAACGGAGAGTCCATGACGACTTTTAACTTAGCAGATTGGGACAGGTTGAAAATATATATATATATATTTTTTGGATATATTATTTAAGGGAGATGACCTCAAGTTTCAGAATGAATTGAAATGTGAAGTGTGACAGAAAAGATGGGAGATGTTAAATTAAGTGACATGAAGCACAGCTATGATTCATATCGTCCCCCCTCCCCAGGTGAGGTGGTCATGATTCTCCGTCACCTGTTGCTTTTGCCCACGTTCCGTGTCTGGGTCCCACATCATGAGCTTGAGGTTAGCTGAGCCTCCATGCTACTATTTCATCTAGCCCTTGATAGGTGCTTAACTTACGATTACTGAATACATATTCAACAGGAAATGAGGAAGGTCTATGCATCTGGCAAAGACTAGATGAAAGCATGGAGAAATAATACTCGAATTATCAAAGAATAGAAATATACCATTTATATTTGTATATCAGACACACCAATCTGGTGATGACACCTACCCTCCACCTTGAACCCACATGTAGTTCTTCTTAAATAGTCTGAGCCCTCCGCCTTCTAGAAAGAGTGTAAGGTGTTTATTGTTTTACCAGGAAAGATATATGACTAAAATGAAACAAATAAAAATAAAATAGTAACTGATGAGGATGCCAAAAGTAGCCAGCCCCTCCCCTTAAAGGTGAACTCACCCCAGCTGAGAATCAAAGGTGGGCTGTGGTCACAGTTGTTTCTTTAGGTCAAGACATCAATTTTCCCTTCTAGGAAATCATAGCCAGAAAAGTGGGACTGTCGACAAGTTGGGCGCTGGGAAATTCGTGTAGCTGGGATATGGGGAACAAGCCAAAGCTGCAGGACAGGTGAGAGGTGGCTGGTGGTGAAATATATTGTTCCACTCATGAGAATGAAAATAAATTCTGTGTGTGGACCTGGAGATCTCCTGTCCCACTCTCCCTGGGCACCTTCAAGTTCAGGGAATTTCTAGAAGACGAAGACCTCAGTCCACTTGCCTAGCCAGGGACACCAGTGGCCTTGGTCCTCCTGTGCCCAGGGAAGCACCTGTGAAACTGAACGGTGCTTGTCAGACACTAGTCCGTCAGAAGGCTGGATCGTGAACCGAGCTTCCTTTCCAGTCAACTTCAGGTTCAAAGTTGCATCTGTGCCGACCTTAGTGAAGCCTCTCCGATGACTCTAGACGAAGCAGTCAGACATTACCGACTTTGACCTGCATGACCACGAAGATTCTTCTGATCTCTGTGACCCTCAACCGTCTCCTCCGTCACATGGGAATAACTTGAATTCTTCCAGTATGTAAGAGCTCTAGGAGAGAAGCTGACTTTTCGTAGGGCGCCAGTAATTATTGAGCACTTATAATTAAACGTACAGATTGTGTGTGGGGGGGGGAGTGCACGTGTGCACAGGCTCATGCATTTTTAAATAGAAGACCCATTTTACACTCATTTAGCAAATGGCATCTTACGACTTGGGTGACGAAGCAAAGGTCCTTCCAGCAGTCCAAAGCAGAATGAGAACAGAGAGCTCAGGCTTTACGATCGACAGTCCTGTGCTTTCTCTTCCCCAGAAGCTCAGTGTCAGTCAAGGCTGTAAGGGTCTTGATGTTGGCCCTTTAAGTTTTCTCCCCTGAGAGAATTAAAGTCTCAGAGCCCCACTGAAGAGTCTGAAGTGACTAACACTAAACCTCACCCTCCATGAGTGGAAATCTAACAGACCGTCAACCTTTCCTGACTGCACCTCTTCTGGCTTTCCTGAGAGGACTGATCTATTTCATCGTGTATGAAGTGAATTATTTTAGAGCCACAAGGACAGCTACAAGAAGCCAGGTCTACTTATGAGCAGATGTTTTAGGCTAATAAGCATGTCTTATAATGAGTGGATTATAGGGAAGTGGGAAGAGTTCGGTTCATCTAGGTCTGAATCTGTGCTTTGGAGCCAAAATGGGATGCACAAATCTGGCGAATTACTTAACTCACCCGAACCTCAGTTTACTCATCAGCAAAATGGGTATACAACACGTAATTTACAATCTGGATGTGACATGGAACAACAGTCTTTACATATTCGGCAACCAGCAAATAAGCACGTGAAAACAACATCATTTTATTACCTTCCTGCCTTTGAATGACGTTGCTATAAACTCTAGTGCAGACAACCTTCTTTGCAAAGGCAACTGAGCTGCCGGGGAGGCAGCCTTTATGAGGAAGGTCAAGTTCGGTCGCCTGGGTGACACACAGTCAGAAAGGAAAGCACCGACGACAAACACAAGCTGGTCAATCTCTTCGGCATTTGTAGTGTCAAGGCCCAGCCGGGGCTCTGTGATTATGAGAGACGGGTGAAAAGTCTCCTGTTGTATTTTTCTCACTTTTCAAATCAGGAAGACCAGAAGGAACCAACAAATTGATGAATTAATAAGCAAGAAGAGAAGGGCATAATGCTCAGGTAGCCCTGAGCGCCCAGGAAATGAAGGTACCTCCATGCCCCGGGCGAGTCTCACAGGAAAAGAACTCTCCAAGGACGGAGGCACGCCCGACACGGAGAGAGCCCGCGTGTGGCCGGCTCCGTGACCTCCTCGGCATCACGGAAATCACACCCGAGTTTGACAGAGCCGTTTCTATCCCCCACTGAAAGCAGATTTATAAACATCACCCCTTTTGAAGGGAATTTTAGAAATAGCTTGTGTGTGTGTGTGTGTGTGTGTGTATGTGTGTGTGATCCTACATCAAAGCGAGGATGGCATGTCCCTTGTTCTTACGTGAACTGTTATTAGCCTACCAACTCAATGTGTGGAGGATCTTAGTGGGTAAATTAACATGTCATTTTCAGGAGGGGAAAAGAAAATGACAGCTTTGGTGGCGGTAGGTTTACCACCTGGAAGGTAAGCGCACCTTGCGTCTGTTGTATGAGCGGCCAGGCCGGGCTGCACACAACTGAGTGAAGTCAACCCTGGGGAATCGGTAGAGACGGCCCCTTCCACCAGTGGAGTCAAGCACTAACATCACAAGAGCTATTCCTCTGCTTGAGAGTCGACCTTCCTCCGAAAAGAAACACATGGGCATGAACTGATAAAAAAAAAATGGGTGTAAGCAATCTGGGGTATCATCTATGAGGAGAATATTCCAGTTCTCTTAGCTGCCTGACCGGACGCAGGTGGCTCCTCCTCCCTGGGCCTGACTTTTCTTCACAGTGAAACGGGACAGTAGAGAGCACCGTTCCACTGCCCGGGAGGTCACGTACAGCCAGGACTGAGGTGGTCTTCGCCAGTGAGAAGGAGTTATGGACTGGACTGGGTCTCCCCAAAGCTCCTGGGTTGAAGCCCTAACTCCCAGGACCTTTGAATGAAAACTTATTAAAAAATAGGGTCTTAAGGTGGTAATCAAGTTCAAATGAGGCCCTTAGGGTTGGGCATTGGTCCAGTTTCTCTGCTGTCTCTATAAAAAAGGGATGGAGCGCGGACAGACACACAGAGGGAGGTCGACGGGGAAGACGCAGGGAGAACGCCGTGTGAACGTGAAGGCAGCCATCTACACACCGAGCGGAGACGCCTGGGACAGATCCTGCCCTCGCAGCCTGCAGAAGGAGCCAGCCCTGCAACGAAGCGATTGGACAGAGAGCCTCCAGAACTCACCTGTGCGACGACGCATCGTGCTGCTTAAGCCACCCAGGGTGTGGCACTTTGGGATGGCAGAAGCGCTGGCAGATTGGTACCGAAGGGCTGCTGGGTTCCGGACGTCCTCCCGAGAGGGGTGACTGGTGGAGACCAGAGGATTAACGGGACTCTCCTTCTCCAATTACACCTCTCCCCAGAAACGACCAGCCCTTTCACTCAATAATTAGCTCATATCACAGTTGTCATGACAACGGGATATAAAGCTGTGTTCCAGAATTTGAATCTAAGCATGCTAAAATCTCCACAGGGTATTTTCTTTGACGGAGAGTAAATTAAGCAAAGCATGTGCAGGCACACACAACACACGCTCTCACAAACCTCAGACAAGGGCTCCTGTCCCCAGGGTTCGAGAATATGAGACCTTCGCTGCCACTGAGCGTCTCTGTGTTCAACTGACATTTATTCGTTCAATTGGCATTTACTGAGCAACTACTATGTGCCAAGCACAGAAGGAGAAGTCTTGGCAGACTAACTGCTTCTCTCAGAGAAAGCTTGCAATTTGAGTGTCTGACTCGAGAAATGACACCTTTGCCTGTGGTCGGTTAGGGAGCAGCGTGGGCTTCCACAGAAGGGGGTCGGCACCTTGTCCACTCATCACGACCTCCCCAGGGAGGTAATGCTGTTCTCAGCAGCATGTAATGCTTAACAGATAGTTCCTGCACAAATGAATGAATGAACCAAAGAAAACTCAGAAAACCATTGGCACAGGACTAGGAACCACGAAACACTGAAACACGTAGTCGTGAATGTAAACTGATAGTAGCTAATATTTATTGAACATTTACTGTGCCCCAGCACCACTCACTGCACAGACCACAGCATTAGAACTTTTCTATCATGTTCACAAGAGTCTGTGCTGTAGAGAGTCATAGCTCCATTGGATGGCTGAAGGAAACAAGGCTTTTAGAGAGTAGGTAAATCGCCAGTTATTTTATAGAAACGAACGGTTCAAGTCCAAAGTCACGCTCACGGAAACGGCTGCCCACCCTCCCACTGCCGGTGGGAGCCCGCGCATGCCGCCTACACCCTTTAGGCCCGAACCTTCTAACGGGGAGTAGGGGGAGAGTGAGGTGTTCTGCAAACCTGTTTAGTTACTCATTTATCTTCTCTTGAGCATTTTTCATTAATTTTCATAGATAACAGCCTAAGAGAACAACTTGAAGGATCTGGGCATGGGTTGTGTCTTTTTCACTCTTTCAGGAAACTGATTCCTATTCAATTTTCCAAAAAAAAAAAAAAAAAAAAAGCCAAAATGAGATGAACTTGCAACATCTCCAGACAGGAGCATAATCTCGCTCCCAACGAAGCCCCATGAGGCAGGATTTTGATACTAATTCCGAAAACTGTCAGGGAATACCACTGGTTTGCATTTACGTAATTGATAAAGTAAGGTATCGATTCCGGTTAGTAAACCAGAAGCCCTGCACGTAAGATGTGAGCTAATTGGGGTTAAAAGGTGTCGTTTCTTGACGGAGAGTGATGTTTCAGCCTGATCCCGCTGGACTCAGCGAAAGGTGGCTGGTTTCCCAGCCCCCGTTCCGACAGGGCAGACTCGTCTCCCGGAAGCGCCCACTGTTGTCGAGACAGACTGAAGCAAGAGGGTGGGATGACAAGACCCTTCACTAAAAAAGCGAGAGCGGGCCCTGGCCAGTTGGCTCAGCGGTAGAGCGTCGGCCTGGCGTGCGGGGGACCCAGGTTCGATTCCCGGCCAGGGCACACAGGAGAAGCGCCCATTTGCTTCTCCACCCCCCCCCCTTCCTCTCTCTCTCTTCCCCTCCTGCAGCCAAGGCTCCATTGGAGCAAAGATGGCCCGGGCGCTGGGGATGGCTCCGTGGCCTTTGCCCCAGGCGCTAGAGTGGCTCTGGTCGTGGCAGAGCGACACCCCGGAGGGGCAGAGCATCGCCCCCTGGTGGGCGTGCCGGGTGGATCCCGGTCGGGCGCATGCGGGAGTCTGTCTGACTGTCTCTCCCTGTTTCCAGCTTCAGAAAAATACAAAAAAAAAAAAAAAAAAAAAAAAGCGAGAGTGAAGCAACTTGACCTTCTGCCCCCAATGGTGAGTCCTCAGGAATAAAGGACACATGGAAAACCATGTCGCTTTAGAACTCAGATGCATGTGTGTTTGGGGGTGGGTGGGTGGAGTCGTGGAAAGTGTGGGAAAAGGGCCTACTCTTTTTCAGTAAACAATACAAACATCTCCACGAGCAACTCTCCGTGCATCATAAACTTGGCCTGCCGCCATGACGTATACATGTTTTATTCATTTATTCAAACATGTGTTCAATATCGCTTATCTGTTGAGCCCGACACTGTGCTATGCAACTGGGACGGTGGTTGACAAGCAGAACAAGACAGATGTCAGCAGTACTTGAAGGGCTCAAAAGCTAACGAAAGAGAGATATCAAGGTAGCGATCACAGGAGGACCGCGTGCTATGGCAACACAGAAGCCGGTACAACTAGCTCAGCTCGGGGCGGTAGAGTTAGAGACCACTTTTAAGGGTAGGGACTCATTCGCTGATCCTTTAAGTGTGGATGGCTGGAGTTACCCAGAATTTGAGGGGCAGGAGGACATCATATCACAAGGTCAGACACGCCTGCGTCTAAGTAGAGAACAAACCCTGTCTCACAGGGCTCTGCCCTTTTCTTTCCTCGCCTCAGTCACAACTGAAAGTAATTCATTAGTTGTGATTGCTTGTAATAGAATCCTCACCAACCTAAAGGCTCCATTCTAGATACTTCCTATCTGTGAGCTGAATGAATGAATAAATGTGTGTGGAGGCGTATCATGAAATGAAGCCAGAATCTCATCTCAGCTGTTACACCACAGGATGCCTTCAATGTCACCATGTCAGTGCCCACAGATACTTATTCAATGAATGAAGGGATGAATGAAGGAACGGCATTTCAAAGGGCAATGAAATTAAACTTGGAATCAAGAAGGCTACAATAAGGGGGAAACTTTGAAGGATCCTAAAGAGGGCACTGACTCGGTTTACTCCACCCAAAGAATCCTTTAATAGATACCGATTATGTGGATTTGGTGGTTTGCTATACGTATCAGTGATTTCAAGATATAAGATACAGTTCTCTGTCCAAGAAAATTATAATCTATGAGGGAAAGAATAGATTTACTCTATACCTTTAAATATTTTGAAGACTTCTTTATAGGGAAATATCTAGACACTTTTTCATGGCATACAATGAAAATCAGAAATTGTGTTAAGAAGAATTGTTCTCTGGCCAGATGTATATTTCCCGATAGCACAAGCCGTCCTGCGAAAGAGCCGGTACCGAGTGAGGGTCAGCAGACTGTGAATGAGGGGTCAGAGGGGCAAATCCGGCCCGCCCTCTGTTCTTGTAGCGCTGTGAGCAAAGACTGGTTTTTACATTGTTCAATTGTTTTTTAAAAATTAAAAAAAATAAAATAAAAGATCTTGTGTCAAGTGAAAAATAGATAAAATTCAAATGTCCCTAATACAGTGTGATTGGCACATAGGCACGCCTGTGCCTTTATGTATTGTCCGCCGTGGCTTTCTTGCTACAAGAGCAGAGCTGCCTGGTTGCTACTTACGGCGCACAAAGCCTAAGAGATTCATTATCGGGAACGGCACAGGAAGAAGTCTGCTGAGCGCTGCGTTAAGACTCACAGCGAGTGTGAGTGGCACGGCTGATGCCAGCAGGCATCTTGGTGACCTTCTCCTTAGGGGTTTCCACTTCCCGAATCAGTGGCTCCCTGCGAATTAAAATGGAACTACACTGGGGAATTTCATTTCCTACTTCTTAAAAATGAGTGCCTCGCACATGATGATTGATGATGCCTTTGCTTAAGAAGGGGACATACAGCTTAGTATGAAATGCAAAACTATTGCAAGTCCGTGCGACATCGTTGGAGCAGCAGCGGTTTAAGATCGGGAAGCCGACGTTTCCATCCTGCAAAGGGTGGGCAGCTCACATCCTCCATCTGGGCCCAAGACCCCTTATGTATCAAGCACAGGGCCAGTGACACAGTCCTCAAGATCCCTTTCATGGCCGTCTGTTATTCTGTGAGGACAAGTCACTGTGCTCAGGGCTCTGCCTCCTCCTAGCTGGTATCCATTTTACAGAGAAGCCCTCATTGGCCACTAGATACGTTGGATTATTTACACACGGGTGGGGTTAACTACAACAACAAACGATGCTTGGGAGGGAAACAGTCCGGCATTTCAAATCTGCAGGAAACATGGGGACAACTGGAGTTCTGCATTCCATCTTGTAGCTTCAGGATGCATTTGGTCTATTCCTTTGGAGATGCCTGGGTAAAGGATAAACTTACCATGTTCTAGAATGGGCTAAAGGGGAGGGAGGGTGTGAATTTTTAAAGATGAGGTCAAGTTGAGCCCTGGCCGTTTAGCTCAGTCAGGTAGAGCATAGTCCTGAAACACCCACGTTGCAGGTTCGATCCCTGGTCAGGGCGCATATGGGAAGCAACCAATGAGTGTGTCCAACGAAGTGGAACAACAAATGAATGCTTCCCTCTCTCTCTTTCCCTTCCTCTCTCTGTCTCTCTAAAGTCAATTTAAAAAACGAGATTAGGTAAAGTCGCAGCTTACAGTCAGACTATCCCTGCTCTCTCCCATTCGAATCAAAGCTGCTTCTCTTTGCTTCAAGAGTTGCAGTCTCCTTCCTGCTTAGCCCCATGGTTACTCTATCTCAAAATTTCCTAACGGAATATCCAAAGCAGGATTCAAGAATACCCAGGGCAGGAGTCAAGCAGCCAAACTGCCCAGCGGGCACGTCTGCGAGCTTGATCTGGACCCCTCCGCGATCTCTAATTGTCCTCCGCGATCTCTAACTGTCCTCCGCGATCTCTAACTGTCCTCCGCGATCTCTAACTGTTCTCCGCGATCTCTAACTGTTCTCCGCGATCTCTAATTGTCCTCCGCGATCTCTAATTGTTCTCCGCGATCTCTAATTGTTCTCCTTTTGAGCCTGGGCAGCTTGGTGGGTATGCGGAGAAGGTGCTCGCAAAAGTTCAATGCTTAAGAGACTGTTCCAGTTGTCAAATCATAATAGAGAGCGGTTTAGCTGAAATGAAGTAATTAGAGGGGAAGAAAAGAAAAGGCAAATGAAATAAAACCACGTCCTTTTCAGTTGTCTAAGTACTGAGGTGTCCTCTGAGGCATGTGCATAACCGGCTTCCGATGTGCCTGCCGGGTAACTGCTCCCCTGTTTAAAGGGTGGAGATCAGCGTTATTTTGACTGAAGCTCTTATTCACCAACCTGGGCAAAGATGCTGCACTTACAGACCCTCAAGAACTTCTCAAAGAGGCTGTCATCATGTTAAGTCAACACATCTCATGTTTTAATATTTTGATCTGAAATGTACAAGTTCGGCCCCGTGCCCTCTGGCTCTTAACTTTTAAGCACACACTATCCTGGCTCAAATCTTGGTTCTCCCATGTCTTAGCTTCGTGATCTTGGGGGAAAAAAAATTGCTTAAGGTTTCTGATCCTCAGTTTCTGCACGTTTAATAGGATGTGATCATAGAACATACCTCGTATGGCTTATATTTTAAATACAGATGAAAAGCACTTATCCTAGAACCTAGCACACAGTCTGCACTTAATACATGTTAGCTATTGTTCCAAATCTTTTAGAAAAACTCTACTTGTCCTTTGGGTTTAGATGTCAGCCACCTAGGAATCTCTCCGTGCTGCCTGAGTTAGCCCCTCCTAACTTACAATGTTTCATAATTATGTGGTTACTTGCTTCTCTGTAAACTGTGGGTTGCAAATCTGTCTAATTTATTTCTCCATATTTGGCTTCCTTCTCAGATCCAGATACACATAGCTCAAAGACTATTGTAGTGAAGGGGTAAGGACATGAGAGTAATGTGCATACTAAAGCAACAAAATCGCGGAACATACTTGTGTATGAAAACTCATGGCTCATAGAAAAAAAAAGAAAAAGAAAAGAGACTCCAAAACCTTAGCAAGGCATCTGTATGGTCCCTCCCTTGATTTTCAACCTCTTCAAAGGAGGCTATCACCCTCCCCTTCCACCTGTTTTCTGTGCTCAAAGTCACAATAGAAATCTTTCAGTACCTCAAGCCACAGGACATTTGCACAGTCTGCTCTATTTGGAACTCTCATATACCACACTTCAGATCACTGCTCAAGTCTTGGGAAAACCTTATCCTACCCCTCAGTCTAGGCCATATCTGCTTCTTATACGCACTTAAAGAAATTTTTCTGTCCTTCTTGAGATTTAATCTCAGTTTAATTATTTAGTTTTGTGATTATTTAATTAATATTTATCATTCCCTAGTAGATTGTTAATTCCACAGAAACTGGGATCACTTTTGCTCTCTCTCATGCATTCTTACTGTTATGGACAGTGCCTAACACAAAGCAGGTGCTCAATAAAGATTTGTTAACAAATTAATAAATGAAGATAGACATTTACATCTTAGAAGCGGATGCAGAACAACTTTAGTTGCCTGATAAGGAATGAGAATTCTTTATTCATTAGGTTCAACCAATGTTAACTAAGAGTTTCACCTGCCGCATGACTCAAGGGTTGTTTAGGAAGCTGTATTGAACCTTTCCTGCAAACGCTGAGCAAGACATGCACCAACAACAGCGGAAGGTAGACTGGCCTTTGTTCAAGACGCTTGTAGCTCAGGATCTGGCCCTTCTCCCCTCCCCCTGCCCCGAAACTTATGATGTCTCCATTTGCGATTGTCCTGTTATCTTTGGTTTCAGCATATCCATTTTAAATGAACTGGGCTACATTCCCAGCTTTCTGGAAATTACATAATTTCATTAAAACCTCCGTGTAACCCCCCCCCCCCCCCCACACACACACTCAATCATTCTCTACTCCTCCTCACCCTCCCTGTCAAGTTCCATCTTTCTGTGCATTTGACTTCGTCTCAGAAAGATCTCAGTAACCTTCACTAGCCCGACCTATCTCTCTTCGGCCTATTTTATAGTCTTGGCTCAAACTGTCATCACTTTGTTTTGCAAAGAAATGGGTAACTGGTCCTCCCATCCCCCGCTGCCCCATTCCCTCACCAAAGAAGCCGATAGGTTCATCTTAAAATGAAAATACGGTACTGATTAACCTGCCACTCAGGACTCCTGAGCAATAGGTCTCTTCTGGCTTCCCTCCCTCCCCTGCCTGACCCCTTTCCTATGACTGAGGCCCCGGGGCCACGGGAAAGGTTCCATCCTTCCCGGCCACGCCCCCTTCCCGGCCACTCCCCCTTCCCGGCCACGCCCCCCAGGTCTTTGGAAGCGGTGCTGACTCAGGAGGAGCTCCAACTGCCCTCCTTCCACGGGAAAACAGCCTTCCACTCGCCGCTCAGGAGTCAGATTAAAAATCATCTCCTCTCTGAAACCGTTTCTAACGTTCCAGAGAGAATCAGCCGCGACGCCTTCTGCAGAACCGTAACTCTCCTCGTACAGTGAACAGGAAAAAAAAATATTTTAAAATAATGATCTCATTGCCTCTCTCTCCTTTGCTGGACGATGAGGTCTGGGAGTGTGAGACAGACATCTCAGAATCCGAACGTTCCCTCTGTTACTAGCCCACTAGCTGACGCGTAATAAGCGTTATAGCGTGCTCAGTGAATGGTTTAGCTTAAAAATATAACTGTTTTCCTTTGATAACAAGCATTTACTCCACAAAAGAAATATGCTCTCCCCTGACATTGAAGTGGTATTTTGTTGAAGCAGCAGTCACTTGAGAAATATGGGAAGTGGGGACATCTGCATTTTGATGTGTGTACGTCCGCAGTAAATTTTCATTTATGATGATCAAAAAGAAAGGGAGTTTAAGGTGTTTATGTTTTAAGACAGACTATAAAAATAACCTGGATTGTGATTCTGCCATTTTCATTTTATCTCGGCTCTCACAAATATTTCCCTTTGAAATGCCTCCCCTCCTACACCGGGCTGGTAAGACCTCCACACAGATTGCCCCAGCCCCTTGCATTTCTAAGCCTTTCATTTGCATTCTTAGTTAAATGCTAAATATAATACATGGTGTTCTTGAGGTTCTGGACATACTCTTTTCATCTACTGTGGGTTTTATAGACTGAAGGTCTATCAGCCCATCAGTGCTTCCCTTTAATAGGCTCTTTCTTTATTTCCAGAACTCGTCGTTTCAATTCCGTGAGCGTTCACTGAGGGGCTACCGTATCTCAGGCTCTGTGTTGGGTGCAGGTGATTCTTAAATACACATGATTGGGTGTCTCTGGCTGTCAACAATTCTAAGTCTGAGCCAGAGGTTTAAGGGAGTGTGTTTAATATAAAGGGAAATTAGGCTGCCACTGTTGGGGAAGTGGGTGAGAGAGTTGACTTCGAAACATGGTGACGTTTGAATTGGGATTTGAAGGCTGTGATTAGGAGTTTGCCACTATCTGGGATAAAAAGTAAAGCAAAGGAGACTATAATGTTTTTTTCTAAAATGATATTGCAGTTGATTCCAATGAAGTACAGCTGATGGCTATTATGAAATAGGGAGGGAAGATAGTAGAGATGATGTAATTTGAAAAAAGAAAACTTTCCCATTCTAGCCTTTTTGTTCTTGTTTCATTGTCTTTGAGGCTGCAGGAAAAAATACTTTATAAGGGCCACTTTGATGTATTTGAATTATTCATCATTAAGAAGTCAATTCAATTGAATAGACACTTCTACAAAGAGGACATAGAGATGGCCAATAGCCATATGAAAAGATGCTCAACATTACTAATCATCAGAGACATGCAAATTAAAACCACAATGAGATATTACTTCTTACCAGCCAGAATGGCACTCATCAATAAACCCACAAACAAGTGTTGACGAGTGTGGAGAAAAGGGAGCCCTTCTACACTTGGTGGGAATGCAGCCTGGTGCGGCCACTGTGGAAAGCAGTATAAAGTTACCTTACAAATTAAAAATAAAACTCCTGTGACCCAGTGATTCTACTTCTGGGAATTTATCCGAAGAAACTCAAAACACTGACTCAAAACAATATATGCACCCCTGTGTTCACTGTAGCACTATTTACAATAGCCAAGATTTGGAAGCCACCCAAGTGCCCATCAGTAAATGAGTGGATGAAAAAACCATGGTATATTTACATAATGGAATACTACTCAGGTGTAAAAAAAAAAAGAAGGAAATCTTACTCTTTGCGACAGCATGGAGGTACAGTACCTGGAAATTATTATGCTAAGTGGAATAAGCCAGTTAGAGAAAGACAAATACTATATGATTTCACGTATTTGTGGAATCTAATGAACAAAATAAACTAAGAAAATAGAAATGGACTCAGGTACAGAGAGCAGACTGACCGCTGTCAGAGAGGAGGGGGTTGGAGTCAGAGAGGAGGGGGTGGAGTCAGAGAGGAGGGGGTTGGAGTCAGAGAGGAGGGGGGTTAGAGTCAGAGAGGAGGGGGTGGAGTCAGAGAGGAGGGGTGGAGTCAGAGAGGAGGGGGTGGAGTCAGAGGAGGGGGGGTCGGAGTCAGAGAGGAGGGGTGGAGTCAGAGAGGAGGGGTGGAGTCAGAGAGGAGGGGGTTGGAGTCAGAGAGGAGGGGGTGGAGTCAGAGAGGAGGGGGTGGAGTCAGAGAGGAGGGGTGGAGTCAGAGAGGAGGGGGTTGGAGTCAGAGAGGAGGGGGTGGAGTCAGAGAGGAGGGGGTTGGAGTCAGAGAGGAGGGGGTGGAGTCAGAGAGGAGGGGGTGGAGTCAGAGAGGAGGGGGTGGAGTCAGAGAGGAGGGGGTTGGAGTCAGAGAGGAGGGGGTGGAGTCAGAGAGGAGGGGGTGGAGTCAGAGAGGAGGGGGTGGAGTCAGAGAGGAGGGGGTTGGAGTCAGAGAGGAGGGGGTGGAGTCAGAGAGGAGGGGGTTGGAGTCAGAGAGGAGGGGGTTGGAGTCAGAGAGGAGGGGGAGGAGTCAGAGAGGAGGGGGTTGGAGGCTAGGTGGAAAAGGTGATGGGATTAAGCAGAGAAAAGAGAATTTACAGACACAGACAACAGTGTGGTGATGAGCAGAGGGAAAGGGGTGGGGGAGGCAGAGCGGGTAGAGGGGGATAGATGGTGATGGGAGGGAGACTTGACTTGGGGTGGTGAGCACAATACAATATACAGATGATCTATTAATCATAATAGATTAATTATTAATTAAAATAAAACCTATATAATTATATTAACCATTGTCACTCCAATAAATTTAATTAAAAAAAAAAAAACCAAGAGAGTGAACTAATGAGACTTAAAAAATAAGAAGCCAAGCAACAGAGAGCAACCTTTGTTAAAGCCATGGAGGGTATGTCCGCCCTGGAGAAACTGTTTTCTCCTTCTTCTCTGCCCTGTTCAAGGGTCATCTTCCCGTGTGCAAATCTTGGACAGCTTTTCTCTTATTAATGCAAATCAGAAGACATTTTGAGCCTTCTGTCCTCTTGTTTTTCTCTACTTACTTTTTTGAACAAAATCGTTTGCCATTAAAGACTCAGTCACACACACACCAAAACTGTCTGGGTGTGTGGGCTGCTTGCTTCATTAAAATCCAGAGCCCAGTCAGACAGAAAGGCCCCACCACCCAGTCCATTAGTGTTCTTGTTCCAACTCAGGCAGCGTGACCTGGGAGTAGCCAGAGCTCACAGGATGTCTCGTTAAAACAGATTTTGTCAGACTGTATTTCCCGCCACCTAACATTCTCCCGAGCACCGTGCAGAATGTGGGGCCAGGGAGTCTCCCGTCTCCTCTGCCGGAGAACTGTGTACAGAATGGGAAGGCTTCAATGTCTTTGGAGGGCCCACTGTGTGCCAGCTTCTCCTTCGCTCTCTCTATAAGTCTGCGATATTCACTAGGTGTCATTTCACATGCAGGCGTGTAGGAGGAGTCGTAAAGCTGACGTTTCCTATGCAACTTCCTGGGGCTCGGTCGCTGCAGGAAATGCTTCGGATGCATGACTTCTTTTAACCGGAAAAACTCAATGATATGTACATTATTATCGTTGCCATTTGCAAGTGGAAAATGCAAGACTAAGGTGGATTAATTAACTTGTTCAAAGGTTAAGAGATATCAGTTGATGCAACCAGACTCCAAAGTGTTCGCCCTTGCTGCTGTGCCATTCCACGTCTAATCTGGTGCTCGTATCTCCACACCAGGCTAAGAAGCATAGAATAAATTCAGCAAGAAGGATGACTGTGGTGGTTCCTGCGGCTGTTGCCATTTTTGTGAAACCAGCATTTGCTGATACTTTGCTGTACGCCACATCCTGGACTAATCTTAACGTATCTCCTTTAACTCTCTTTATAACCCCAAGAAGCAAGTACACTGCTCCCATTTTACCAAGGTAGAAATAGAGTCTTAAAATTCCTTGAGTAACAAACATCAGCCAGACTTTGACCCCAGTTCTATTTTTTTTAAGTAGTTGAGTCATTTTCCAAATTCGCCTGCTGCGTTGAAGTCCGGGTCACTCCTAGACATCCGCTCATCAGGGTTCCCCCTTCCTAGTGGTCAGTCTTTCCATTTAATCACTTTGGAAATGGGGTTGTAGAGAATATGCTGGTTTTCCAATAAAGTTACACAATAAGCATTTGTTTGTACTTCTAAAGAAAGTAAGCTCGGCGAGATCACAGAGCAAGCCAAACAGTCAGGGAACAAAGAGGAGGTAACGATGATTTCCACCCAGCTGGGATTGGAAGGGGTCGGGTTTGGAGTGAATCCTACAGAGGAATGGAAAGTGAAAGGGGGAAAGTAGAACCATCCCCCCCACTCCACCCCGAGGAAAAAGCAGAGAAGCAGTGGAGGGAATCGGCGGTCAGTGTGAGCTCTCAGTTTACGACAAACCAATGCATTCATGCAGGTGAACACGAAAGACAGCTAGTTATTTGATTGGAAGTTGCACCACTCACGGGTTGTGAGACCTTGAACCTCAATTTCATCATGCGAGACACGTACTAATGCGGTACTAATCCCCGTCTGAGAGAGTTGCGGTGAGAGCTAAATGTGATAAAGCAGATATCAGCCCCGGCGCAGTGCAGTCAACATTCAAGGAAGATTGGTGCGGAAGCCCAGTGTCCCGTTCAATGAAGGACTCGTGGCCACAGCGGCGTGGAGCACTATCCGCCAATGGCGGTAAACTCATGGCTCCGTCGGGGACTCTTTCAGGGACAGAGTGTCACCTTGGTCCGAGTCATGACCCTTCCCGGGGCAGCCCACGTCCAGTGGTTGATTACTGATGGGATATAAAGCCTTGGCCACGAGCCTGACTCAAGCAGCTGTGATGGAGCCACTCTGGCTCCAGCCTTCAGCGGGGGGGTCACCCAGTCTGCCATTATGCCTTCAGTTTCTTTCACTCCCTGCTGAATCTAGCTCCCTGCCCCTGCCTTCCACAGGTTTGGGTTGTAAGGGCACCCCCTTGATAAACCTCTTGCATGCTACACCCCAAGCTGGAGTTTACTTCCTGGCTATCTTTGATCTTCATATTATCAGTGTCTAAGGCCGCGGGGCCTAGAACAGGCAAAGATGTGGAGGTCCGTGTTAGGACCTGTGATCAAGGCTCGGTTGTTGGAAGGCAGCTTTAATGTGAGGTACACTGCTTGACAAGGGGGCTTGCCTTTTGTCCAACGCTGGTCCACAGGAACCTGCATGTAAAATGTTAATTGTTAATACAATCCCTGTTTATCTGTTTTACAGATGAACAAAGCTGGGTTCGCGGAGGTGAGCGGATTTATCCAAAGTCGTGAGGCTTTAAGCAGTAGAGCTGGCTGACTGGCTTCCAATGGTCCTTTCGGGATGAAAATATAAATATGTCGCCACAGTGGCGCATCGTGTATGTTTATTTTTTCTTTGTTGGAAATTCTCTGGGGTTGCATCCGATTTGTGGCATCTCCACACAGAAATGGCGTTTTCCACCTCACAGGACCTTGGCTGCCCAGAGGAAGGTCTTCCGCACCATCAGCATTCTACCCTGCCTCCAAGGGCTGTCAGCGAGAGATGGCTCAGTAAGGAGGGGGCTCTAAGAGGTTAATTAACATTAATCATTATGAGAAGGTGGCTGATTATCAATTCATAAATTCAGAATAAATTTATTCTGCTGACAAGCAAAATGTCCTAGTTGCCCTGTAGACCTGAGTGTTTTGTTTTTTTTTTTAATAATTTTTTTCCCTAGATTATGGTCTTTGTATAAACCGCTGTCTCTTCTAATACACCATGTGGAGAAAAGCTTAATTAAATTCATAAAGTTGGTTAAAGTATTCCAAACTTATCAAAAGCCTTTAAGATTATGTGTCTATGAATATCTATAGACCTAGATATATAGTTATATGTCTATAAATAGAGATGTATAAATATATAGGTTGTTAACCAACACTTTTAAAAGTGAGGTTTACAGGTGATACATGAATAAATCTTATTATAAAATTTCTCCAAAAAATTTTCTTGTATGATATTTTAGTAAAGAAAAGGCTTAAGCTTTCAAGGTTGCAAACTAGAAAACTCAATTTAGCCAGACTCTAGATTGCAATTAAGGTATTATTAAAACAATGTCTCTCCATAATCATCAAGACTTTGTTTATTAATTGTTTGCATTAAAGGAAGTATGAAGCAAAGCGGAATGATTCACAATACTAAAGATAATAAGAATAATCAAAATTCACCATTATAACATTTTTATTATATGTCACCTACTATAATATACTGTCATGGTTGATTTTACGTGTCAACTAACCTGGGCTAGGAGTTGCCCAGATATTTGGTCAAACATCATTCCGGGTACGTCTGTGAGGATGTTTTTCACCAACATTAACATTTAAATCAGTAGATTGAGTAAAGCAGTTGAAGGCCTGAACAGAACCCAGGATGACCCTCTCTTATATAAAAGAGAATATGTACCGACAGCTTTTTCCCCACCTTGGAACTTGGATGGAAACATTGTCTCCTCCTGGACTCACGCTGACCAGCCTTTGGGTGAGAATCACCCCACTGGCTCTCGTGGGTCTCAGGCCTTCAGACTGGGAGCGGGACTGAACAATGGTCTTGCCCACCCCCGTGGATCTCAGGACACGCCCTCATCAACAGTCACGGGACCCGATTCCTTATAATAAATCTCTTCAGAACACTGACAAATACATATAGAGTTCATAATTTTAAATACTATACTAAATGTTTTATTTAGCTAAATTTAACATTGAAATGACCTTCAGACAGAGGTACAAAGTTCCCCTTTTACAGAAGAGGAAACGGATGTGTCTTGTTGCACCCGCCCCCGTGCCTCCCATCTCAACTATGTATTTCTCCAACCAAACCTTCCGGCTACAACCACAGGTAGGATCCTCCTGCTGGAACTTTCAGGAAGAAGGAATTTACGAGGAAGTCTGGGGGTAGCAGGAGAGGGGGTGTGTCCCAGCCACACCCGCCTACCTGGATGTATCAGCACACCGTCAGCTCCATGTCTAGCTTCCTGCTCTGGTCATCGAAAGGCAGGTTAGAGGGTCTAATAAAGACCTCAGTGTGGAGACTTTTGCTGTGGTCTTCCCGCTCTTCATAGGCAATGGCCTTGGCTCCGCCCCATCTTTGTTTCTCTGTCTTCAGGAAGAGGCAGTGCTCTCTCTCCTTTCCCCACACAAGGGAAGAGAAGGCCATCTCTCTAAGAAAACGGAGCTCCCCCCAAACCTGCATTCAGTCTTCCTCCTGTAGAATCACAATGGTGGAGCTGAGGACGGGGTTGTTGGGGGGGAGGGGGGTCAGCTCTCTGAACGGCGCGCTTTCCTTAAGCCCTGCAGAAAATGACCACAGCGGCGGGCACCCTCATGGATAACTGGAGCGCCGTTCGCGTTTGCAGCTTTTATAGATGCTGGGTCCCAGTTCTCGTATGCTCTTCCCTCTCCGTGTCTCTTTGCTTCTTTTCTCTTTCTTATCCTTGCCTCTCTCGTTCTCTCACTCTGCCCATTCTGTCTCTCTTGGTTGTTCAGCGATTAATTTTAGTTTTAAAAAAACCCCACAAAAACGCCAGCTCTTGTGTTGTGTCTTCTTGTCCTAGATATTTGAGTGAGATGGCTCCTCCCCAGCTCTCCTCTCTCCTGCCCCTTCCTGACTCCACAGCACCAGCAGAATGCGGCTCTTTCCCTCCAGCGGCTTCCCTCAACTTTGCGAGTGCAGCAGACACAGATTTACATACGTGACAAAGGTGGCAGGATTGTTAGGTCGTTTCTCTGCTTGGACATCCCCCGGAGGACCCTTCGATACGGATGGAGCACGCGAACCTGTGGGGAGTCTCAGAACCTGGTGTCATTGCTACTCTCTCTGACACCGAGACTTTCTGAAGCCCATTCTCCCAGGTGTTCTCACGGCATTCTTCTGATTCGGTTTGGCAGAGACCTGCTTAAACCTGAAATAACAACAGGTGTCCCATGGTGGCTCACCGTGTAGTGCCATCTTTGTTTCCTGGGGGGGGGGGGGGACAAGTGCTGGTTACATAAATAATCCTTCTCAAAGAGTAAATCAGGGCAGGTTCCCGCTGGGAGGAGCATGCCTCCCCCAGGAAGGATGAACAGGTCGGCAGGAAGGAGAGTGCTGGAACTTCAGTCCCAATCTTCCCGCAATTGCTTCACAGTGGAACCCTACGAAAGTCGCCCTTCTCTGGGTGGGGATCGTCAGACCTCTGAGGAGGACAAGGTGGTTGGGTGCTGGGACTTCCCAATGTGTCTCAGCCTTAAAATTCTATGATTTTATACACTCTT
Organism: Saccopteryx leptura; assembly: GCF_036850995.1. Lineage (NCBI taxonomy): Eukaryota > Metazoa > Chordata > Mammalia > Chiroptera > Emballonuridae > Saccopteryx > Saccopteryx leptura. The sequence continues at coordinate 16,049,566 of NC_089511.1, read as the reverse complement.
CTTTCGAGTTAATCTCAAACTCACTTTGCTTATTATATCCTTTCTTCATTAAGAACTGCATTCCGAACACCTAAATTCACAACATCAGGGAGTGAAGTTATCTATATTATAATATACTGGATAGCTGTTAGAAATGTTTATGAAAGATTTTCATCAGCATGGGAAAACAGGTTTCACAGAGTCTTAAAAGAAATATAATAAACTATATAAAGTTCGATGTGCATCGTGACACTTGCTAAGTGGGGGAAAATGATAAATGAAGTCAAGACAGAAGAAGAAAATTTCCTAAATAGCTGCTTCTGAGAGGTGAGATGATGTGTTTTTGCTTTCTTGGCTTTCTGCATTAGTTCCAAAATTCCTCAAGTGACTGTGTATTCTCATCAGGGGAAATAAAGCACTTTTTAAAGTTACTGTTCATTTGAATTGGGTGTTATTTTAAATCAAATCAGAATATCACAAAAGTCTTTTTTTTTTTTTAGCTTTTCTGTCTCCTTTGAGATTGAGTTCATGTAAGAAATGCATGGCATGTTTTAACAAAAGCAGCATGTGCCTGTCCTGCGTGCATATTTAGGCATTAAGGCCTTTATTTTTAAGTTGCTCGTGGAGCTGATTTCCAGATGTCTGGTAAGCCTATGTGTAAAAATCTCATGAAGCCAAGAAAACGATCTGGCATGAGGCTAGATGATGTTAATAAAGATTTCTTTTATTTCCTCTAATGGGAGAAAAATGCAAAAACACCAGTGACCTCAATTTTTAAAATGCATTCTTCAAAACATATTTTTCTATGTAATTGTATTAAAAATGGTAATCTGCCCAAATTCCTCTACTCTTGGAAGACTGTCAGCAATTAGTGGTCTGGCATTCCGGAAATTCCTCACAGCCACCCCCCACTCGCTGGCTGTTGGCTGTGAGGGTGCCCATTCCTCGTTCCTGCTCTTGGCCACGGCTCTAATCTCCGCCTGCTTCCAGAGAAGGTGAATCGTGTTTGATAAGGGTAGGGTGCCTGTGTGCAGGAGGGAGTCGGACGAGGGAGATATTAGGGTCAAAGTAGAATCTTGCTTTGCAAGCCCATTTTTAAAAATTTAATATATTCCTTTAAATTCATTCCTTGTGCTGAGGAGAAAAAAAAAAGATTTATTTGAGAAAAGCTGCTAAGGTAATAAGAAAGTATAAATCTTTTGGCTGATTGCGGAGATTTTTTAAAGACGCAGAGGGGAAAGCTGAGCTTGGGTTGCCAGGTAAAATAGGAATCTGGTCGCAGGGACTCACTCCCCACTCGCACCCCCCTCCCTCCCCCTGCGGAAACCTCGCATTCCTCCAAGGCCCATTCTGCCCATCTGCAAAGGAAGCAAGATGCTTCTTCCCATACAGGTGTAAGGCAGCTTTAATGGGATTCTGGTCCTAAAGAGCTTTGGACAAAAGCGCCATCCTGATAGAATGCGGTATCAAGACGAAGAACAATTACCCCGCCGGAAGCCCGGAACGATTTTCTTCTTAGGCGAGTGTAGACAGAATAATGGCGGTGGGTCTTATTCATCTTTGCATCCTGGAATGACTGCTTTGGAAGGCGGTTTCCGTCCATCTTGGACGCTCTGGGATGTGAACTATCTGTCTCGGGGAGGAGGATGGCTCCTGGATGGTGGGCTAATCTTGGCCGCTGTCTTGCTGTGTCTGAGGGCATAAATTTCACCCTTCGGGTAACTCTCAAGCCTCTCCCTTGGAGAAAAGGCAGATCTCGAGAGCAGGTACCCCTCTGACACGGCTGGGTGGGACGGCTTCCTCATGCCTCTCCAGAGGTAGACACATCTGGCGTGGAGTTAGTTGGGACCCATCTATTACAGTCCTGAGCCCACACTGGGGAGATGGAGCTCACCAACTGGCATCTTTTTTGGACCTTATCCAAAGCTTTCCCTCTTCCACCTTTTACCTGGCTCAGGATGAGGGAAAAGGAAGTCAGGAAGGAGAGGTTTTTTGTTTTTTGTTTTTTTTTCACTTAAACCATCTCAGCCTAATGCAAATCTTCCTGCAGCTCATTCTCCTTCCCAGCAGATCCCACATTCATCAAACAAGCCACAAATGCTGACTCACTGACTAAACAGCTATAACGGAAGTTATTAGACACGTGTTCATAGAGGGAGCGCACTACAGATGGGGTCTTAAATGGGCTGTGGGGAGATTTGAACTGTCAGGGAATTGGGGGTGGGGACAGCCCAGGGAAGTGGGAACAACCTGCGTGCTTTGGGCACAGGCAAGACTTGCCCCTGCATTTCTAGAACAGGCTGCCCGCTCACCCATTCATTCACTTTCACTCCTTCAATCAGCAAACCTTTGCTCTCTTCCTACAGTGGACCCAACATGCCTCTAAGCATGAGAGAGGTAACACTTCAGCCATAGTCTCCGGCTTCGAGATGCCGCCGGGTTTACAGCCTTGGTCACAAGCAATTACAAACCTGTGTGCCAAGTAGATGCAGCATTGGTGCAGGGCATAAAATAAAAAAACATAAACCTATCTCTGCTGCATCGAGTTGAGAAAGCCTTTCCACAGGAGGCGGCTGTTGATGAGGTTTTCACCCACAGGCATGTGGTGGCGGTCTAGTAGGACACAAGACAGACAGTCAGGAGCACATGTCGAAGGAAGGACAGGGCCCCACGAAAGCCAGGAGAAGCCCTGCAGGTGCTTGAACCAGGGAGTGCGATCTTGGAGATGGGCAGGGGCTAGAGATGATTAGACATATAGACACTTACTTGCTCAAGTGAAAGATCCTCCAAAGTATATTAAATTTGCAAAGGTGGGAAATTCAGGTGAGTCCCAATTCTGAGGGAAGCACTGACTGCCCCTCTCCCGAGATTAGTGTGTTTGCTCTGGGCAAGACCACAGAAGACCAAGGGGACCCGAGTGTCCACCGAAGATGTGCAGGCTCCTCAAGCCTGGCTCAGACTCAGCTCCTCGGCATCAAACTTGCTCACACGAGGCAGAAAGTTCACCTCACTGTGTAACCCCCCAGTTCTAGAAGATTATTTAGAAGTATATCCAGGGATCTGTCTGTACTTTTGTTCAACCTTTGTTTAAAAATCCACCTCTAGGACGGCCAATGTTGACTGGCCCCTTAGCTGATACCTTAAGAGAGTTTCCTCTTTAATAGTTTTAGAACAATTTCACTGTCTGGCTCATTCACCTCATTTTCTCTCCTACATCCATAAGAGGAGTCTGGGGTTCTCACCGGGGAAAAGAGAGGCAACCGGGTACCCGGAAGGCGAGGGCGGATTCCCAAGTCTCCGACTGGTTGTTGCCCTCCCGAGAATTCTACCCCTGCGAGGCCCCTGAGTGTTGGGGCTCATGGGACTAGGGGCCGGTCAATCCTGCCTGCGGATCCTAATTCCTCTATTTAAAGGTGGCGTGACCTTGAGAAGTCAATAAAACCCTGAGAATCAGTTTTTTTTGCACCTGCAAAATGAAGATAAGCGTTGCAGTCGTGCCGTGCGACTCAGATGAAAACGCCCGCGGAAGAGCTCCGGAAGGTGAGTAACTCGGAAACAGGGACCGTGTTTTGAACACAGAGATGTGTACATGGCCAAAGCCAAAAGCCAGCAAACCACTGTCAGCATTTCCTGCCCTGTTCTCCTTTCTAGTATACCATTTCCCTTTCCTCTACTTTCTACAGCCCTAAGGAAGAACTGGTTATGAGATATTCCAGTCCCTGATATTTGTTTGCAAAGTGACCGCATTCCGGGCAGCCCAGCGTTCACAGCACCGGGAACATGTGGCCGCCGGTTCTGGGATGCTCCTTAAACGCGCCCGCTTTCACGAGGCTTCCTTTGTAGAGATTCATCGGTTCTGCAAGTGTGTGTCAATCAACACTGAGTGCATCACCAACACGAGGCCTCTGAGGAAACACAGCCTGTGTGCAGCAAAGCCAAGGGGCCGACAGGAAGAAGACATTAAACTTCTGTATGGCTTCATGATTTTCCATTAGCGGAAGAAATAGTGCTTCTTTTCATCATTGATGGAGAAACAGTCACTGTTTAGGGTCATGGGCAAACCAGTGTCCTTGGAGCACCGACTGTGGGGCCACATCCTCTATGGAGCGAAAGGAGACTGGAGCCCAGTTCTGAGAATTGTAGAACCTAGGAAGGTAGAAAAGTGAATACGAGACACTGATTCTTCTGCCCGTAATTGTAGCTCAAGGCTGAATTTTCAAACTCTTTCAACCTTAGCTAAATATAACTCAGAGGCTTGAATTACTATAAACTCACATTACATTTATCCACAGGATGAGGGTCACATACTAAGTGCTTTTCCAAGCATAAAAAAAGGTCCCAGGCCACAAATTCATTCTCTTTCCAGCATATTTCACCAATATTCCTTTAGTTGTAAATAGCAGTGATGTTTCTATTAAATTCATTTTCTCACTTGGTGGCATATCTACTCCAAATACGATCTCATTATCCACAAGGAGGCACATTCCCGCTGGACCCCTCCAAATCAGGCCATCAGACTGCCTCGTTTATGCCTTCCGAACGCAGCCGTACCGGGGCAGTGCTATCTCGTCCTTCAAAGAGCAGGGACTCACCAATCCACTCTGCAGAAGATCAAGACAAATGAAGCTAATCTTTCTCTTGGTGCGCCCATATTTCTGGCCTCACCACAACGCAGCTCTCTCTGCTACCCTCTCTGATGGGCACTAATGCAGAGTCAATGCATTCTGATCCAAGTGCCGCTTAATGTGCCCATAGAAAAATCTTCTGCTCTGCTCTTAAAAAAAAAAACCACACACCAAAAAACAACAAAACATCGTGCAACAGCTAGGTAAATTACATGCCCCGGCTTCAGTTTTGCCTACTAATTTTTTAATGTACATGAAATATTCAGGGCGATTTGTGTGGTATGAAATACCTCTCCTGAATCCATCCTGATGCCGCCTTTGCTAAGAATGTATTTTTAAGGGCTTCCCACGTCCATCTGGAGCTGAAGTTTTCTCACTAAATTAAACATTTGCCGGCTGAACCGACAGAACGATGGAATACGAGAGCCCCCTCAGGACTGTATCTCTCCTCCGTTGTTTCCCTCTTTTGCTGCCAATGGTTTTTGAAGCCTTTGTGACTTCTCAGGGCTTCTGCTCCCTGGCACATTTACTCGATGAAGAAACCGAAGCTTAGGCCATTTTTCAACCTCACGGACTCCTAAGACACCTTTTGCATCCAGGGTTTTTCCCTCACACAATGGATTGGAGGTGAATACAAAAAGCATGAAAACGAAGCTCTTCGAATACGAGAGGGAACACAGAACTCCCAATAGGAAGCGTCAGGTCATAGCTTTCCGGGATCCGAATCAGGACGGATTCAAATGGCTCATGTATGTTCGTTAGTGTGTGTGTGATGCCAAGAATAGGACTTTTTGTGTTCAGAAGTTGGGGTTGGATCTCCAGATTTACCAATCATTCGTGAGGAGACCGAAGAGACTTCATTTAAGTTTTCTGTACCTCCCTTTGTTCTTCTGAAGTTTGGGGAAATTCATGTCACTGTCATAGGTTACGGTGAGGAGTGGAAGAATTCATGTGTCTATGGGACCAGAACACTGCAAGGACTCAGTCAGGCTGAATTTCCTCCCTTTCCTCCAACGTCGTTTTTGTGATGGCTCTGTCCACTATGCCACCCTATTTTGCAATCGGGATAGCTTTCATGTGGGGTGCTGTTGCGCGGGCCACTGACACACAGTTTCCATTTCTGATGCTCACACAACAGCAGGCCGCAGTGTACATCAGTATCCTCACTCAACAGAGGAAATACTGAGGTCTCAGCGGTTAGAAAAACTGGCTCAGGGCACACCTACCCCACATCATAATGCCAAGATGCTAAACCCTTCAGTGTGATTTTCAAGTCCCTATCTTTCTTTTTTTTTCTTTTTCTTTTTTTTTTTTGTATTTTTCTGAAGCTGGAAATGGGGAGAAACAGTCAGACAGACTCCCGCATGCGCCTGACCGGGATCCACCCGGCACGCCCACCAGGGGCGATGCTCTGCCCACCAGGGGGCGACGCTCTGCCCACCAGGGGGCGATGCTCTGCCCCTCCGGGGTGTCGCGCTGTTGCAACCAGAGCCACTCTAGCGCCTGGGGCAGAGGCCAAGGAGCCATCCCCAGCGCCCGGGCCATCTTTGCTCCAATGGAGCCTCGGCTGCAGGAGGGGAAGAGAGAGACAGAGAGGAAGGAGAGGGGGAGGGGTGGAGAAGCAGATGGGCGCTTCTCCTGTGTGCCCTGGCTGGGAATCGAACCCGGGACTTCTGCACGCCAGGCCGATGCTCTACCACTGAGCCAACCGGCCAGGGCCTCAAGTCCCTATCTTTCAAATATGCTCTCCCCATTGTTCTCACATCATTTACCCTTTATTCTGCAGGAAGAAGAAAAACTCCCAGAATATAACCTCTCCTTTATTTTTCTACTACAGGAAGGCACTGCCTCTCGTTGGCGAAGCAGGGCTGGATCTGAACATCAAGAAGCCAAGAATCAGGACTACAGAAGAGATACACAACTTCAGCGTAGCTCATAAACACAAAGCAGTTGTCAAAGATTTTGCTTATCTTGGTTCAGTCTTCAGTTGAAATAGAAATCAAGAGAAGGCTGCAAAGAATCAGGAAAGATCGTCAAGGCGCGAAGATGTGTCATTGCTAAGATCACCCACACCCTCGCATTCCCAATTACTATGTACGGCTGCAGAATTTTGACAAGGAAGAAGGCTGATAGAAAAAAAAAATACATTCATTAGTAATACAGTGTTGGGAGGAGAGATCTACAAATACCCTGGACCCCAGAAAGATGAACAAATAAGTCCTAGACCAAAGTAAGCATGAAACAGCGCTGGAAGCAGAAAAGAAAAATGAAAACCCCAAAGCCGTCCTCCTTCGAGCACCTCCTGAAAAGGCAGGACGCTTTGGGAAAGACGATAACGCTGGGAAAAGGAGAAGGCAGTGGGAAGAGAGGGGACCGAGCCCGAGATGGACAGACTCCGTAAGAGAAGCCACAGGCACGAGTCTACGGAACCTGTGCAGCGACACGGAGGTCAGGACATTGTGGACGTCACTCACTCACAGGACAGCCAGCAGCCGGAGCCGAATTTAACAGCCCGTAACACACACACACACACACACACACACACACACATCTCAGGTCACTCCGAATCTCTATTCAATGCCTTTGGGGCGACTCTACTACCACTCTAATTTCATAAAGGTTTTATGAGCTGCCTGTCCTCCACCAATTAATTATTAGAGACTTCTTCCACTTTTTTGAGATTTCTTTTTTTTTGTTTGTTTGTTTGTTTTTTTTTGTTTTTTGTTTTTTTTTTCTTTTTTTTTTGAAGCTGGAAACGGGGAGAGACAGCCAGACAGACTCACGCATGCACCTGACCAGGATCCACCTGGCACGCCCACCAGGGGCGATGCTCTGCCCACCAGGGGGCGATGCTCTGCCCATCCGGGGCGTCACTCTGCCGCGACCAGAGCCACTCTAGCGCCTGGGGCAGAGGCCAAGGAGCCATTCCCAGCGCCCGGGCCATCTTTGCTCCAATGGAGCCTTGGCTGCGGGAGAGGAAGAGAGAGACAGAGAGGAAGGAGGGGTGGGGGTGGAGAAGCAAATGGGCGCTTCTCCTATGTGCCCTGGCCGGGAATTGAACCCAGGTCCCCCGCACGCCAGGCCGACGCTCTACTGCTGAGCCAACCGGCCAGGGCCGAGATTTCTTTTTTTACCCTATGCCGTCTGTTATGGCCATTTTATTTTTTCACATGTCCATTCTCAAATTTTCATTGTCTTTAATGGCTGATAGCATTTTAGTATCTCCGCATTAGACCGTTTACTCTTATCTATCCGCTTACTGTCTTCTACTTCTACGTATCACTGCCTCGCTCCCGTTTTCCAGATTGCATTAAGTTATTAACTCTATTCATTTCTTTCCTGTCTTCACCTACAAGAATATTACTCCACACAGTCATTCCTCCTCAACCTCTGTCTACCGGAAATCCTGTCGCTGCAGTTCATGTTTTCCCTTAGCTGCCGCAGGCTCTTATTTTTAGACTAATTATGAGCCTGATGAAGTTCTGGTTGTGATTTTCCAGGTTTCCCCTTCAATGACTCGAGTCATAACCTCCCTGCCTGCCAAGTCTGGTACTTTTACCCCACAGAAGCACGAATAAAATATTCAATTAGAAAGCCACCCTGTCCTACATCACAAATATCCTGCTATGATCACTTCCCTTCCTTCATTCTCTGCAATCTCAGTGACATTTGGTCATTAGAAATGACCCAGTTGGAAGACCCTGGTTTTCTTGTTCAGCTGTGAAAAGGGGTTGTCAGCGTGGTTAGGTGCTAAGTGTGCTGGCGACACGCAGTGTGCAGCATGGTGGGATCAGAGCACATCAGCCCCGGAAGGGCCTTTAAGAGACGTTTTGAAAAAGCGGCACAGGATTGTGGGATTAAAATAAAGAAAACGGATAGGGAGAGGATCATTTACCATCACTGCTATTTTGAAGAAGCCTCTGACATGGCTAAGTCCCACTTCCACTCCTGCAGAATAGGATCACAAACGTATGTCTCTGCCTTATGAAGCTGTGGTATGGCATTAGGACGTCAGCATTTGTGGGCAAGTCCAGTATAATTCCAGGCGCTCGACCTGAGGGAGGGTGGCGGTAAGCACACAGTACAGAGTACTGTGTCGTAGAATTGTGCACCTGCAACCTGTATAATTTTGTAAATCCAATCAATCCAATAAAAAGAAAATAAACACTGTAAATGCCAACTGAATAGGGAGCTCGTACCGGCCCGCTGCCCATACCCAGTAAGCCCTGACTGGCAGCCCCTGCATGCGGTCGGCAAGCCAGTCTACACGGGACTCAGTCCAGAGGCAGAAACCCCACAGCGTCCCGGGTCTGCCCATTCCACCTCCGGACAGTACCGGCTGCTAGAGCGTCCTCTCACATCGGGGCAGAGTCTCTGTCACAGCTCAGCAGGTTTAGTCAAAACTCTTCTCTGTATAGAGAGCCATCATCTATTTGGCTCCAGACAGAACTCACTCGTGGGCTCTTGTCTCTCTTTCTCTTTTAGTCCACATCGGACCCTTGCAGAGTCAGCAGGAGAGTGCTTCAGATTCTTACACACAGTTCCCAAGTACCTGCCCGGCAACTCCAACAATGCCTCACGGTTTCCATGGTTTCCAGCCTCCCTTGGCGTCCTCTTCTCTCACCTCTGGATGGTCTGACTGTGTGTGGCCCCAGACCTGCCCAGGATCTCTCGGGAACGGCCTACTCAGCGCAGAGAGAGGCAGAAGGGCCTGTTGTCCGTTCCGGACAGTTCACTTCTCTTTACAAAGCCCATGAGCCAGATCGCATCCTGAGCAGCCACATCTAGCAGGGGCTCCTTTGAATTGCATTATAATCAGTCAGAATCTTCTGTTTCTTTTCCTCCCTCTATACCTGGAAAGGTGATTTTTTTGAGCTCTCCAGCCTCAGACACTCACATTTACCTTGGGTCCATCTGGTTCATCAGTATAATCCATTGTGATCGCCAGAGATCAAAGATCACCCAAGGAATTCATTGATCCAGTTTACAAACGCATTTTTAGGACTGACTCTGAGATGCTGCTTCAGGCTCTGAGGAGACATGGGTTAGTAGCATGCATCTTTTCTTGCATGAATGGAACTTAGAGTTCCAGCAGAGTGGAGAGTTAGACAACTAATTTCAACAACTATCATGAAAGTGATACCAAGGAGGCAACAGCCACATGAAAAGATGCTCAGCATTGTTAATAATCAGGAAAGGAAAATCAAAACCACAATGAGAAAGAAACCACATGAGACCTGTCAGAGTGGCTATTATCCAAAAAGCAACAGATAACAAGTGTGGGCAAGGATGTGGAGAAAGGGGAACCCTCGTGTGCTGTTGGTAGAATTATAAATGGTACAGCCACTATGAAAAACAGCATAGAAATTTCTCAAAAAACTAAAAAGAGAACTACTTTAAGACCCATTTCTGGTCGTTTAACTGAAAAATGAAAACACAAATTCAAAAAAGATGCATGCACCCTATGTAAACTGCAGCATTATTTACAATGGTCAAGATATGGAAACAGCATAGGTGTCCACCAATAGACATACACACAATAAAATGTGGTACATATATACAGCATGGAATACTACTCAGCCATAAAAAAGAATAAAACTTTCCCATTTGCAACCACATGACTGGACCTAGAGGGCACTGCCCTGAGTGAAATAAGTCACACAAGAAAACACGAACACCATATGATTTCATTTACACGGAGAATCTAAAACCCAAAACAAGTGAACAAACAACACAGAAGCATACTCATAGATACAGAGAACAAACTGATGGGGTTGCCAGAGGGGGTGGGGGTAGAGGACTGACTGGAGGGAATGAGGAGGTACACATTCCTTGTTATAAAATAAGTCACGGGGCTGAAATGTCCAACATAGGGAATATTGTCAAAGATGTCAAAACAACTTTGTAAGGTGACAGATGGTTACTACACCTATGCTGATCACTTTGTAAGGCAGGGGTCCCCAAACTTTTTACACAGGGGGCCAGTTCACTATCCCTCAGACCGTTGGAGGACCAGACTATAAAAAAAACTATGAACAAATCCCTATGCACACTGCACATATCTTATTTTAAAGTAAAAAAACAAAACGGGAACAAATACAATATTTAAAATAAAGAACAAGTAAATTTAAATCAACAAACTGACCAGTATTTCAATGGGAACTATGCTCCTCTCACTGACCACCAATGAAAGAGGTGCCCCTTCCGGAAGTGCAGCGGGGGCCGGATAAATGGCCTCAGGGGGCCGCATGTGGCCCGCGGGCCGTAGTTTGGGGACCCCTGTTGTAAGGTCTATGAATGTCAAATCAGTATGTCACACACCTGAAACGAATATAATATTGTATGTCAATTATAATTCACAAATAAAGAAATACTTTTCCATAGTGCTATGAAGGAGGCTGACAGCAGGGGAGCTTTGAGTTTCCAGGAATAAATAGGAGAGTTCCACGCAATGGGGAAGACATGTGGGACAGTCTGAAGACAGAGGACTCTGACAAATAGAAGGAGCCACAGGTGGGTCAGACACTAATGCAGAAAGGAAGAAAAGAGAGGCACAGGTGAGTCTAGAAATACGTCAGGTTCTTACCATGAAGGGATAGGTCAGTCCATTAAGAATTCTGGTTGTTATCTTAAGAGCAATGAGGAGCTCCTCATAGTTTTTAAGCAACAGGGTGGAGTGAGGGACAGTTTTAAATTTACATCTTAAAAGCCTCATAGGACAGTGTGAGAAAATGGATTCAAGTGGGAACAGGAAGGATGTATGGTAACTGATGGTTGTAGCAACAGCCCAGCTGAGCGACAGGGGGGCCATGGAGAGCAGATTGGAGAGGGAGAGTGGGTATATTTGGAAGGCCATTCAGGAGCCAGACTAGACAGAACACGGCACTGATTTGAAGAGAGAGGAGAGGAAAAAAAAATAGAAACAAAAATTCCTCCTCGATGAGTGAACATGGTATAACACATATTTTCCGAATCCCAAGAAGTTACATAGCAAAACCTTATGAGAAGTGAAAAAAAGAAAAAAAGGAAAGAGAAGAAAGTAAATAACAGAGGCATAAAGGCTGATGCCCCAGGTCTCTGAATTGTACCCGTGGTGGCTGTTAGTCCTGGTCACCAGGTGATGAGAGCCGCAACGGGGGAGCATGAGTGAAGTCCCAGGTGTATTGAGTCTGGAGTGCTCACTAGCTGCACAAACGGACACTTAGAGCTGGATACTCGTTACGTCTATGTTCAAATATACTATTTCATGTCTCATTGTGATTCTGATGTTCAATGTCTAGCAAATGCCAGCAAAGCTAATATAGTTCTGAGAGTGTGTGTTCACGTGTGTGTGCATGTGTGTGCGTGCGCGTGTGTGTGCATGTGCGTGTGCGCGCGTGCTTGTGTGTGTGTGTGCATGTGTGTGCGTGCGCGTGTGTGCATGTGTGTGTGTGCATGTGTGTGCGTGTGTGTGTGTGTGTGTGTGTGTACAGACAAGGGAGAGAGAGAATAGAAGCTGGTTTGCTTCGATCTTGGTTTTCTTTTCTTGTTTTCCTGCATTGAATATGCAATTAAAAGGAAAATCTTACTTAATGAGTTTACGCTCAAAACCAAGCTCTCAGACCCTCACCTGCCGAGCTGACTTAACCAGTCAGGTATACCTTGACAGGGTAACTGCCCAATTACCCGATTTTTATAATTGCTGCATCAGGGCATGAAGCCTGAAAAATATGCATATTCATGACCTCCGTGTCTCCTATATTTTTCATCCCTCCGTTTTGAGTTTGAAAAATTGGCATGAAAATTGTTTTCTGACACTTCTTTTGAACCCTTAAATTATGTATCTATGACTAATAGCAACGTCTCAGGATGTTCTTTCAGAGAGGAAATCTAGTTTGAAAATCTCTCCTTTGTTTTTCATTCCGCAATTTCCTAAAAAGATCAGTTTGGGGATGTTCTTTGCCCCCACCCCCACCCCCGCAGCTCACGCAAGCCTACTCCCCCCTCCCCCTCCCCTGCTAACAGGCGCCTTCTTCATCTTATCAGACAGCTTGTTTTTTGTCCAACACATTAAACACATTCAAAATTAAAGCAGCAGCAGGAAAATGAAAGTGTCCTCCATATTGAAAGAATTCACCGTGATGTTTTAAGACAAACCAGAGCTGCATGTAGCCCCGTGTCAGCCGTGGCTGCACACTGCGTTGCGCAAGCAGCCACTCCCCAGGTGCTGAACTGTGAACGAAGCTATGCCTGGACCCGAGCAATCGCCCCTTCCCGTCTCTGGTTCATCCAGGCTCTGTCCAAGTTCACCTGCTTCTTTAAACCCTACTCCTCCTTCACTCTATAGACCTCATGCATAAACCTGGGCTCCAAGGATGTTCACACTTGGTGGTCTTTTTCCTGAGCCCTTTTCCTTAAACAGCCCGTACTTGCAAACCCAACCTACCACCGACCGACCCACCAACCGATCCGCAATGGCAGTCCCCCAACCTTGGTGGGTCACTTCAGATGTTTTCATTCCATCAGCCCCTTCATCCTAACACCGAACCCTTCTTCTTGACTTTCCAGCTTTTGCACCTGAATCCTGGTGATGGGGATGCTGAGTTCTGCTCAGAAGGTGACTCCCACTCTGCAGACACAAACTGAGGGCTACAAGTTTCCCAGGTCCCCGGCACAGGAATCACTCAGCCGGGTCACACCTGACCTGCCCTTTCCACTCTGGGCTTGTGTATCCACGCTCTGAACACCCGCTTGCCCACTGCCCTGTCTCCGTCCCTCCTTTGTCCCCCTTGGTCTGATCAGTACTTTTATTTGGGCATATAGTGAGTTCCCTGTCACTAAAGCATAATCAGGGACGGAACAATCAGCGACAGGAATTTTACAGAAGTCATTTAAGCATCAGCAGAAAGATCAAATTAAATTGTCTTCGATGCCTCTTAATCTTGAACTTCTGATTAAACAAAATATACCCTATGAAAATATGCAGAAGTCAAATTCTTCCCAAGCCATGCCATTTTATGCCACGTGATTCAAAACTTGACGGAAGAATCTGAGACGTTGTGCAAAATGGACGCAGGAAGAGACTGTCCCTGACTGAGAGGAGGTGTTCGGAGAGAGTGGCTGCGTGCTTCCCGGCCCGCCCGAGGGACCCTTTCTCACTCTCCTTATCTCACTAGATGCTTCACCTAACCACAGAGGCTTCTCAGCGGGAAGGCTGAGGTGATCTTTACGCATTCCTTCTCGTCTTGCTGAAGTCCTCCTCGGGCTTTCTGTCGCCCAGCTGACAATCCACAAAGTCCTAGACGTGGGCTTTCAAGCCCCAGTGGACAGGGTCCCTCCCCAGCCGGCAGTTTCAGGTCGTGTGAAGACCCTCTGAGCGGACTGTGCTTCCGGGACCACAGGAACCTGCCTCACGCCTTCCCAGTTCTGTCCTGAAGGCTCTGCTTTGGATTCTCTCTGTCCACTGTCTCCCACTCCCAGTCCTACCCTTTGTTGTGGAAATCCTCTTTTAACCCACTTCGCCTCCTCGGTGAAACATCAGTCCTTTCCCTCTCCAGCTCCCAGCACGCTGGTCTCCCGGGGAGCTCACTCGGGAAGCTGGTGTTCCGTGGGCGTCCTGTCCTCTCCGCGTGCCGTGCGTAGGCAACGTCCAGGTCTCCTTCATCTCCGTACCTCCTCTGCCCATCCCAACTCCGGGCATTAGTAAACACACGACAGATACAATCTGAAGGGACATACGCTAATTCACTCAGTAAATAAGATGCACACATGCAAACCAACTTTCCAAATCATTTCCAAATCGTTAGAGTGACAGGATGTTCAAAAATACAGATTTCTTGCCTGTTTAATAGGACACCACTCTAAATTTTCAAAAATAACTATTCCATCACTTTTTAAAAATGATTTGAACTCAATGTCCTCAAAGACTTTTCTTTTTTCACTCAAAATGACTCTCAATGTCAGACAAGACATTATTTCCTCATCATCACCTTCAGTATCTTCAAAGTTAATTAAGCTCTTGTGACCTTCTAGACCTTTACTGATAGCGTTTCGCAGAGGTCTAAATTAGAGCCCACAAACTCCTAGAGAAAGGATAAGATTGTTGGAGGTCATTGGGACAGAAGGCTAAGGGAATTTCTACCATTTCTTAGCCAGTAGTCCCCTCTTACCCTTGGGGGATCCATTCCAAGACCCCCAGGGCATGCCAGAAAGTGCAGACAGTATGGACCCTATATCTGTTATGTTTTGTGCTATACGTATATACCTTGTCGCTTTAAGGAGCCACTTTACGACTTCCCTTTGGCACACCCAAATTGCCAGCATCACTACCCTTGCCCGTTGGGGCCATTATTAAGTAAAATAAGGGCTGTGACACCAGGACAGTCTATCTGATAACCAAGATGGCGACTAAGCCACTAACCAGCAGGGAGTGTCTATAGCAGGGGTCCCCAAACTTTTTACACAGGGGGCCAGTTCACTGTCCCTCAGACCGTTGGAGGGCCAGACTATAAAAAAAACTATGAACAAATCCCTATGCACACTGCACATATCTTATTTTAAAGTAAAAACACAAAACGGGAACAAATACAATATTTAAAATAAAGAACAAGTAAATTTAAATCAACAAACTGGCCAGTATTTCAATGGGAACTATGCTCCTCTCACTGACCACCAATGAAAGCGGTGCCCCTTCTGGAAGTGTGGCGGGGGCCGGATAAATGGCCTCAGGGGGCCACATGCGGCCCTTGGGCCGTAGTTTGGGGACCCCTGGTCTACAGCAAGGAGACCCTGGACAAAGGGATAATTCATGTCTCAGGCGGTGGGGTGGAGTGGGGAGAGGGATGGACATTTCATCATGTTACTTCAGATGGCATGCAATTCAGAACCTATGAATTATTTCCTTCTGGAATTATCTACCTAGTGTTTTCGGGGCACGGCTGGCCATGGGTTACAGAAACAGATCAGAGCAGAGTGGCAGAGAGGGGGGTTACTGTGCACACTTACTTAAAAAGTCTTGCCAAGTAGAATAGCATTTTCATCTATATTAATCACTTTGAACTTTACATCGCCTAATGAGATACGCCATTTGCTAGGCTCTGACAAATTCACACTATTTTGTAACAAAACAGTGACACAACAGAATAACCTGACGGTCATGTCACACATGTCCCCGCTGTCCCCAGCCTCAGTCACATTCCGGCTCTGTGAATCCCGCCTTTTAATGAGCTTTCCACCTGCTTTTCTCTTTCATCCTTCCCCTCTCCACGTTCCATATGACTGGTCACCGGTTCCATACTGGGAAGACGTAAGAACAGCTTCCCAGTGACGAGTGATACACCTAGTCATCTTTAAGGGCAGGTTTATTATTTTTTTAATTAAATTTTATTCAGTTACAGTTGACATTCAACGTTACATTAGTTTCAGGGACACAGCATAGTGCTTAGACATGTATGTATCTTACAAAGCTTAGACATTTATGTATCTTACATAGTGCTTAGACATGTATGTATCTTACAAAGCGATTCCCCTGGAAAGTCTAGCACCCGTCTGACACTTATCCATTTGTGTGTGGACGCAAACTAGTCTTGATTGGAGCATTTAAGGCATTTACATTTAAAGGAATTATGGATACGTACACAGGGTGGGTGGGGGAGGGTCACTGAAGAAACAATGGCTCTGCCCACACTTCTGTCTGGGAGAAAGCTGCCCCTCCAGCCCTCGCTCTGAAGCAGACAATGCAGTTCCCCCTTCTATGTCCCTGGTGCTTTTCAAGCTCCTGCCTCAGTGCTGGAGCTCAGAGCAGGTGAGTCTGTCAGTGAGTAAATCCGTGCACCAGCCCCTTAAGGGGAACCTGGGTCTCCAGTAAGCAGCCCTTGCACTCAGCCACAATCCCTGTAGGTTTTCACAGCCAGAAGTTATGGGGATTTCTCTTCCTGGCACTGGGACCCTGAGCTGAGGAGCGCTGAGTGGGGCTGGGGCCCCTCGCTCCTGGAGAGGGGAACTCTGTGTTTGGATATCCCCTCTCCCCCATTTCTTTCTTTCTGAAGTGAGAAGCAGGGAGGCAAAGAGACACACTCCCATATGTGCCTGACCGGGATCCACCCAGCACGCCCACCAGGGGGTGATGCTCTGCCCATCTGGGGCGTTGCTCTGCTGTAACCAGAGCCATTCTAGCACCTGAGGTGGAGGCCGTGGAGCCATCCTCAGTGCCTGGGCCAACTTTGTTCCAATGGAGCCTTGGCTGTGGGAGGGGAAGAGAGAGATAGAGAGGAAGGAGAGGGGGAGGGGTGGAGAAGCAGATGGGCGCTTCTCCTTTGTGCCCTGGCCAGGAATTGAACCCGGGTCCCCCGCACGCCAGGCCGATGCTCTACCGCTGAGCCAACCTGCCAGGGCTTCGTCCATTTCTTAACTGCCACACTGTGAGTGTGGGGCCCGACCTTCCGCATCTCCAACCTTCCTATCATTATCAATGTGGCTTCTTCTGAATGTCCTTAATGACACAGGACTTCTGTTCAGCTGGTCTTCAGGCTGCTCTCGAGAGGGCTGTTCTGTGGTCTAGTTGTCATTTTGGTGCACTCCTGGGGGGAGGGCGGTAGGGCATTTACCTGCTCTGCCATCTTGACAAAAAGTTCCTCCTTGCAATTTATTTGTGGAAAAAGTTACATCCTTTGTCCTTTGGTTCTGCTTTGAATTTGCTGACTGCATCCCGTAGTCTCATTTCACATGTCCCTCTGTCCCTTGTATTTCCTATAAACTAAAAGCCATAGGAAGCTTTTAAAAGTCCACATGTCCAGACACTGCCTGAAATATATATTCTGTGGGACTGGTATGGGTGCTGGGAATCTCTAATTTTCCTAAGATCCCCATAGGTGAGTGTGAGTCTGCTTGTTGCATATTTGGGAACTGGCAATGCATCTGACTCTGCCAGTAGCCACAAGTCAGCCTCGGTCGCAGCAAGTATCAGAGACAGACACTAACATGATCATTGCCAGTGCTGGCAGTGGGGGTGGTCACTGCAGGAAGAGGCATTAGCTGTCTTTTGTGGGCGCACTGAGACTCACAGGGGAGCGTTCTGGAGCCCCAGTCCTCTTCCCTCTAACCAAGGTTAGGGAAACTAGTTACACGATCAGGACCTTCCTGGCCTTGAGGGTATGTGTCGGGGGAGAGGCAACAACAGTCTGGCTGCTGTGGCCCCTGTGGACAGCACACTGTAGGTGATTTCACCCCGGCCTGAGGGGCACAACAAGCTGCTGACAGTGCCCCTTTCTGCTCTGGGCTGCTGAACAGTGGGCCTGGGACACAGAACCAAAGCCTGTGCTCTTTCTTGTCTGATGATATTCCTCCTCTCCCACTCCCCAGGACCACTGTCCCCTTAACTGCTGGGACACTCCACAGGTGACAGCCAGCACCTCACTGTCATGGCACACAGCACTCAGAGTGACCTTTCTCTCATCTTCATCAGATCACTACCCTGTCCTAACTCCCATCACAATGAAGAAAAGACCCACACTCCTCACCATGGCTGACAAGGCCCACCAGAGCCTGGCCCAGACTCACTTCTCCCATCACATCTTCATCCTTTTCTCTGTCCTCCCTGACGCTGGCCTTTCTGCTGGTTCTAGGACAGGCCAGCCTCATTCCTACCACAGGGCCTTTGCATTTGCCATGTTGTCCTCCAGGAATGCTCGTCCTCCAGTTCCTCACATGACCCATCACTCACCTCTCCAGTGAAAACTCACCTCCAAGGAGCCCTCCCTGACCACCTGTGTAACCCAGCACCCCCTCATCACTTTCTTCTCTTATCCTATTTTACTTTTCTTTAGAGCAATTCTCATTATTTGAAATTACATTGTTGATTTATCTCTTCCTTTCATTTATGGATGCTCTGAGGGGAGGGGCTTCAGTCATCTCCGTCACCAAAACATCCCAAGCAAATATTTGAGAAAATTGACAGAGGGAGGGGTGGATTTGGAGACGGAAACAGCATTTTCTCAGTCCCACCTCCACACACACACGCCCCACAGGGAAGTACTCACTGATATTCCCCCAATTTGCACTGGTGTTGTTGCAGGAGCCACACAGAAGCTGCACCCAAGGGTCCTTTTAGGAGGCAGAAGGTCTTACAGGACCAGGTACCCCACATGGGAATGTACTTCAAGGGAGCAGGGAGGTTTGGGGCCTCGCCTTGGACGACTGGATTTCCAGTCACACACTGGCTTTTACAGAAAATGATTGATCAGTAAGGAACCCCACTGAGGATGGACAGGCTGGGAATAAGAAGGCAGGTGAGCCCTGGGGGAAGGAGGCTGCTGCTCCACTGAGGATGGCCAGGCTGGGAATAAGAAGGCAGGTGAGCCCTGGGGGAAGGAGGCTGCTGCTCCACTCTCTCCAGGGAGCAGGAGTCCCTGCCTCCTTATTCTGCTCCCGAGACCCAGATTGAAGGCTCCCCGGGGGCCGCAGACAGCTTCTTTCAGTCCCAAGAAGCCTCCTAGTCTGTTGGTGGCCACTGGCATGAACCAGGCAGAAGCCCATCTGGAGACCGGTGGACTCTGAGAGTCAAAGTGGGAAATACTAAAGACTGCACCAGGCAGAGCAACGAACAAGGACTATTCAAGGAGAACAGGAACAGTTATTCTCTGCATGAATCACCTCTGACAAAAGCTAGTGTGGTGAAGAACACAACCCCGGGGACAGACGGACCAGGTTCTGACCTGGACAGACAGACCAGGTTCTGACCTACTAACTGTGTGAGTCTGAGCAAGTTCTTTTACCTCTCTGAGCCCCAGTTTCTTCACATAAAGAAGAGAGCTTCACTGTACATTTAGTACAATATTGTCTTTTGGCAAAGGTTTCCCCAGGTCCACTTCTGTTTGCTACAACCTGACTCTTTTCAGCGTGCAAGTATTTTGAAGCTGTTTTGTGGAGTATTGCATTTGACTGCCAACTACTCACGCCTCGTATCGCGTTGCAGAGCCCGGAACCCGGGAGTTAGTGAGAGGATGCTACACGCCTATTCTGCCAGTGTGATGAAACATTGTAATCCTCCCTTCTCTTCCGCCATCACCAAGAGAGAGATGGGGGAAAGGCAGAGATGGGAGCCACTCGCCAGGAATGCTGCCGTCAGCCTGCCTTCCGTGCCGCTGCCAGTGCCTAGCAGACTGATTTATCGAGTGCATGCGGGCTTCCCAGGGGCACTGCTGGTGAGGAAAACCCTCGACTGCTGGCCATGCCCTCTTTCCCTTCGCGTGGGGGCTTAAAGGATGTTTTGGGGGCAGGAAATAATATTGAAATGTTTACAAACTGAAATCTCAATTGAAAGAGCCTTTGTCCTTAGTGGGTGGTGGGGGGAGTGTGAGTGTTCTCAATCCAGTGAATGTTGCAAATCAAAACCACCATGTGGTACCTACCACCTCACCCCTTAGAGTGTTCAACATCACCTCACACCTATTATCAAAACAAAACAAAAAAGAAAAGGAAAAAAAGAAAAATCAAGAAATAACAAATGTTAGCAAGGATGTGAAGAAAAGGGAGCCCTGTGTGTACTGTTGGTAGAAATAGTATGGAGGTTCCTCAAAAAATTAAAACTAGAACTCACATATGATCCAGCAATCTCACTTCTGGGTATTTATCCAAAGAAAACAAAACCTAACCTGGAAAGATATATATGCCCCCCACTGTTGAATACAGCATTATTTATAATAGCCAAGATACGGCAGCAACCTGCCTGCCCGTCGGTGGGTGAATGGATGGAAACAAGGTGGTATACACACACACAATGGAATCTTCTTCAGCCATGAAAAGAAGGGAATGTTGCCATTTGTGACAACAGGGGTGAGTCTTGAGAGCTTGACGCTAAGTGATATAAGTCAGACAGAGAAGGACAAATGCCGCATGACATCACTTCTATACGGACTCTACAGACGAAAACCAAAAATGAGCTCACAGCTACAGAGAACCGATCGGTGGGTGGCAGAGGGGTGGGGTGGGTGAAATGGGCGAGGGGGTTACAAGGCACAGACTCACAGTTATACAATAAATGCGTCAGGGGGATGTGATGTACAGCACTACTGACTATAGTTAATAATACAGGACTGTATAGCTCAAAGTTGCTAAGAGAATAAATCTTAAAAGTTCTCATCATAAGGAAAAGATCGTGGCAGCTTCGTATGATGACAGACGTTAACTAGACTTATTGCAGTGATCACTTTGCAATATGTACAAATATCAAATCCTCATGTCGTACACCTGAAACTATTATGTCAATTATACCCAAATAAAATAAAAATACAGACAAATCACTTGACTGCCGTACTAATAAGGCACCTCAGAAAGTCAGTAATACTTCCTTAATATAAATTACCTATCATGTGCCAATCTCCCTGCCTGATTTTTAAACAACTGATTTGAATTATAATGTAGATAAGACCCTCGCCCCCCTTACATTGCATTTGGTGATTATAGCTCTTAATTCATAGGTTGCTCTTCCTTTTTCCTTCCTTATGATTCTTTAACATAATTTTTTATTTTTCTATTGCAGCTGACACACAATATTATATTAGTTTCAGGTGTACAACATGGTGATTAGACATTTGTGCTTCTTCCATAGTGATCTTCCCCATAAGTCTAGTACCCACCTGGCACCATACAGAATTATTACAATGTTATTGACTCTATTCCCTATGCTGTGCTTTACATCCCCACGATTATTTTGTAGCTGCCAATTTGTGCTTTTTAATCCAAGAACAAGTGATTTTTCACGTGATACTAGTGGGTTTATTTCTCCCTTCTTCAGCACCGGTGCTGTGATTTAGACAGCCTTCTAGTAGGCTCAGTTTGTCCCTCTGAAATGATTCACTTCACAGGATTTACCAGGATGATAAAATGATATGCGGCAAAGGGCGACATCTGACATATCGTAAGTGCTCATTTGAGGTGAGATCTTTGTTATCGGGTTTCCAATATGACTGTCCAGAGACCAGACTTAGATTTGGAAAAAAATCTAAGATGCTGCAAAGCAGGAAGCATGCTATTCATGGGAGTACGTCAGTCTTTTAGAGACTGCATTACCTAGGGAGGAGAGAGGAGCTAATGTGGATTTAAACCTACTCGGTGCCATTTTGTCCATGTTTCTCGCTTAAACTATGCAGTAATCCTACAGGGCAGCTGTTATTATCCTCATTTTCTAAAGGCAAAAGCAAGGCCCTGGGAACAGCTCGTGACGTGAGGTCACAGTGTTTGCTAAGTGCCAGCCGGAAGCCCCGATGGGTCTATCTCCAAACTTACATCTGGCTTTTCCAAAGGAAAACTGATACTGGGTATAGACTATAAGGTTCTCTTCCCTGAGGTATGTTCTATAGGACGTTAGAAGGGATTACAAGGTGGGATGGCTTCTGAGATCGATTTCGTTTGGGAAACATTCGATTACATCAACAAAATCCAGGGGTGGGCAAGAACAGGTTTACAGTCGTTCTTGCGGAAAAGAGACACACCGGTTACAATTCTACAATAAACTTCTCTACTCTAAAGAACGTCGCTTGGCCCTGGCCGGTTGGCTCAGCGGTAGAGCGTCAACCTGGTGTGCAGGGGACCCGGGTTCGATTCCCGGCCAGGGCACATAGGAGAAGCGCCCATTTGCTTTTCCACCCCCCCCCTCCTTCCTCTCTGTCTCTCTCTTCCCCTCCTGCAGCCAAGGCTCCATTGGAGCAAAGATGGCCCGGGCGCTGGGGATGGCTCCTTGGCCACTGCCCCAGGCACTAGAGTGGCTCTGGTCGCAGCAGAGCGATGCCCCAGAGGGGCAGAGCATCGCCCCCTGGTGGGCAGAGCGTCGCCCCTGGTGGGCGTGCCGGGTGGATCCTGGTTGGGCGCATGCAGGAGTCTGTCTGACTGTCTCTCCCCGTTTCCAGCTTCAGAAAAAAAAAACATCAAAAATAAAAAATAAAAAAAATAAATAAATAAAGAACGTCGCTCACCACCGTAAACCTCCTTTTGCGGGGCTCCTCAGAGCCTTGAATGATGAATTAATAGAATTAACCTTAAATCTCCGACAGCGTGAGAGAGCTGTTAGATTTCATCAGCTTCCACAGAACATTCTGGGATTCCCTGACCTAGGGCAATAATCTGGAAGTATCCATCTGGTCCACTAAAGGGTCCAGTGTTTCACGGTATTCTACCTTATTTAGCAAAATAACCCAAGTCTAATACTGTTCTTCAGGTGCCTATGCAATGCCCATTACTGAATCTGAGGCAGGAAGACGTCCTCAGCAGATATTTTCATGGAGCTTAAGGAGGGCAGAGCTGCACCAAACATGCACTTTCCAGGCGTACTTTTCTCCCAGTTTACTGTGCAGCGCACGGCTCCCAGGTACCAAAGCCCCAGACACCCCGCTGCTATAAATCACCTGAGAAAGGTGATCATTAAATAGATTAAAATACTTGGAAATTGCCTAAATGTGGGCCATTAGATTAAATGAAACAGCTACAGTGTAATGTCTTGATGGCTCTAGAAACTTTATTTAGATTATAGCTGTGCCAGTGTGGGGGAAGTCACGTGACTAAGGAGAATATTACAAATCTCACTGATTCACTCCCCCACCTTCCACTCAAAGTTTGCAACTGAAATTCCTCCAAGGCTTAATAAACAGTTACCTCCAAGAAGGCATGTTGAAACTGACTTTCTAGCCCAATCTGCATTTCGATGTGGTTGAGAGCAAAACCTTATCTCTGTGTGGCATGTTTGCAGGAATAACAATGTTTAAATAATGTCTGAAATGGAGCATAAAATTCCTTTGTAACTCAAACGGACATATGGAGAAGCTGTAAGCTTCAGCTCACATTACCTGTCCGATATTTCTTTCAAAGACTGACAGTAAGACACCATCACTTGTAGGAAGTAACTCTCCAAGAGCCCTGTGTGTATTTTTAATGTAGCTCTCACTTGCAAACTCTCCTTATAATTCTAATAAATGCCAGTGGGGGGGAGGGGTTAGTCGTGGTTATAGTTCTAAATTTTTCATGAAATCCTTTGTGAAACTGAAGTACTCTATTTCTTTCTGTCTAACCTGATTACTGGAGAAAGAGGGAATAGAAAACAGCGGACATGTTTGTACCTTCAAAAAACACCTCTTAATTGGAGTCATTTAAGAAGCTTCGGGTAAGATCGTTTTGGCAGAGAGAACCATCAGCCGAAGGGGTATTTTTCTCCTTCGTGTCAGGTACATTTTGTTTCCTTATTAGATCATTTTATTTTACTGAGGCTGAAAGCGAAAATGAGGAGGGCAGAGAAGGGAGCTCGTCCACGCAGGCTGTGTGTTCAGTACCCAGGACTGCCAGGTGCTCTCCACAGTATCAGGTTCACGGCATTCAATCCTCACAACGACCCTTCCGGGCGGACTCCGTTGGCTATTTATCAATTAATACAACTGATTAACTAGTGGACTATTGTGGTAAAATCAAATTTTGAACCTATTTCTATCTTTTATTTTTAATATTCATTTTACTGGTTTTAGAGAGAGAAGGGGGAGAACAGGAGAGAGACAGGAACATCAGTTCCTGTATGTGCCCTAACTTCCTGTATGTGCCCTAACTGGGGATTGAACCGGCAACCTCTGCACTTCGGGATGGTGCTCTAACCAACTGGGCTATCCAGCCAGGGCTAACCCTCTTTCTATCTTAAACAAGTCTCTACTCTTCTCATTATATTCTGCTGTTTTGCTGGGTAGCACACACATGGGCCAACACAAACCATCCACAATCAAGTCATGAAACCCCGGGGCTGCTGCTTACAGGGGAGCGTTGGTACAGAGGTTAGAAAATGACTGTAGTCACTAAGCCTGAATCCTCTTGTAAAATGAAAGAAGGGGGTGGGGAGCAACACTAGCAAGTACTTTGGTAACTCAGACACTCTGCTAAGCATTTTACATACATTATCTCCTGTAATCCTCATTCCAGTGCTATGAGATGGGCACTGTGACTCCCACCTTGCAGATGAGAACGACCGAGGCTCACAGAGAGGGGGGCTGCTGAACGTCAGAGAGGCAGTGGGTGTGGGAACCCAGACGGGCCTTGGTTATGTGAGCCCAGGGCCCACGCCAGGAGCACAGCGTTCTGTTTAAACGCTACAGAGTAAGAGAGCTTTGGGGTTTCTGTCTGTTTCCTTTTTTTTTTTTTTTTTTTTTTGTATTTCTCTGAAGCTGGAAATGGGGAGAGATAGTCAGACAGACTCCCGCATGCGCCCGACCGGGATCCACCCAGCATGCCCACCAGGGGGCGACGCTCCACCCACCAGGGGGCGATGCTCTGCCCCTCCAGGGCGTCGCTCTGTCGCGACCAGAGCCACTCTAGCGCCTGGGGCAGAGGCCAAGGAGCCATCCCCAACGCCCGGACCATCTTTGCTCCAATGGAGCCTCGGTTGCAGGAGGGGAAGAGAGAGAGAAGAAGGAGAAGGGGAGGGGTGGAGAAGCAGATGGGCGCTTCTCCTGTGTGCCCTGGCCGGGAATCAAACCCGGGACTTCTGCACGCCAGGCCGACGCTCTACCACTGAGCCAATCGGCCAGGGCCTGTCTGTTTCCTTTTTTACTTATATTTAATACAATGTTATAAAAGTATAAGAAGACACTCGTCATACACAAATCATTTAAAGTCTAAAACTTAATGTTTTTTAGTAAATCCAGAGGGCTGTACAATGCTATGAATAACCACAGTCTAATTTTAAAACATTTGTGTCTTCTGTAAAGAAACCCTATACCTGTTAGCAGTCACTCCTCTCCCACCCCCAATCCCAAGTCCAAGGCAACCACTATTCTGCTTCGTGTCTCTGTTGGTTTGTCGATCCTGGACATTGCATATAAACGAGAGAGACTGTTCACTATATGGGCTTTTGAGACTGGTTCTTTCATTTATGGTAATGTTTTCAAAATCCTCCATGTTGTAGCATGTATCAGTGCTTTACTGCTTTTTTTTTGACAAATAATAACCTAATTATATGAATATCCCCCATTTTATTTATCCACTCATCAATTGATGGGTATTTGGGTTGTTTCCACTTCTTAACTATTATGGATAATGCTGCTATATACATTTGTGTGCAAGTGTTTGTGTAGATATATATGTTCTCAGTTCTAAAGGGTATATACCTAAGAATAGGACTGCTGGGCTTATATGACAACTCCATGTTTAACATTGTAAGGAACTTTCAAACTATTTCCCGAAGTATCCGTACCATTGTGCATTCTCGCCAGGGTTGTCTGAGGGTTTCTAATTTCTCCATATTCTCACCAACGCTTGTCTGTCCTTTTAATGGTAGCCACCTTAACGAGTACACAATGGTAGCTCATAATTTTGATTTGCATTTCCCTAATGACTCAGAATGTTGAACATATTTTCGAGTGTTTGTTAGGCATTTATATACCTTTATAGAGAAATGTCTATTCAAATCCCTTGCCCATTTTTTCAATACGTTGTCTCTTTATTACCGAGTTGGAGTTGCCTTTTCACTTACAGGTACCTTCTGCAGTACAAAAGTGATAAACTTTGATGCCACCCAATCTATAGAATTCTTTTTTTGTCACTTGTGCTTCGCAGGGGAGGGGATAAGATGGCCGGAGAAGAGCCCTTAAGCATGAACCCCTAGGGACAGCATCCAGGCCTCAGCCGAGTGTCGGCTCCAGGCTCAGAAGAGCAGCAGGGCCAGACGAGGGATGCCACCGCTGACCTCAGGACCAGCTGCACTGATTGCTGAACCCCCTTAAAGGACACACCTCGTGAGGTGATAAATATTCCATTGATACCTCCGCTGGGACCTTCCTAAGCTCTCTACTCTTAATAGACCTTAAGATGCTCTTCCTCCTGGGAGCACAACAGCACCTTTCTCTGCCCCCTTCCCCTCTCTCCCCCCTCCCCAAGTGTGTGTATCCTAAACTCTAAGGGTCCTCAGGAGACTGGGAACCAGGGGAGCAGTGGGCAGCAGCAGCTCGTCCCAGAATGACCCCCTGAGCCTGTCCCCAAGGGCCCCTTTGCTCCGACTTCCCAGTGAGCCGACAGCAGCCCCGCCTGGGCTCCCTGCTTCCCTATAGTGTCTCTGGAGAGCCAAAGCCGCCCCTCCCGGGCTCCCTGCTTCCCTATAGTGTCTCTGGAGAGCCAAATCCGCCCCTCCCGGGCTCCCTGCTTCTCTATAATGTCTCTGGAGAGCCAAGGCCGCCCCGCCCGGGCTCCCTGCTTCCCTATAATGTCTCTGGAGAGCCAAGGCCGCCCCGCCCGGGCTCCCTGCTTCCCTATAATGTCTCTGGAGAGCCAAAGCAACCCCGCCCGGGCTCTCCTGTGCTTCTTCTATCCTAAGCCGTTGTTTCTTTTTTCACTGTCCCCAGCTTCCATAAAGTTACTCTCAAAGTCACCTGGACACGTGTTGTGAAATTTCTCCCGCACAAAGTCGAGAACCCACACACTGGCTGGCCCTAGCCTAGGCCGACCCGAAGGGCCAGGTCCCCTGTTTGGTAACAATGTCCTCAGCACAGACAGCTGATGTTTCTCTTTGGTGTGCTTATACATTCTTCTAGGCTTCCGCTCCTCACCGGGCATGGCAGCGTCTGTGTTGGTATGTCTGTCGTCCGCCAGAGACTACATTTCTTTGAATGCACAGCCTGCCTTTTCTGCTTCTCTTTCAGCTGCAGCTATTACCTGGCATAGAGTCGTGGCTAATTAATATTCTGCAAATTGGTTTAATTTGAAAGGAACAGAGTCAGAAGTTTGTGACTCTGGTTATTAATGAAGAAAAAAAAACCCCACTCTTCTGCTGAAATGAATTAAGATAAGCCTCCGAAGAATTCCTGCTGGCGGTGCCAACCAGGCTGCGGATGGACTGCTCTACGCACACCCATTCCGCGCTCCAACAATGGCCAGAGGACGTCCCCTGGAATGACCCTACGCAAATTAGCATTCCCATCTCTGCTGATTCCATTGTGGAGATGAAGTTCATAAGTTAGTGCGAATAAAGGGGAAAGGAGGAGTCAACAAAGAGAGGGAGAGCGAGGGAGGCATTTTCATAATTTATCAGATGTGAGCCCTGGCACCTCATTTATTTTACACAAAGGCCTGACGATGCCCATATTTTTTGTAAGTTGAGACTTAAAATAGGATTCCTGACTCTCCCCTACCCATCACCAGTCTGGCAGCCTGCAGACATGCTGCTGACTCACCAGTGGGCTCCTCACAACCCCCCACTCCCCTTCCCTAAGCTGCCAGTCAGCAGGGGCCCCTCCATTCCCAAGAGCGGCTTCCTTACAGTGGAATGCCTCTTTGCTCATAGGGCACCCAGCCTGAGCTTCCTTAATCAATACCCAGCACAAAATCAAGGGGATGGCATTGCGCATCTGCAAGTTTCCTTTGAAGCCAATCGCCCCATTTAGAATGAATTAACATCTAATCGGCAAGCAATCACGCCTAATAATTTTCAGATTTGTTTATTCTTCAGAGTCACATCTCTCAAATCACTGTCAATAGAATGATTACATAAGCGCTTCTCACTGGAAGTCTTCCGACTGTTACTCAAGGCACATCCTTCCAGTTAAGATCTCTCTGTAATAACAACAACAATAGCAACAACAATAATAATGATACAAATGAAATAGAAGATCGGAACAAAATTGGATAAACAAGACTTTTCTTTTTGGCCAAGTCTATATTACAGAAATTGTCTGACTATCCACCAGGAATTTTTTTTCTCCCGCCAAACTCTAATTAGTTTTATGTCACCTCCTCTCCCTCCCAATCTGTGTCAGAGCAGCAGAACTTTCAAAACAGTCCCTGGGCCTCTATCGTCCTTTGCAAGAAGCCCCCTGGGGTATTTCCTTTTGATGTCAGCCATCCTTTTCATTGTTCAAAACAATATATATATTTTTAACATTGAGTCTGAAGGCAGAAAAATTAAAAAAAACAAAAACAAAAAAAATGTCAGATGCAGAAAGATTCAGACCTGATCAACTTAGGTTTGGAATACACCAGAGGTTGTAGGGACATTTCTGAAATGCTGGTCTTGGTCAGTATGTCTTGACATTCCATAAGATACGCCATTTTAGTTATTCTTTACAAGGAACAATGACAGAGATATGGCCCTTCCTTTTCTAGACCACAGCAGCATCAAGAAGAGGTTTATGAACCTGGCTGGTTATCAATTGGTTAGAGCATCATCCCAATATGCCAAGGTTGAGGGTTCAATCCCTGGCCAAGGCACATAAAGAATCAACCAATGAATGCAGAAATAAGTGGAACTACAAAATGATGTTTCTCTCTCTCTCCCTCTCTAGCTTTCTCTCTAAAAGTCAATAAATAAAAATCAGGAAAAAAATAAATAAAAAGAATAGGTCTATGATTTATAGCAGGGCTACAAATGGTAGATTGTACCATATCTGTTCAAAGACAAATCTTAGCGGACTCAAGAATGTCCGGCCCCGAATGTCATCCTGAAAGCAATCTGAGAATCCTGGAACTTTCTACTTGATTAAATATAAAGATGTCTTCCAGCTGCTACTCATTCTATTATTCTTGCTCTCTCTGCTAAGAGTGGGGGTCGCCACCTGACAACTCAACTGGAAGTTGCCGCTCCAGCGGCGGTGGATGCCCACCTTGCTACACCTTGCTGTGGCTTTTACTACTGACCTGGCTGTGGGCCTAAAGAGTCCATTTCCCACAACTACGGGAAGTCCCATAACAAGCGGGAGTACTTTTTCAGATTTCCTGCTCTCTCTTCCTAAGAAACTTAGAGAAATGACGCCGGGTCTTAACTGGATGTCAACTGAGTTTCTGTATCCTGTCAGGTAGCCAGAGACCTTGACAAGATTTCAACTCTCTGGGTTTTAGAATAAATCTCAGGATCCCAGAACACTTTTTCCAAATAGCATTTCCCTTCTCTGTGTCATTGTCTTAAGCCCTAATGTTTCAGGTCCTGAATAGTTTCAAGAGCATCTTCAATATGTCTTCAAGAAAATCTAGCAGGTGTTCATGGAGTGTGGATTCCTTTTGGACATCTCTCCCACGTCAAACTTCCTGAGGTGGGTATCAGGATTAAAGCCCACCTCTTGGCTTCTCAGTAAGGAGTGTGTGTGAGTGTGTGTGCGCACGCACGTGCATGTGTTTAAAGGAGACAGACACAGGGGAGACAAAGGACAACAGAAGGAGGAGGAAGGCAGGGAGGAGAAGAAAGAGCAGGAGAAAGAAGAGGAGGAGCAGGAAGGTGTGGAAGGGTAGGAGGCAGTGGAGGAAGAGGAAGAAGAGGAGGGAAAGGAGCAGTCATACAGATACTCTGCCAAAGCATTTGTGAATTCAGCCCAGAATCTATTGCCTCACTTTTCTTTTTCTGGCTACATAATATCAACAAACAGTGTGTCTGATTTT
The DNA here is from genome assembly GCF_036850995.1 of Saccopteryx leptura. NCBI lineage: Eukaryota > Metazoa > Chordata > Mammalia > Chiroptera > Emballonuridae > Saccopteryx > Saccopteryx leptura. The sequence continues at coordinate 16,019,600 of NC_089511.1, read as the reverse complement.
CTTGGCACAGAAATGAGTTTTCTTTGGTGACTGGATTTTTCCAATGATTTTGCCTTGTGTATAAAGGGCATTGTCCTCTAACCCCTGCCCTTTTAAACATGACTTCAGTGAAAAATCTCCAAGTAAGCAAAATATCTCACTGGCTCCTGTCCACATCTGCTTACAAGCATTTGTGACATCTTTGTGATCCCTACCACTGCCCAATGGAGACCTGGATGTCCCCAGTCCTTGACTGCGATGCTCCAGTGAGCATTGCATTCTCTTAAAATAGTTCATTTCATTAAAAATCACCATTTTCTTCTTTCCCCTGGGGAAAAACAGAAGATAATAATAGTCAGTGTTAAGATCCCTACTAACTCCATCCACTCAACACAGATTACTGTTTTTTCTCCCTTTCTGTCTCTCCCTTCCCTTCCTACCTTCCTCCCTCCCTCCTCCCTCCCTTCTTTCCTTCTTGTTTTTTTTTTTTTTCATTTTTCTGAAGCTGGAAACAGGGAGAGACAGTCAGACAGACTCCCGCATGCGCCTGACCGGGATCCACCCGGCACGCCCACCATGGGGCGACGCTCTGCCCACCAGGGGGCGATGCTCTGCCCATCCTGGGCGTCGCCATGTTGCGACCAGAGCCACTCTAGCGCCTGAGGCAGAGGCCACAGAGCCATCCCCAGCGCCCGGGCCATCTTTGCTCCAATGGAGCCTTGGCTGCGGAAGGGGAAGAGAGAGACAGAGAGGAAAGCGCGGCGGAGGGGTGGAGAAGCAAATGGGCGCTTCTCCTGTGTGCCCTGGCCGGGAATCGAACCCGGGTCCTCCGCACGCTAGGCCGACGCTCTACCGCTGAGCCAACCGGCCAGGGCCTCCTTCTTGTTTTTTTTTAGAGCACTTGCCTAAGCATCATTTTAGCCTGCCTAATTCATTCAGTCTCCCTGGACTTAACTTTCCGCAGGTAACAATACCATGTGCAGGGCAATATTCAGGGTGTCGCAATACTGACGTTTTCTCTCAACTGCTGATTTCAGATTCCTCTCTGTGACTGGCCCTTTTATCATTTAGTGTAGACATTACTGAGGTTTTAGTAACTATTTGGTACAACCCTTGCCTCTTGTCTTTGGTTTTTGACTTTGTTTTATTTTGATGTATGTGGATAGGTTTTTATCTGCATTTATCCTGTCTGGAGTTTCCTGGGCAACCCAAGCCTGTAAAGTTATCTCTTTCACCATATTTGGGAAGTTTTCAGCTGCTATTTCTTCACATATTTTTTTTCCTGCATCCTGTCTTTCTCCTTTCCTCTGGGACACCGATGGCATAAACCCCGGATTTTTTTGGATCACCTCATAAGTCTGACCCTCTTTTGCTCCCTTCTCCAACCATTTTTTTCCCCTCTGTGTTCTTCTGTTGGGATAGTTTTATTTTTAAATCTTCAAGTTCCTTGATATTTTCCTCTGTCATCTCCATTCAGGTATTAAGTCCATTTCATTCATTGTTTTTGGATGTTGTATTTTCCCATTTGGCTTTGTTTTTACAGTTTTTATTTCACTTTGAGGGACTCCCACCTTTCCATTCATTTTAAGAGCACTAATTCTTACCCTATTGACCATGGTTATAATATCTACGTTAAAATCTTTACCTGCTAAGTCCAGTATCTAAGTCATTTCAAAAGCTGGCATTTGGATGATGCTTCCCCTTCCCAGGGGTCAGAACAGTTTTGTCCTCTAAGGATCAGACAGGTATGTTTTAGGCTCTGTGGCTTTAGCCGTGCAGTCCCCGAAACTGTCGCATCCGTCAGAGGGGCTGGGGGCCTGGGGGGGCTGCATGAAAGAGGTGAAGGGATTAAGCAAAGAAATAAAACTTACAGACACAGACAAGAGTGCGGGGATTGCGGGTGGGAAACGGGGTGGGGGCGTGGAGGGGGGTCAAGTCAAGGTGCGACAGTTGGTGATGGAGGGAGACTTGTCTTGGTGGTGAACACACAGTGCAACGTACAGACGACATATTATAGAACTGTACACCTGAAACATGTACCCCAGTAAATTCAATACATTTTTTTAAAATAGAAGAATAAAGCTGCTATGGACAGCAGAGAAATGAATGACATGGCTGTAGTCCAATAAAACTATATACACACACTAAAATTTGTATTGCTCCAAATTTTCACATTTCTCCAATACTCTTCGGATTGTTGTCAACCGCTTATATATAAATATAAGATCTCTTCCCATCGTAGGAGCCATACCGAATAGGTGGTGGGGCAGAGCTGTCCCCCGGAACGGAGGTCACAGCGCCCCGTGCAGCGGGTCGGCAGCACACAGCAGGCGTGCCGGTTTTACGGAGGGGACGTCGGTTCAGAATCCTCTTTCTCCCGCATTAGAACCTGACTGTTGAGTTCTTTATTGCGAAGGGGCTCTGACTTTGCCACCAGCACATCTTAGAAAAGAAGGACTATCCCAGCAATCTCACGGCTTTAATCTCATGGCTGCTGCAGAGGAAGCTTTGGTGAGAGCGCGCTCTGCATCCCAGCACTGGGTGGGACACTTGATCAGCGTGATCTCATTTAGTGTAATGCTCAATTTGATGAACGGGAGTAGGTATTACTATTCCCATCTAGGGTATGGATAACTGAAGTCCAGGGAGTTAAAAAAAAAAAAGCTGGAAAAAAAACTAATATTCACTACCCTCCTGGGTTTGAAGCCCACTTTGGGCGTAGACCTCATGCTGATGATCATTTCAACTTAACAAACCACCCAAACTATGTTAGATTGCAAACAGCAATTTATTTGCTCATTATTTTGCATTCTGGGCTGAGCCCAGCCAAGCATTTCTTCTGGTAGCCTCTGCCCGGGTCATGCATGTGTGTGTGTGCAGATATCAGATGGCCCAAGTGATTCTAGCTGCAGCGAGGGGAGTGTGTTTACATGCTCAGCTGGGTGGTAGTCAGCATGTACCTCCTTTCCAGCAGGACAGCCCTCATTTCTTAGACGGTGGTGAACAGAATTCCAAAGGTTAGAGTTTGTATGCAAGTGCTTATACTTTATAGCACATTTCTTGTGTTGGTTAGCTTACACCCCATTAGCCAAAGAAATTCACAGAGCCAAGCCTACATCAACCTATCGGGGGCGGGGGTGTGCTCTTCACAGGCATGAAATTTAGGAAACATGATTCACTGAGGGCCGTTAATGTAATAATCTCTGGTAGTGATTTTGAAACCTAGGTCTGTCTGATTGCAAGGAAAGGCTTTTTCCCCGTCAAATAAAGGTGATGTCCACTGTTTCAAGTTCCCTTATACGATTTCTCTGTTTAATCCATCATCAACATTAGTAAGATGACCACTTAAAAACACACATACACAAACACATGCCTATGCACAAAATTTCCACATATAAGAGTCGAATTCATAGGCCTGCCTATACAGAGATAGGTAACCGAAGTTAAAAAGCAAGAAAACTTACAAAAATGAGAATACGTCAAAAAGATACAGGGGCCAACTGAAAGAGCTTCCAATAGCCAAAGTCTAGACAACATAGTGAAGTTATAACTCAAAGTGCTCATATATATATTTGTATATTATAAAATTCTTGAGCCCATACTGATATAAATGATTAAATAAATAGTATATATAGAATAGAATACATAAATGTCCCATGCATGAAAGTTCCAAATTAATTTACATGGATATTCTACCCTCAAGGAGGTGAAGGAAGCATAACTCCCCAGCCCTTGGCATGAACTTGAGTAGTGACTTCCTCCCAAAGAGCACAGTATGGAAAGAGATAAAGGGACAGTAAATCCACCTGGTTACCTCCTCAGCCAGGTGATCAAGGTCAATGTAATAGGGATAAGTTGAGTCACACTCATAATAAGTATGCTTGATATCCTATGGTGACTTCACATCTGTGTTCTTCCTTCCCCAATCCGTTATCTCCAGTTGGATCATGAGAAAAAAACAAGCAGACACATCATACCTGAGCAACATTTCAGAAAATACCTGAAAGTACTATCCAGTACTCTCAAGACCATCCAAAGCCAGGGAAGTCAGAGAAACTGTCACAGCCAAGAAACACCTAAGAAGATATGATGACTTAAAGCCACGTGGTAGCCTGGATGGGCAATGGGATGTTAGAAGAGAAACAGGACATGACGTAGAGACTGGAGAACTGTGAATAAAGTGCAGACTTCAGTTAATAATGAGACATCAGCGTTGAGTCATTCATTGTGACAGATGTACCCTATGAATGTAATATATTAATAATAGAGGTGATCTACTCATGGAAATGAAGGATTGTGATATAGGGGTTTATAAGAAATACCCATTTGGCCATTCAGATGACCAAAATGTATTTTTTTTTTTTTTGTATTTTTCTGAAGCTGGAAACGGGGAGAGACAGTCAGACAGACTCCCGCATGCGCCCGACCGGGATCCACCCGGCACGCCCACCAGGGGGCGATGCTCTGCCCACCAGGGGGCGATGCTCTGCCCCTCCGGGGCGTCACTCCAAAATGTATTTCTCATATATATTTGGTCTTTAGCCACAGTTCCTGGATCATAGTTCCCCAAAACCGCTGGAATTTCCTGAGCCATGAGAGCAATGGGAGCATCTTTTGTCAGCATATCTGATCTCCTGTCCTCAATTCCACAAACCGCAGCAGAACCGTGAAGGTGAAACGGATGTCTTGTTACTCGTGACAAGCCCTTTTCCACCACTACTGGGCTTGTGTTAATGAGGTGATTTGTGGAAAGCTCTTAAGGATGGGGACTAGTCACCAGGGGAACCCCCCCCCCCATGAACAGAAGACCAGAAATTTCAGTCCCACCCTGACTTTGGAGAGGGGCAGAGGGGCTGGAGGTTGGATCCATCACCAATGGTCAATCATTGACTCAACCACAGGGATGTAATGAGATCCAGAGAAGTTAGGGTGTGGCGAGCTCCTGGGCTGGTGAACACGTGCAGGTTTGGGGAGCACAGCCCTCTCAGAGAGGGCGTGGAAGTTCCATGCCGCTTCCCACGCCTTGCCCATGGCTCTCTCCCTTCTGGCTGTTCTGGAATTATATCCCATTCTAATAAACCAGTGATCAGTCAGTAAAATATTTCTCTGAGTACTGTGAGCTGCTCTAGCAAATTAATCCAACTCAGGGAGAAGGAGGTGGAAGCCTCCCACCTGTAGCCTGTGGGTCAGAAGCACTGGTGACCACCTAGACTTGTGATTGGCACCTAAAGGAGGGAGGGCCATCTTCAAGGACGGAGCCCTTCACCTGCGCTATTGGATGCTGTCTCTGGGTAGTGTCAGAGCTGAGCTGAGTCGTAGGACAGCCAGCTGGTGTCAGAGAATAACTTGGAAACCCTCCCCCTAAATCCTCATACACTGAAACTAGGGATATATGGCAAATCTATACAATCTTTCTTTAAATGGAAAGCTGCTGTGAAGAAGTTTAAAAAAAAAATAAAAAGAATGAGGTGAGAAAAACCTTTTCAATATATGCATAGTAGACAAAGAGCTGAAAGTTTTAGCATTTCAAGTTATTAAGCAAGCTGACATAGAAAACAATAGGACCCTACCCTACCGATGGGAAAAGGATACATACAGGTAATACAGAGTTAAGAATAAGAGTGAACCGGCACATGGACAGCAGGGTTCAAGAACTCGTAACCAAAAACAGTCAATTAACTATCCACTATTTTAACCTCTTGAAATAAAAACTGTTTTAAAAATGACAATATCCTGTGCTTACTAGGAAGTCTTACAGAGCCATTCGTTAACCAGGTTATAAAACCTACTTAAAAATTAATCAGGTACGCTGTCCCTCCCAGGAGCACGCCCACACCTTCCCTCCCTCTTCGGTGTGCATCTCCTAAACTCTAAGGGTGCCCACCAGACCTGCAGCCAGGTCATCCTGAGGGACCCCTGAACCTGTCTCCCAGGCCCCCTGTTCTCCCTTCCCCGGGGAGTCAAAGCACCCGCCCGGGCTCTGCTGGTGCTCCTGCTACCCTAAGCCCCTCCTCGGCTCACTGTGTCCTGCTCTCCTGGTGCTCCTGCTACCCTAAGCCCCTCCTCGGCTCACTGTGTCCAGCTCTCCTGGTGCTCCTGCTACCCTAAGCCCCTCCTCGGCTCACTGTGTCCTGCTCTCCGGGTGCTCCTGCTACCCTAAGCCCCTCCTCGGCTCACTGTGTCCTGCTCTCCTGGTGCTCCTGCCACCCTAAGCCCCTCCTCGGCTCACTGTGTCCTGCTCTCCGGGTGCTCCTGCTACCCTAAGCCCCTCCTCGGCTCACTGTGTCCTGCTCTCCTGGTGCTTCTGCTACCCTAAGCCCCTCCTCGGCTCACTGTGTCCAGCTCTCCTGGTGCTCCTGCCACCCTAAACCCCTCCTCGGCTCACTGTGTCCTGCTCTCCTGGTGCTCCTGCTACCCTAAGCCCCTCCTCCGCTCACTGTGTCCAGCTCTCCTGGTGCTCCTGCTACCCTAAGCCCCTCCTCGGCTCACTGTGTCCAGCTCTCCTGGTGCTCCTGCTACCCTAATCCCCTCCTCGGCTCACTGTGTCCTGTTCTCGTCAATGTACTCTCCGAATAAATTTAAAAAATTAATTGGAAAATCTCTTTCTGTGATTTAAATATGTTCATTCTTTCCTTCACAGTAATTCCATTTCTGTTCATCTTCTCTTGGAAAGTATATAATATATGTGTAACATTTTCTGTAGGAAGATAATCATCATAGAATTATTTATAAATATGTCAACTTGGAAACTACTTATATTCTCAGCAATAGAGGAGTGATGAAATAGTCCTTAGTTCATCTACTAGATGAAAGGATATGAAGAAATTGAAATGATATTTTTTTTAAAAAAAATGTAATAACATGGAACAGTGTCTATGTAAAAAAAAAAAAGTTAAGTGGCCAAATGTTTAAAGTTGTCTCTATTGTGTTTTAATGCTTACATTAAACAATGCCTAGAAGTAGAAGACAAATATTTCAATATTTCAATACTTATAAGAGCTTCATTTTAATTTTGGAATTCGTTGTTGCTTTTGTTCTTAAACTCGTCTAAATTTCAGTTTATGAACAAGCCTTGTGTTTGAGCAGAAAAATAAAAGATTAAAGAGAAGATGAAGAAGAAATTGCAATTTCCCATAATAGTATAATCTGTTCTTTTTGGCACATGGGGCTTTGAGATGCTCATTTCTTATTTATCTATAGTTTCCCTGTTTTCTGTAGTAGGTAGATATTGCATTATCATTGAATATGTATAAATAGTATCTAAAAAAGTAAACACTCAGAGAACTGATATGTCTAATGCGTCCACCAGACCGATTTGTACAAAATGGGGAAGAGTTGAGAGAAGTGAAAAGAAATGACCATCTGCCAGCTCAAGACCTACCGAGCTTAACCGCAAAGCGGAGGAAACACAGCTAAGGGATCCAGACAGACCTGCGGGAGCCACACAACTGGCGTGTCTTTAAAACTGTCCTTTTGAATGTGCTTATGTTGGTTTTTAATTCACGGGTTGCAGTCCATATTTTTTTCTAATTATAAAATCTAAAATGATAAATTGTTAGGGTGTATGTGTGTGTGTGGGTCCTGGAAGGAATGTTTGCTTTGCTGTCTACTAAATGCACTAGTACCCCCCAATTGTTTCTTTAACCTACACATTTCCTCTCGAGTAGACCCTGGACATCTATCCCACCATGCACCCCTACATGGATGGGCGGATGACTGAATAGCTTTGCCCCAGTCTGAAGGCAGAGGGCTGGACCAGACGCTCCCTGGAGGACCCTGCAGCCCAAAGGTTCCGAGCCCAGCTTAGCCGACCTTGACATTGCCAGTGAGCATCACCGACAGACTCTGTCCCCCTTGAAGACATCCGTCACCACGGGAGCCTGGGCAGCAGCAGACAAAAGCAGCTGATTAAAGTTGTTCCCTAGCCCCATCCTGATAAGATTTTCCAGACACCCAGAAATGGCTCCTCACTGAAGTACTTTTTCTAAATAAAAGAGAGAGAGAGAAAAAAAAAAAAGCTCTCTGTAAAGGTTCACCATCCGACGTGGAGCTGAAACTATGTGGGTCCAGGTTTGGTCCATTTTAGGGCGTGCATGGGGCACTCTGAGGGCCAGCAGACCCCTCAAGGCAGTGGCTCATGGCCAGGTCTGCACCTGGGAGGATTCTGGGCAAAGATTTCCAATTCTGGGTCACCGGGGGCATTGAGTGTGTCTGCTATGACCCTGGTTTGTCAGATGGGAATAATCACAACATTTCCTGCCTAAAGTTACCGTAAGAATTTAATTCTTTTTTTCAAAAAGCACAGAAAAGAAAGATCTAAAGACATTTTTTAATGAAATGTGTAACAAATAATAAGTACCCCCCCCAAAAAAAACACTGAGTCATTATGAGGCAGAGCACAGCTCTGGCCTGCTGAGAAGGGATGGATCTTTTCAGGGTTTGAGGAAATTTCCGAGGAGATGGACGACTCTCACCTCAAGAGACAACACCCACATTCTGGTCTATTGTTTCTCTTTTTTAATGTGTGTTTTTATTTTTTTTACCTTGCTTATAGAATGGTTTTGAAAAAAGATAAGTTTTTTAAAAATGAGATAATCATTCTCCACAGAGCAGTCAGAATAATGTGAAAAACAAATAAGTAAGACAATATCACTTTTCTGCATACTCTTCTTCAAACACGTAAAGTCCCTAGCAGATCACACGGGGCCATCCTCTCTGGCTCCCGGCCTGGCTCCCCCTCTGACAGCAGGAGCTTCAGCCCCGGGGAGCAGCTCTGGCCTGGGCTGCCCTGCGCTTTCCAGCCCCTGGGCCTTCGTCCCTGCGGCTTTCCTGCCTGGGGAGCCGTCCTGTCCTGTCCCTCTGACTGGGTCCGCCTCCTTCTCCCTCTGACTGTATCGGGCCGCCTCCTTCTCCCTCTGACTGTATCGGGCCGCCTCCTTCTCCCTCTGACTGTATCGGGCCGCCTCCTTCTCCCTCTGACTGTATCGGTCCGCCTCCTTCTCCCTCTGACTGTATCGGTCCGCCTCCTTCTCCCTCTGACTGGGTCCGCCTCCTTCTCCCTCTGACTGGGTCCGCCTCCTCCTCCCTCTGACTGTATCAGTCCGCCTCCTTCTCCCTCTGACTGTATCGGTCCGCCTCCTTCTCCCTCTGACTGGGTCCGCCTCCTCCTCCCTCTGACTGTATCGGTCCGCCTCCTCCTCCCTCTGACTGTATCGGGCCGCCTCCTTCTCCCTCTGACTGTATCGGGCCGCCTCCTTCTCCCTCTGACTGTATCGGGCCGCCTCCTTCTCCCTCTGACTGGGTCCGCCTCCTTCTCCCTCTGACTGGGTCCGCCTCCTTCTCCCCAGGGCCTTTCAATAGCACAGTGTCAGGGGCCACCCCGGGCCGGGCCCAGGAGACCAGTTAAAGTCCTGCTCTGTCATTCTCTTTTGCGAACACTGTTTTTTTCCTTTTTTGCACTTAGCACTTATAACAAGATTTAATTATGTAATTATCTTTGTGTTAAAAGTCAGACTACATCTCTGCGTTGTCAACTTTGTTGGGACAAGACCACGTCTGCTGTGTTCATTGTCATAAGCCAGTATGCAAGAACGCGGCAGGCTTTCAACAAATACTGGCAAATGAGCGATGTTATCAGAGAGAGAGAGGAAGAGAGAGGAAGAGAAAGAAGGAAAGAAGAAAGGGAGGGAGGGAGGGAGGGAGGGAGGAAGGGAAAGAGAGAAAGAAAGAAAGAAAGAAAGAAAGAAAGAAAGAAAGAAAGAAAGAAAGAAAGAAAGAAAGAAAAAGAAAAACAAAACAAGACAAGGAGAAAGGAGGATGGGAAGGAAGAAGGAGGGAGGGAGGGAGGGAGAGAAGAAAGGAGGGAAGGGGGGAGGGAAGAAGGAGGGAGGGAGGGAGGGAGGGAGGGGAGATGGGAAACATTAGAAACATTACCACCACTGCAGTGTCAACAGTGCGGCTGAGGGCACCTTTGGCAGGGTGTCTTGCGCGCCTCTCTCCTCTCCACCCTACTGTGTGTCCAGGTTTCTCCCCTGTAGCTCAGTCACCTTCCCCTGCTCGGTCTCCTAGGAGCAGCCTCCGGAGCCTTTCCTCTGTCACCGCCCTCCCAGGAGCGGCCACTGCCCCCTCCCCAGCCCTTTCTCCCTCCTGCCAGACACCTCTCTAGCAGCCTGCTGAGTAGGATCCAGTCTGCTTACTCAGGCTACGATTTCAATTACTGATCAGGGCCTCCTGTCCTGCCTCTGCTGTGGCACTGACATGCTAATCCACACATCCACACATTCACACGCAGGCAGTGGCTTTCCGAGGGGATCCCCACTTATCAGGAGGAGACTGGGCAGGGCCGTTCTGCCCATGGGGGCAGGAAGGAGACTCTTCTGCTCAGATCGCCTCTGGAATCTCACAGAAGTTTATCAGCGAGGGGAGACAGAAGGTTAAGTGGGTTTAAACAAATTCAAAAACAACAAACAGACTACCTGATAATACGAACATTGTGATTTTATTATGATAACAAAGAAAATATATGTATGCATAGATAACGTCTGGAAGGACATATCCCCTGGAGTTTAATCAGGCTTATCTGTTCCCGGTGAAATAAGGGTTTCAATATGTATTATGTATTTATATAATTTTATGTTGGTATGTATTATACTCTCAAAAAATCCTACTTTGCTTTGGAAAAAGAAAAAAAAAGAACAAGAATTTTTAAGTAACTTCAAAGAATAGAAACAGCCAAACCGACCCCTGGGCTGTTCTTTGGCAGGAGGTCTGGTTCTTTCCCTGCAAACACCTTCAGAGCCCCAGCAGCTCACTCGGTCTTGCAGGATTCCCACCTTCTCTTGCACTGGCTTCTCTCCTTCCTTCATGATGCAATCACATCTCTTTACTGGAGCACATTCCAATAGAGACAGCGGGAAAATGGAGAGAAGGCAGGACCAGAGTCCCCCCAAAATATGTCTCTTGTCCTGGATTTGCTGTTTCACTCACGTTGAGCTGAACCCCCTCTGAGTCCACTTCCTGGGCCTCCCTTTTCATCCGCACAGAGGGCTGACTTGGGTCCTCTCCTAAGAGCCCTTGCCACGCTCTCGCCTTCCACGGGTCTGAGCAGTGACTAGCTCCTATCTCCTATTCCAACTTTATAGTCAGCCAGTCATTTATTCCGGAAGCTCTTCTGGACGGAAAGTCTTGGCTGTTGTCCTGCCCCTTAGTTTCACCTGGGTATACTAAGTAATGGTCCAGCTATACGTCTTAGAAGGAGCCCTGGGCATCACTGGTAGGGCAAGCATATAACTTACTGACCTTTATCAATTACTTTTGAAGACCAGATGTCAACTGGGGAGTTCCCTGGGTGCCACACGACAATAGGAAGACCCCAGGCTTCAGTCTAGGGGACCTGGTGTCCTAGTCCTGGTGCACACATGTTAGCTGAGAGCTCATTCACTAGCTTATAAGCTCCATGAAGGAACAAAGAGATTGTTGTATTCATAGTGGCATCCTCCCTCCGCAAGTGCCATGAAAATATTTCTCAAAAAAATGAGTAACTGGGAAGAGCTTTGATTCTGTCAAGTAAAGAATTGGGCTAATGACCTATTATCTTAAGTTCCATGTGGAGATCGGTGTATGATCACATCCATATTGACTTGGGTTGTTGCTTCTTTTTCCCCAAATTTCACAGATGAAAGTTCTAGGCTTAGAAAACCTAAGGGGCCTGTCTGAGCTTTGTGTGTGCTGTGCTGTGATTTTGTCTGTTTTTTTCTTTCCCCTTAAAATTTTTTTCCACTCAATGTTTAGTTTTGCCATATATATGTGTATATACATGTATGTGTACATACGTATATATATATAACATATATATGTGTTTATGTATATGTGTGTATATTTAACTTATAAGATCCTGCTCCCAGTGTTTGGTTAGATTTGAACTAGAATCCGTGGCTGCTGATGGGTGTTCACAATGATCACTCACGCTATATACTTCGTTCCTACCCCGAATCTTCAGCTCTGTAAGAGGAGGAGACCTCATACACTTTCCCCCGGAAACATGGCTCCAGTTACACGTTCTTCCTCATGCGCCCCCCCCCCCCCCCCCCCCCCCCCCCGCCCATCAATATGCAGTACACACTGTCTCTAGCAAATAGTACTTTGGGCTAAAATAAGGTCCCTCCCCTTTCCGTGAAAAGGAAAAAAAAAAAACCCTGAATGATGTTTCCTGAAAAATAAATGCAAATGTTTTCCTGAATGGCATTGCTATTGTCTGAGACTTAATGAGACTTTAATGAAGGTATTTATATCAGAATGACGAGAGGGGAGAACAGAAGGTAACCCAAATTTCTCTCTGGCTGCAGAGCTCTCCAGTCACTGAAGACGCTATTGCCAAAAAGGCTTGGCAAGAAGCAGTGATATTTGCAAATTGTTCAGCGAAACTGCTTTTATTTAGTCAATTTCATTCCGAGTGCGCGATGAGTTCCCCGCGCAGGGATCTGTTTCTCAGACAATGACAAGCGTTACGCCAAATTATGAGCTACGGCGGAAAACATAGTAACGGAATGCCACCCCGATCCGTTTTCTGAGCTGGAGCTCCCTGGTTAGAAGGACCAAAGGGGTGATCTATGGGAGTGAGAATGCTCATGGGAGTGAGAATGCTCATTTTGGGGAGAAGGGAGACTTGAAATGGCTGTCGAATTGGGCACCAAAGCAGACCAGCAGGGCCAGACTTCATGCTGCTTGCTCCAGAAAAGGGAAGAGAGACGGTCCCCTGAGCCAGCTGGCGTCTGACCAGTGAACTTTCCCACCACTCCTGGCAGCGTGGTTGCCAGCGTCACACACGGATGGATCCGGCTTTGCCACCAAATTCTGCATCGGAAATCCAAGAGAGGACCCCTCCCAGAGGGCAAAAGAAGCTCTTCGGGGTGCATTCTTAGCTTGCAAGGGGAGAGACATCCTGTACTGGCTTGAAACAGCCCAAAGCTCCTGAATGCTGAAAGGAGACAGGGATGAACCGTGCTGGGCAGAGAAGACTGGCTCCGGAGTCAGGCGGGGCCGGTTCAGAATCTCAGAGGTCCCCCGGAACTCTGGGGAAAGCCCTATGTCCTCGGGTCCTCACTGTGCTCGTCTGTACAGCAGGGAGGCTGTTTGCCTTAATAAGCGGCTGAGATGCAACTAAGTTGTACAAGGAGTAAACACGTGCCAGCACTCCACTCCCCCTGGTTTGGAGGGTAGGAATGTTTCCTCCATGACATCCCTCACTAGAATGTTGGGCTGTGACCCCGGAGGCCGGCTGTCTGCATCCTGAAAACCCGTGGGCTCAAAAGAAGTTGCTGTTTAATCAGAATCTTCAGAGGGTAATGCGGGTCAGCGGGGCGCTTAGGAAAGTGACAGGAAACAGGAAGAAGCAGAGCTCAGGTCCTTGACTTGGGTGGACTTATCAGCTCATCTTCTATAAAGACCCCGTGTGCCCTAGGTATTCACTACCTAATGTGAGTCCTCACATAGAACACCATCTAATAAGCCTCTCGGTTCTGTAGCCGCTGCAACTTAGTTTGACCCTTAGACCCAGGCAGTTCTGCTCAGGGTGCCGGTGAGTAGGAGAAGGGTTTGGCATCAGACCACTGTGGGCTTATGAGAGGGGTGACCCTGAGCAAGGTATGCAGCCACCCTCACTACATCCCAGTTTGCACATCTTTAAAGTAGCGAGAGTAACTTATCACATTGTCATTAGAGGTGATGTAGCTCCGTTGTTAAGCCCTCAGTACCTGGCATTTATAAATAATCCAAGTTCTGAGAGCCCTCTGACGTTCCTTCTTCCTAACAATTTAATTGCACACATACAATTTTACAAATGGTTTTATATTTAAAAATTGTGTGTGTGGGGGGGAGTCTTATTTTAGACTAAAGATACAAAACAATCTCTAAAACAATCTATGTGTTCCAAGGGCCTTAAATTACATACGAAAGAACAAAGGGAACACAAAGGAGAAAAGTACCCTTCCTACGTCAGAGAGAGAACCGGTGACTATTTCCAGAAAGGCTCAGTCAAGTGTTCTTTTTGTTACACGAGGCAATTTCCCGAGCATTATACTAGCGCTGTGTGTCTAATGTGGCTGTGTCCTGTGGGTCTTTGAAACGGCCCCAAAGTGTGCGTTCCAGTTAGTACCGGTGTTGACTGAGCCATATGTGCGTTAATTGGTATCTCAACGTTTTATTGCATGATGATGGAAAATAGTCCTAACTGGCTAAGGTTGTACTATCCCCACTAGGGCTTTAGAAGCAAAAAAAATCTCCCCTTAAGACCTTGACGTCGGATGAGATCTCATCTGAATTATCGCTGGGAAGCCATCAAAGGTGCTCTGTGTTCTCAGTCCTGTGGCATCTCCCTGTTCCATCAGGACGAACTAGGCCCTAAATGCAAGATTGGCTCCACTGTCCCATCACTGTGATTTTTAAAGGCAAGGACATTTCAGTTTTTATTCTGGCTCTGCTAATTATTAGCTTTGCCACCTTGGAAACATTACTTAACTTTCGTGAGCCTTATGATCTCATTGGGAAAGATGTAATCCCTACCTCACAGAGTTGCCATGATGATCAAATGAGGGAGGGATTATAAAGACCTCCCCAGAGGAGCCGGTGCATAAAGGGGCTAGATAAACGACACCCACGGTTATTAGCATCATGAGTTCCTCACGAAGTGCTCGGCCCCTCCGTGGTTCTTCAGAGCTGTCAGGAATCAACCAGGGCGTGCGGCGGAATCGCTTGGTGAGTTCCGCGTCTACGAAACCACTTAGCGCCAGACAGCTCGGCCTGCTGTTGACGACTGTTTGAAACAGGATTCAGTTTCAAAACTTTAAACTATTTTTGAGAAGTTAAACTATATAATGTATTTTTAAACAATTATAGCAGCACAGCGGTTTGCCAAAGAATGACGTACGTTGACCTTCCTCGAGTAAAGTAAGGGGACGTGAAGATGATGAAGGGGAGAAGAATGGAGGAGCTTCGCACCAAAGGGACCGACCGGACACACAGGCTTTGTGAGAATCTTTCAGGAATTACGTAACTTCGCCAGGCCCAGCCCTCGCTGTCCTGCTAATTTATCTCCACCTCCTTGTCTACGGCAGCACTAAAGTCCATCCCAGCTTGCCTGCTTGCTAGCTGTGAAACATTAGGCAAGCCACTTCATCTCTGGTACCTCAGCTTCTCCATCTATAAATTGGGAATACAATAATGCTTACTTCTAGAGTTATTAGGAATATTTTTTAAAATAAAATAAAAGGACTTGGTCATGAGTCTTTTAAGGTCATCTTTAAAAAAATTAGATCAATTAAGTTCCTTCTTCAAATAAAGAGTCTGCGAGCTTAAGCAGAACAAGGAAAATCAGAAGGAGGCCATGGATTTGGCCAAGGAAGTCTGGGAAAGAGGGCAGTGGCAGCTTCACAGGGGAGGAGGAGAGGGGACACGGAACGAGAAGAGACCGCCCTCAGCCTGATCGGGAGCAAGGTGACCCTAACTGGCCGCCTCACAACGATGCAAGTTCTCCACACAGAGATGATCAGCCGTCTTCCCTTCAGAATGACCATCATCAAAAATGGTGATGGAAGGAGACCAGACAAGGGCGATAAACACACCATGCAGTGTATAGATGGCGTACTATAGAATTACTCTCCTGAAACTGTACAGCTTTCTTAACCAATGCCACTCCAATAAAGCTAATTCAAAAAAAAAAAAAGAAAGAAAGAAAGAAAGAAAAAGTGAGGGGAGGGAAGGATCTAGCAAAAACAATGAATGATTTTCTCTTTGTCTGTTTTTTGTTTTCATTACTTATATCCTGGAAGTTTTCAAAAATAAATTTTAACACACTAAAAGAAAAATAATAAAATAAAATTACAAAGTAAAAAAAAACCAAGCAAACCACTAAAGGATCTCTTAACCAAACTCTATGAACCTCAATTTCTTCTGTATTCTACACGTGTCCTTCCCAGAGGCCTTCCCCCCGTCATCTGACGGACAGATTAAGGAGGTGGCACCCGGACCTCCACACACATATGCACACACACATGCAGGCAGTGCTCCTGCTCTGAGATTGAGCTACACGGGAGAGAGCTTACAGAAAAACACGGGCTTCTGGGCAAGTCAATCGTACCCAGAACGCTGGATCTCTCCAGAGATTAGAAACGTCCTCAGCATTCACAATCGAACCAAGCCAGGTCAGTTAGAAGCTCCTATCTGAGACCGTTGTCTTAAAAAGCTGATACCCCTCCTATCATGTTGTTGACGACATCAGCATTAGAGGTAAGATCAATGGTCTCCACACTCCTCCCTCCCCAAGACTCCCTAGGAGAAATCCTTCCTCTTCCCCGTGTAGATCATGAGCTCATGAGTCGAGGCCATTTCATCTCGGTAGCTCTTCTACGCCCAGCTCCCGGCCTCTCCCAGGGCGGGGGTGACTGAGAGTGGGCAGGGGAAGGCTAGGAGGAGAGAGGAAAGTGAGCGGAGGCAGTAGCCTGCATGCCTTCATCCTAACAGTTGCAAAAATATGACCAGGCAGCTCAGCCCCATAAACTCATTCCTGATAGCACCTGCTACGTACAAAGCCAAGCGGAGGCCTGGAGGTGACATTTTACTTGGCCAGGTGCACTGGGCACACCACCCTTTACCAGAGCCACCTCCAAAGGTGTAAAAAGCTCTTCTCTGCCCTGTTGAAAGCATCTGAGCTCGTGGGAACACCCACGAGCGGGGTCTTCGACTGGGTCAGAGCAGACTCGGGGTGAGCACTCAAAGCCCCGACTTGGAGAGAACAGGTTCTGTCCTGCTCTTGTCTGTGTCACTGCACATAGCTATGGGCGGGCGTTTAGCGGGCATCCTACAGATAGTGGTTGAACAAAAGTCACAGAAGTGACATCAGCTCTTAGGCTGGGGGAAGCTGTAGCTATTAAACGTTTTCCCTGCGGAGAAACGGAAGCGCGAAGAAGTGAAGTATAATCCCCCCACGAGGAGAGCAAGGAGGCAGCGGGCAGGGCCCCAAAGGCAATGTTATTTCTCCTGCGATGGTCCTGTCCCAATGTGAATGAACAGAGAGCATCATGCTCTCATCCGGGCAATTCGCATCACAAGAAGCAGAAAGACAGTCACGAAGACTAAGCATGGGGTGGAAAAGCAATGCCTCCTTGCTTATACCCTCAAGAGGATACATAACTTTGCATATTCATAAAATCAGAGAAAGGGTCATGCCCTAATAAACACCAGTGCATGGCGTCCGAGGGCAACGCTCTCACCCCTTCTTCTAACTCTTAATTTCGTGTCTGACCTTCACCACGACTCTTTATCTTTTTTTTCCATCTGCAAAACAGGGGCAGCAAGAAGCGATGATTTCTTCCATCTAACTTCACTGGAAAAAATCTACAGCCCCAGCCCGCGTTTTTATCTTCTGGGATCGCCGCTGCCTGGACTGCTACAGCGATAACAGATCTGGGCTCAGGACACATCGCTTATCGCATTACACAGAGAAGACAGCAGACAGTGATGTCCTGTGGGTCTCGAAACTTTATCATAAAACAACCAAAACGATGGGGACATTTTGCAAATCTTGTCAGTGGCAGGTCTAGACCAGGAGGAACTTCTAAACAGCGATGTTGTGAATTCAAGGCAAAAATGATTCATGGTGTTGGTGAAGCGGGAGATGGGAGAAATCCTTCCAGGAATCCAAAGTTAAACAAAACGGACGGCCATTGGCGTCTGGAGGTTTTTTTTGTGTGTGTGTGTGCGTTTTTTTCCCCTCTGAGCTATCCGCTCTGGCTCCGTGCTGCTGTTTTTCCCCGAGAGAGAACACAGCTGTCACGGCGTGTCCGGGAGGAAGATATCCATCAGCCGGGATGTATCGCAAACTATTAATAATGTATCGCTGCAAATCAACCTCGTCTCAATAAACACCCTGTCTCCAAGTACAGATAAAAAGTCCAGCAGACAGATGTTGGAATTTATTATCCCCACGTTTCCCATTTCTCCAAGAATGGTGTCCAGTATATGAGCTATCCTGTGGGGAGGGGAGAAAAAAGAATCTAACATATACCGCATAACTTCTGTATCCGTGACACTTAAATAAAATTATATCAACAGCCTTGAAAAGTAGGGTTTTTTTATCACCCCTATTTCGGATGAGGAAACCGAGGCTTAGAGAAAAGAGGCGGCTTGTCTAAGGATATTCAGCTTGCGAGCAACCAGAGACGGGATAAACTCTCTCCCATGTCTTACTCCATCCCCTGTAACATGTGGCCAGCCAGTAGTTAGAGAACTTTGTTTGCATTTTTTTGTGTGTGACAGAGACAGAGAGAAAGACAGAGAGAGGGACAGATAGGGACAGACAGACAGGGAGGGAGATAAGAACCTTCAATTCTTCATTGTGGCACCTTAGTTGTTCACTGATTGCTTTCTCATATGTGCCTTGATTGGGGGGCTACAGCAGACCAAGGGGCCCCTTGTTCAAGTCAGCAACTTTGGGTCCAAGCTGGTGAGCTTTGCTCAAACCAGATGAGCCCGCGCTCAAGTTGGCGACCCCCGGGGTCTCAAACCTGGGTCCTCCGCATCCCAGTCCGATGCTCCATCCACTGTGCCACCGCCTGGTCAGGTTGTTTGCACTGTACCTTTCCTGTTCTACCTGCGGAGCTCTGTATACAGTGGGTGCTCAGCCAAGCTCAGCCACATTCAAGTCGCAGAAAGTGAACGTGGCAAAGGCCTGCAGGTCTGCTCTCTGAAGACAGATTCCTACACGTGAGCGAGGCAACGCGCCTGCCGAGCACAGGGCAGGGTCCCTGAGAGGGGGCTGACTCCCACGGCTGCCTCTCGCGTGAGGCCTCTCCTCAGTGGCGTCTGTCTCATTTCTAGGTCCTGTAGTTGAGCGGATGAAAATGCAGCCCTTTTCTCACCCTCGGCTGGCACATAGCAAGCTGCAGTCATAACTACCCACTTGGCTCTGGATCTGTCTCCCGGCTTGGCTGAGGGGGGCGTGCTACGTCCGTGCCCTTCAGCTCATATTCTAGCACCGCATACAAGGGACGGAGAAGCGGACAGACCAGCATCTTCAACCCTCTGTGCCCACCCCCCTGACCCACCGTATTATGAGCTCCTTTTCAAGAGGGAACAGTGGAGCGGCTGGATAGTCAAGGGGTCATGGTTTGCTAGTGGATGGGGTCACACTGTGCCGAAAAGTAATGAGTGTTTATCTATTAGTGTGCTGTCCGGAGTGAGGGGCAGGCCAGCCCACCGCATCCACGTGTTGATCTAGCGCAGCGGTTCTCAACCTGTGGGTCGCGACCCCGGCGGGGGTCGAACGACCAAAACACAGGGGTCGCCTAAAGCCATCAGAAATACATATTTTATTTAAAAATGTATTGTATAATAAATATGTATTTTCCGATGGCTTTAGGCAACCCCTGTGTTTTGGTCGTTCGACCCCCGCCGGGGTCGCGACCCACAGGTTGAGAACCGCTGATCTAGCGGAAGGATTCGGCCTCCACCCCATGGGCCCCACTATTACAGATGCAAAGAGGAGACATGTAGAAGGCAGTCGTAACTCCAGTCCTACTTCCTAAGAAGCTCTACACTGGGAGTCTAGGGTCACGTCTGAGCTAAGAATAGAACTGATGCTGTGTCTTCGCCATAATTACTGCTATTGTGTGTGTAGCTTCCTAGGTCCACAAATCCAGAACAGAAGAGAGGATCCAGGCAGGAAAATCCCATCCAAATCTATAGCTATTCCCCTTGAAGGCAGGGAAGAGGCCACACAGGTGCCAGAGCTATGTTAGCATGCCAGCTGCTGTCTCAGATCAGCCCTGTGAGGTCACCTTCCAATCCCCACGAGACAGACGAGGAAACTGAGGCCTGGAAAGACATCAAGGGCGAAGTTAGGATTTGACAATGGCTTAAAGGAAAAACGCATTTCTTAAAATTGTGCTTCAGCTGTGGCTGTTTAGGAAGAAGCCGCATGATTCCTTAGTCCTCAGGAAAATAAAAACTGAAACTCAGATTCCCTGTGAAGGAAGTCACTCATCCGTTTCTCTTTGAAGCAGCTCCCAGAGATAGCCAGAGTGTCGTGCAAAGGAGTTCTCATGAAAATAGGCATTGCCCACGAGGTTACAGTCCTGCAACCCCAGGAGGATAAAAAACCCAAATGGCCAGAAGAAAACAGCACAGTTTCACTGACAAATTAAAGGTTTGGGAGGCAGCAGGAGGAACTGGTCCAGCTGCAACTGCAGAGAAAGCCACAGAGAACACGTCAAAGCCTCCACTTGAATTGCGGAGGAAGAAGCTGAGGTCTGGGAAGTGGTCCCGATGGATGTGTGCCGGCCTGCGATGTGCCCGCTTGCCCTCAGCGGGGAGTGCGGACTTTTAAGGAGGGACTGGGCAGCAGGAGATGGAAGGGAGGAAAAGAGCAGAGAGCCAGAGGAAGACAGACAGATGTGCCAGATAAAAATCCCGCCTTGGTCATCAAATTGTAGAGCGTAAGGCTGGGGTATCAGAGACTGCTCTCTGCAAAGTGAGGACCAGAGCTGGTGAGTCACTGTCCCAAGCTCCACAGCTTGGCAATAAAGGCTGGCCCTGGCTGAATAAATAGACAAGTAAGAAATGCTGAGGAGGCACCTTTTGTAACAGATGTATGATATAATAATATGTATATATAATCATCACAGTCCCTATTATTTTTTTCTCATAGTTTACAGAAAAAAAAAAAGAGACCCAAGTTCAGAAAGTTTAAGTAAGATAACTCAAATGTCAAAGCAACTGCCCTCTTTTCCTCGGTCCTTGAACTGATTAGAAGCGGCCAAGGTATACTTTCCTCCAGGAAGTCCTCCTTGTGGCCTCAGGTCTGGGTTAAGTGCTGCCGTCTCTGAGTTCCTCCCCAGCCCAAGTACCACTGCTCATGTTCTAAGGTCCCGTTTACATCCCTCTCTCCCCACTGGATGGTAAGCTCCCTACGCCAGGCACCGTGCCAGTCTTGCCGCTGTGGCACTCCCCAGACCCCAGCTGAGTTCTCGGTCAGTAGTCAAGTGAGGTTTTGAACAAACCATCCTGGACCATCTCTCTTCCTCGTCCGGAAGAGCACGGGTGCTATCAGCCTTCCCTTCTCACCCAGAGTCTGCATTCTGGGTTCTCACCTCCACCCTCTTCCTCTTTCCCTCTTCCCCATAGAACTCTACCGTCTGCTCCAAGTCAAGAAGAACATTACTCAACACACAACTTCATTACAAGGCAAAAGTAATAGCAGAGTGCCCTCCATTTTCCATCCCAGCCATGTCTGCAGTCTCAAGAACAGAAATAATTGTCGTCTATTGAGATGCAAATGATAATAACAGTGGCGTTGATAATGATGGCTGGTTTTCACTGGGGATTTATTATGCCTGCCCTCTTTTGCACGTATTACCTCGTTTAACTCTCCCAACAGTCATGAAACATACAAAGCATCACCCTCCCTTCATGTTTTATAAATGAAGGAACTCAGGGTCATGGATGTGAAGTCCTTAACAAAGAACACACAACAAGAATTTGAATGTAGTTCTTTCTAATTCTGAAGTCAATGACGTTTCTCTTATATCAGCTGCCTTTCAAACACAATGGAAACTGTAAGGACAATGGAAACGGTCATACACTATGTGAGCGTCTATTATGTGTCAGCCACTATTGTACACTCTGCGTATGTAAGTCATTTAATGAGTTATTCCGCCCAGAAATCAAGTCGGTGCCCTTTCACAGATTGATAGGAAAGGACCTTACGGAGCTACATTGATTTAGAGAGGTGAAGGCGAGTACCTGAACCTAATGACCGCTTGAGCTCCACTTCAGGATTAACGGACAATATTCTAAAGATATATGAGGCCTCATGGCAAACCAGCAAGAAAAATACGCAGGTCTTTAAGTGCCGTTCTATCACATAGTGATGGCAGGGAGGCCTCCATCTCTGCCTCAGCATTATCCCCACGGGGTTCCATGGTGTGGCCACTCGGGCACACGGCCCCGCCTAATGGGAGGGCCCTGCGCCCTGTGGCCAATGAGCCCTGTCTCAACACAATCTCTTTGGATTCACAGTGGAGTGGCAATTATTTCAAATTGGTTCAGGTCTCCATACTCCACTGGATTCTTTTCTATCCCACGTTGTCATTCCCTTGGGACAGCTTAAACAGCTCTATATTTTTAAAGACAAACTATCTGTTGATCGCGCTGGAAGTGAAACCAAACTTTTGTTTAGCAAGCAGTCTGTTTATTTTTATCTCCAAGTTCATGAGCTTACATGTACGTTGTTACTCTTAATGGGCAGTGAATAAAGCTGTCTCTTTTTATTTTCTTTTCATTTGCATTGTTGCCAATAATGGCTATTATCAAGCTATTAGGAAAGAGGAAGTACTGATTTTTCCTTCCAAGATGGGTCGCACATGCGTACGTGTGTGCGTGCAGATTGGCCAATGTGTTGAGCTCTCTTTTTCATTTCTTCCTCTCATACCAATAGCTTTATGGCAGCCGCATGACTTTTCTCACTGATGCACGGAATTTGTTATTATATATGTTGATATATATTTATATTTATATATTTGTATTATGTATGTGTGAATATATGTAAATATATATAGTCACACACATATACTCACACACATACACCAACATTCTCAACACATTCACTCACAAAGAAAATCTATTTTTTCAGTCAAAATAAAAGTCTGTGATTGCGACTTGGAATCAGTCTTAGTCGACATCAAAATTGGTGGCATTGTTATGTAAATCTATGACACCATGATCTTGTTCTAAACAGAAGGCTTGATGGACTGGGTCCATACATAGCCTATTTAACTCTCAGAGTCGAACAAAATCATTCTCAGGCTGTCTCTGAGAGGCCCCGCTGTATGGGTAAAAACTAAGAAGTCATTCTTCATCCAGATGTTCCCCAGTGTCTACGCAATGTGTACACACAAGACAGTCAAACCCGGGGACTGACTCCGCCCAGGATGTCAGTGGCTCCCGAGAGCGGCGTGCAGGCGCGGGGGGCTCTCCGGTTCTTTCTGGGGGCGGCGGGGAGAGGAAGTCCAGCCTGGTATTCTTCCGCCTTTGAGGTGAGATGGGTAGAGGAAGGTTCGGTAGCACTCGCTGAGAATCCTTCCATTTTCTCTCTCTTAATAAACATTATTTGACATTGTCCTCAACGAGGAAGGTCCTGTTGTCACATTCACGTCACTTGGGTGAAGTGCTACAGTTGTTCTGTCGTTGATCAGGCTGCAACAAAGAGTGATTGCTGGCAGTGTGGAAAGGTCAGACTGACAAGAAGACAGGCCGTGAAGGAGGCCCCAGGACCCGGTGGCTCAGAAATGTTAAGCTCCGTCCTGTGACTGATCTCAAGGCTTGTAGTGACAGAATACATCAAAGCCGTGGTTCACAACTGGGGCAATTTTGCTCCCCCCCCACCCCCCTCCCCGAGGGACATATGGCAATGTCTGGAGACACTTTTGACTGTCACACGGGAGGTGAGGGCGCTACCAGCATGCAGAAGGCAGAGGCCAAGGATGTTGCACTAACTTGACAAAAAAGCCCTCTCCGGTAAAGAAGTCTCTGGTCCCCATAGTTACCATATTCCCCCATGTATAAGACTCCCCCATGTATAAGATGCACTTTAATTTGGGGGCCCGAAATTTAAAATAAATGTATTACATAAAGTTATTGAACTCAAGTTTTACTCATCATAAAATCCATACAACTCCTCATCACTGTCAAAACTCCCATCCATTAGCCTGTCCTCATCTGTGTCTGATGACGAATCACTGTCTTCAACAACGAGCGCAAAAACAAGTGTGAAAAAGCGGGAAATGTGAGTAAAAAAAATCTACAACCACTGTATAAGACGCACCCAGTTTTTAAGACCCCAAATTTTTCCAAAAAGAAAAGGTGCATCTTATACGTGGGGAAATACGACAATAGTGCCAGGCAGAGAGGCCCTCCATCTTCCATTCAGGACGCCTGGGGGGCCAGGGGCCGTCTGCATGCTGTCGTCCCTGCTGCTATTATAGGATAGCGTTCTATCCGAAATCCGGGAAACACAGTGCAACATTAAGCAGTGTCCTAGGAGTCAGCATAAGGTAGAGGGGCCGCTGCAAAGCCTGACCGTGCGCCTCGGGGGCGGGGCTTATCCTCCCACACCGCTGTCTGCTCCTCCGCAGGTGACAGGTGGATGTGGCAGCACAGAGCCTGGAGCTTCCTGTCAGGCATGGGCCAGACCACGCTCGTAGGAGAGTTCAGTGAGACACCCACGCACAGCAAACGCTCCAGCCCTCGCTGGCATTTGTGTTTTCACCGCTGTTCCTATCCCTGCCTCTCCTGTTTCCGTGCTCCGGAAAGCAGTTTTTCAGACCACCTCTTCTTTTCCTGGGAAGTGTTTCCCTCAAGGTCAGGCAGACCTGCTTTCCCACGCGTTTGATTAAAGGCTGCAGCGGAACCGGATCGAGGGAGAGGGGCCGAGCTGCAGGGGGGAGCTGGAGGCTAGTTGTTTTTTTAAGAAATGCTCTTTCCCCATACAACTCCACAAACTGCTTCACAAGGGATCCCTACTGTCTCGGCGCACATCCAGAGCTCCCTGGACGCCCAGGCTCATTCTAGGACCAGGACCCACCGAGCCCGCGGCGTGGGGGCCTTCATCCCGGAGTTGTTCTCGGCTATCTAAGGAGAACACCCGGCAGCCCGAGGGAGCTCGCTGCAGACCTCTGGGTGACGTAACAACGCGGGGAGGAAGACCAGATGAGAGAGAAGGAAGGGGTGAAGATGGAGAACAGGAAACAAAAAGCAGGAGATCGGTATCAAGGGACTCAGAGCGTTCAAGAAATGTGCCCAAGGCCACACACATTACTAATACATTGGGAAGCCAAAATTCAAACTCCAGCCCTCTGCTATTTGTTCTCAGACTAAAAGGAATCCTCTGATTAGAGAAACTATAAACAGGATCCTGTATCCAGGTACTTACAAGAAAGGCAGACAGAGGCAATCTTGTTATTGATAAAACACTGTAAAGAATGAAATGGAATGTGTTGTTTACTGCCTTGTGCAGAAAGCAGAGAAATAAGAAATATCCATCAACCTCTCCCACATAGAAAATAAACTTAATGTTGAAAGACAAGAGAGAATTCTTGTGCTGGATGTCGAATCCCTCTATTGCTGTCTGTTTTCTGCCTGTGGGTGGCTTGGGCAGTGACACACCCAGGCAGGGGTGGCTCACAGACTTGTCTGCCAATTTTGGGAGCTGCCATTCCATCACTGGGGCCTCATGGGTGACAGGACAATTCCTGGGGCAAATGATCATTCTCACCAGTATACCTCAGTTCTTGAAAGGAAGAACTGAGCAATTATAGAACTCTGAGGCATGTTTAAAAGCTATCAATGATCAATGACATCTATGGAAATGGTACAGTTCATCATTGCCATTGTCACTAACATAATCACCACCAAAACCATTGTCCCCATCCTCCTTGTCACCACCAACCACCATCATCCACCACCATCTTCATCATTATCATTACCAACATTATCACCATTATCATAATCCATCACCACCATGATCATCACTGTCCCCCACCATTACCATCACCATCAACATTCTGCATCAGGGACTTAACTTAGCATTCAGTATTTCTCTGGGCATGCACAGCACGAGGCAGATCGATCTTATTAATTAACATTGTTCTTTTTAAAGTTGAGAAAACTTAGGCTCACATGGGTAAGGCAGTTTACCCAGTTTGGCGGGACATTCCCCAGTACATAGCCCCTTTGTTGACATTGTGTCCATTGTTCTAGGACCGATGTAAAGGTTACAACCTTCACAAAGCCACCCTAACCTTCAGTGGCGACACCTAGTTATACTGGCATACTGTAGTTGCTTTATGCCTGTTAATGCAGAGTTAATCAGACATCACATCTCAGCAAAAAACTGAGAAGGTAGAGTCTCCATTTCCCAGCACATAGTTAGCACTTAGTACATTAATAGTAGCAATGTTGGTGGCCTTGGGAGAAGTTGTACAAGATCGTGAATCTTCTCCCGGGTCCAAATTAAAGCACTAAAATATACATTTATCTGTCTAATAAGGGAATAGTTGAAACATTCCCAGCTTGAAAAACACAAGATAAGGAGAAAAAATGGTGTTTAACTTCAAGGCTGACCAAGTTAGATGTTTTCTGTAAAAAATAGTTTCCAGGAGAGATAGAACTTTTGATTAAGCCCCTGCAGGAGCCTTGGGCCGGGGGCCAGGCCACTCTGGCCGACCTCACGATGAGCTATGGGTCCCTCACAAGGTTAGTGCTCTCCCTGGGCTGCGGGCAATTCATTTGTTTACCAGGCAGTGAACAGCTCAACAGCAGAGACTTTTACTCATTTTTTCAGATTCCCTTTCCTAGCTCAAAGCCTACCATAAAACGAGTGCTTTGTACAAATTTTTGTATGAATGAATGAATGAATGAGTTTGTTGTTCATTGTTTATCAACTTTCCCAACTGTAAACTGTAAGGAGGGAGTCTAGGTAAGCCCCAAGAAACACTCTAGCTCTCACAAGGTAACAGGGTGTGGGAGTCTGCTGTTAGGCGTCGTTCAGAGCAATGATGGCTGATGTGGGCTTTGCTCCTCTGCACTGTTAGGGAAGATATAAAAGGCTTAATTGGGCTGGCCCAGCCAGTGATTTGGCATTCTCCTGGCAAGTGTGATGCACAATGACTGGTTAAAAAAGAACCTGGAGGGTGTTTCTTTTTGCCTTTACTTCAATTCCAATGTTACGCATCGAGGTCAAATGCTGTACTCATCACCTCAATCTCTGTCCTCCTTGTATTCCCACAGTGAGAGGAGGAAGACAAAAAGGAGGAGGAGGAGAAGGAGGAGGAGGAGAAGGAGGAGGAGGAGGAGGAGGAGGAGGAGGAAGAAGAGGAGGAGGGGAAGGAGGAGGAGGAGGAAGAGGAGGAGGAGGAGGGGGAGGAGGAAGAGGAGGAGGGGGAGGAGGAAGAGGAGGAGGAGGAGGAGGGGGAGGAGGGGAGGAGGAGGAGGGGGAAGAGGAGGAGGAGGGGGAGGAGGAGGAGGAGGAGGAGGGGGAGGAGGAAGAGGAGGAGGGGGAAGAGGAGGAGGAGGAAGAGGAGGAGGGGGAGGAAGAGGAGGAGGAGGAGGGGGAAGAGGAGGAGGGGGAAGAGGAGGAGAAGGAAGAGGAGGAGGGGAGGAGGAGGAGGAGGACGAGGGGGAGGAGGAGGAGGAAGAGGAAGAGGAGGAGGGGGAGGAGGAGGAAGAGGAGGAGGAGGAGGAGGAAGAGGAGGAGGAGGAGGGGGAGGAGGAGGAGGAGGGGGAGGAGGAAGAGGAGGAGGAGGGGAGGAGGAAGAGGAGGAGGAGGAGGATGAGGAGGAGGAGAAGGAGGAGGAGGAGGAGGAGGAGGAGGAGGAGGAGGAAAAGAGAAGTCCCAGGGATATCAGTCCTGACTGTGAGTGCAGGCATGCCGAACCAGGCAGACACCGGAGTTGACAACACGCTCACCTTCGATCCTGCACCAGCACGGTGGAGAACCAGACCTCCCCCGGGCTCCAAACCAGGCAGACACCGGAGTTGACAACACGCCTGCCCTCGATCCTGCACCAGCACGGTGGAGAACCAGATCTCCCTCGGGCTCCGGACGGCAGTTCAGTCAGCTGGCCGCTCAGCTACTCCCCCCGGGATGTGGCCGCGCACAAGCTGGTGCTCGCCAGCTGTGTGGAAGGAAGGCTCGGCCACGCACAGGGGCACAGCAGATTAGGGGAGCAAGCCTATTCGCCCCATCTCTCAGGTCTCCAACCAAAACAGACCTGAAAAAGCCCACCGCCCAGTTTCTCCACACTGGGCACCACTGAAGGACGTTTGCGATGACAGTGTGAGACACTTAGGGTGACCTCTTTTGGAAAGATACTCTTTAATTGTTCCAACCCCAGAGCTGCAATTTCTCCTTTCTACATAACGCGACAGAAAGAGATGGCGCTGGTAATGCCCAGAATATTCACACACGCCACGATCATCTCTTTCCTGAGAACTTCCCAACTGGCCTCCCAACTTCCAGCTCTTATCTCCTCCCAGCTCGCTCTCCCCACACCAGGGAGAGAAATGCAAGACTGATATCGCTCTCCAGCAGAAGCAGGCCAGAGCCTTTGTAGTGCACGTAGAATAAATAACAGAGCAATAACCTCAGCGGGAGCTGCACGCCCCGGCCACTGCCCGTGTCTACAGGGAGCCATACAGCTTCCCTCTCAATCTCCCAGCTCTGGGGACACTGGTCTCCCTTCAGTTTCGCAAACATTCCGTGAGCGCCTATCCCCTCGTCTACCTGCCCTCGACATAGATCTCCTCTACCCTCTAGAACAGGGGTCCCCAAACTACGGCCCGCGGGCCACATGCGGCCCCCTGAGGCCATTTATCTGGCCCCCGCCGCACTTCCGGAAGGGGCACCTCTTTCATTGGTGGTCAGTGAGAGGAGCATAGTTCCCATTGAAATATTGGTCAGTTTGTTGATTTAAATTTACTTGTTCTTTATTTTAAATATTGTATTTGTTCCCGTTTTGTTTTTTTTATTTTAAAATAAGATATGTGCAGTGTGCATAGGAATTTGTTCATAGTTTTTTTTATAGTCCGGCCCTCCAACGGTCTGAGGGACAGTGAACTGGCCCCCTGTGTAAAAAGTTTGGGGACCCCTGCTCTAGATCTCAGGTCTGCCTTCACTCCTGCAGGGCGCTTGCTCCGCAGAGCCGGGCTGGCTCTCATGTTCCCAGAACACCCTGTACTCTTCCTCTATATCACCACCGACATTCAGATTAGACCACACACACACGCACACGCACACGCACATGTTTGTTTTGCTTACAACATAGTAAGCACTCAGTAACTATTTGTTGAATAAAAGTTGTGGAATGGTGGAATGTTATCTCAAAAAAAGGGAGGGGCGGATCTAGGGTTACAAGTGAGCCAAGTTGGAGAGTTACCATGCTAGTGGCTAAAATTAGGTCAATTCAGAAAAAAATGATCTATATTTCCGTCTATGCCCACATGCGTGGATGTGCGGGCACACACACATTCTGGTTCTGCTTTGTAGTCTAACATAATCTATCGAGATGCATCATGACAATGCTATTAATTTCAACATGAATAGACAGCAAAGAGCCCTACATTTGAAATCAGGGGAGGGACAGATTTTAGATTCTGACTTCCGTGTGACTAGTTGTGTGACCTCTTGTTTATTATACCATCTCTCTGAGGTCTCTATTTCCTATTTATATATATAAAAAAATACAGTCCTCACTGAATGGCTGTACACAGTCCTACTGGGTGCGACGCTGGCCTAGGTCCTTAGTGAGAATGCGAGGCAGGGGCTCCATCTGCACTCTTGGGAGCCAACCAGCTGAATGGGAAACAGGCAGATAAGTACTTTTTTTTTTTTTTTTTTACTTTTCCGAAGCTGGAAAAGGGGAGGCAGTCAGACAGACTCCCGCATGCGCCCGACTGGGATCCACCTGGCACGCCCACCAGGGGGCGATGCTCTGCCCATCCGGGGCATCGCTCTGTCGCGACCAGAACCACTCTAGCGCCTGGGGCAGAGGCCAAGGAGCCATCCCCAGTGCCCGGGCCATCTTTTTGCTCCAATGGAGCCTCGGCTGTGGGAGGGGAAGAGAGAGACAGAGAGGAAGGAGAGGGGGAGGGGTGGAGAAGCAGATGGGTGCCTCTCCAGTGTGCCCTGGCCGGGAATCGAACCCAGGACTCCTGCACGCCAGGCCGACGCTCTACCACTGAGCCAACCGGCCAGGGCCAGTACATCTTTATAGAAACAAGCAAGTGCCATTTTCAAGACAAATGCATTTTCAAATGCTTTCTGGACAAAGCATTTCAGGAACAACAGGAGGAAACAAATTCAGGGCGCTGTCTGGAGAGATGGGTGGGGGGGGCTGTCCTGAGAGGGTTACTTTGAAAATTAAGTTAGAGGATGATCTCACCCAGCACATAAAGAACAGTAATGGGCACCAGCTCCGGGGCCAGCAAGTACTTAGCGGAAACCCTACTCTCCCGCTCCGTCTCAGAGAGCAGGGTCCCCACTCAAGCCTCCAGGAGCGCTCTCCTCGCCCGCAGAACGGAAGCAACAAACTCTCCCTTGCCCCCTGGGATGAAACGGAGAGCTACGGCACACGAAGTACCTCTTAGCCAAGATCCAACTCATAGCAGGTGCTCAGTGAACGGTCACTGGACGCAGCCTTCTCCCTACGCTCCATCTCAGCGCCTGGCGGTCCAGGGCATCTGGTTTTAATGGGGTCCTAAGCTTTCTGGGACAGGCGGTTTGCATGACCAAGCTGAGGGGCGTGGTGAGACTCCCTGAGTGTTGACTTTTGATCTGTTCTTCCCAAGGAGATCTCCACAGCTCCCTCATGTCAGTTTCCTTGCAGTATCGGGAAGTGGCAGAGTGCCAAGGGGGGTGTCCAGGGCCAGGCAGCCCCTGACAGCACTGGGGAACCTGGGAGGGATCAGGTGTGCGCAGTTCCTGCGGGGGCTCACACCCGGCTCCAGGAGGGGCGCTGTGGTCCGCCTTGTCTATTACCCTCGATTGCTCGAACGGACTGCCCTGACCCTTCGGGGAAAACGCAGCAGGGCTGAATGATGCAGAGAATATGAAGTGTTTTCACGCCGAGAAAAATAGAAAGTCGAGCGGAGATGACCACAATGTGAACATGAAGGGTCCCAGTAAATCTGTACATCTCTGGGCTCGGATTTCTGAGTGATCTCACCAGGTGTCCGTCTGGGCTCTGGACACTTCTACGTTAAGAACAATGAGGCCTGACCTGTGGTGGCGCAGTGGATAAAGCGTCGACCTGGAATGCTGAGGTCGCCGGTTCAAAACCCTGGGCTTGCCTGGTCAAGGCACATATGGGAGTTGATGCTTCCAGCTCCTCCCCCTGTTCTCTATCTATCCCTCTCTATCTCTCTTCCCTCTCTCTCTAATAAAAATGAATAAATAAAATCTAAAAAAGTAAATTAAAAAAAAATTAAAAAAAAAAAAAAGAACAATGAGGCTTCAGTTACCTGTCAGCTTTCACTCATCCTTCACGACTTATCTCAGACATGCCCCCCATAAAATACTTTCTCTGATCCTTCCGGTCAGATGAGGCCTGCCCCTCTCCCTGCCGACCCGCCGCGTCATCTGTAGCCATCACATGGCATGAAGAGGACTCAGAAGGGCACCCCCACCTTTGTCTCTTACGGCCTCTCCAAACCAATGGTCTCTTTCCCTGACACCACTGAGACAGAGCAAGCACCTCCACTCGTCTTGTAGGCCTTGGCCCACTGCAAACAGTTCCCAGGTTAATTTCATTCACACACACACTGAGTAAATAAACCTCTCACTCTAGCAAGGAGCATATCCAGTCCCCTCCAATTATAAAAGCTGAACGGTTTCCCACTGGGATTTCCCCCCTCCCCGGCTGGACCTCCACGCAGACATGGCAACTGCAGTTCTGGGTGGATCCTTTCTTCATCCCGAGGGCCTCGACGCCCTCTCCCCTAACGCGCCCACTGAGGTCCTGCGCCTCGCCAGCGTGCGGTGACGGGAAGGGGCACAGCGTGGCTATTGCGGCCGGCGGTCTTGTAGAGGCGGGGCACGTGTGGTTTTTCCATGGAAAACTGCCTTTCTCTGCAAGAACTTCCAGGATTCCCTGAGGACCCGCGGGCTCCCTTGGTGGGGCTCTCTCCTGCACTGCCCACGGCCAGGGGGGACACGCACCTCGGCTCTGGTTGGGCGTGTCTTCTCCTGGGAATCTTCGAGGCAGCCCTGTTTGGATGCCACCGAAGGAGATCCCACGTCCGATCTCACTCTCTCTCTCCCACGCGTGATTCCAGATCATGATAGACACTCAGAGAGCATTCGTAGAGTCAAGTCTAGGAACAAGGGCCACTCAACACACAGTTCTCCCCTCCGCCCCACTAGCGACGCTGCTAGCAAGCCTTTCTTCATTATTATTACTGTTGTTGTTCCAGCTCTTGCTTTCAAGGCAAGCGTCAACACCAGGCTGCAATGCCATCAGAATTCCAGCTGCCAGTATATTATAGATAGATTTTCAGGGTGCTCCTGCCAAGGCCCCCTGTGGAGGAAGTACTGTCCTCGCCTCTCCACTGGAGGGAGCTGGGGAAACTCGGCACACGGAACAGCTCTCCCCCAAAGCTGCTTCCTTTCATCTCCCATCACTTCTGTTGTAATTGAATAACTTAGTAATAGTATCATTCCAGTGTACCAACCCCACCATAGTTTCTCATCCAGAGCTCTTGGCCAGAGTTTCCGTTTTGACATTTCATTCTAACTATGACCACTGATTAATAAGAACTGCTCCACCCCAATGGGGACGTAATTATAAGGAATCAGAGCAGGTGAAACCACACTATCTATACTGCTTCCTTATTTCCTAAACTGGAGAACACAGGATTTCATTCCTTTGGAGGATAATTATATGGAAATAAAAAGAAAAAAATAATAAAACAGGAGAATAGGGTTGAAAAATGAATAAAACTTATGCAGAGGGGTTTGAGAAATACTTCTAAAAATGTGTTAAATATACATTACAAAGGATTCTAATTATTCTGTAATTGGCCAAGGCCATGGTAGTCAAGCGTGTTCCATACAATCAGAGAGAAATAGATATTTGGCTGATGGACCAGGCACACGCTTTAATCCTCCTTAATAAGCATGCATCAGCAACAAAGCAAAATAAATTTAAAAGCAGTTCAGTAACATTTATATGGAAAGAATTGTAAATGGAAAATAAATGTCAGTTTAGTACCTGAAATGGCAAAATTTCACTGATACCACTACTATTTAGTTTTCTATCTTAAATTATGAGCTTTCACACATGAAACACTACTAATTAATCCATTAGCATATTCTTCAAGCATGAACCATGATAGGTTTCTAAGGCGTGACATACATTCTCAGGAACAGAATTTTGGTTGTTTTTTTCTGACTAAAGTGGGGCACTGTTATTTCTATATCTCCAGTGCCTAGGGAGAAAATATGCCTTGATGAAATGGATACAATAAAGAATGAATGAGTGAATGGGTCTCTATGCTTGGCACAGAGTGAGGACTAACTAGAGACCCTGAACTCAGGAAACTGAAGTCTAAAGGAAAAGAGAAGTCCATGTTTTTAAATGATGCAAAGACAAGGTAGATAAAGGTGAGGCCCCCAGGCCGGGAGCTGAAGGGCTTGCGAGGCCTTCTCATTCCTCCTGGAGAGGGTTCCCAGGATTCAATTCTGGCCCTCAACCTGGGGCTTCAGTACAGGAGCACTGAGGTCGATGCCTGCCCTTTGCTGCCCTGGAACTGAACTGACACCCTCCTGTCAGATCAATCTTGAGGATGTGGAAGGGGTGATGAAGGAGGGGTCTGCTCTCGATGTCAGCCCACCTGACGGGAGAAATACAGACAGTGGAGCAAACGCTTCAAACACCAGAGGATAAATGAAAATCCATGATCCACCCATTCGTTTGCCAAACGTTAACTGAGTACTTACTATAAGCCAAGCTCCGTCCTAGACTCTAGGGACCCAAGTGAACAACAGCAGACATAGTCTTTGTGTGTAGGGAGTGTTGGTCCAGCAAAGGAGACAGGCACTAAATAAGTATAAAAATTTCAAATATAAATGTTAAATTGCAACTGAGAAAAGTGTCCTAAAATAAGTTTTCAAAGTGCTAAGAGTATACCTAATTGGGTGGCTTTAAATTAGCCAGAGAGAACAGGCAGTGGAGGGAGATAAATTTTCTGAACCGAAAGTCTGAACTATTTCTAAGACACAATTTAGCAAAATGCATGCGGCCTGTTGCATAGCCTCTGTTTTCTTTTCCTTCTTTTTCCACTCCCATCCCCTTTCACATATCTGTCTTCTGGTTCTGAGTAAACATGTTTTTTACTCTTTGTGCCAAATGTTGTGATGGTTGATCTCATTTCACAAAAACGCCACGAGGCAAGGATTAGAAGGGACGGTGGGATAGGACGGGGCTTAGTTCGAATCCGAGCGCCTGAGTGCCTTTGAGGCGATGGCTAAAACCCTATGAGTCCATTTCCTTGCTTGGAGTCACTTTATATATATATATATATATACACACACACACACACACACACACACACACACACACACACACACAATAACTTTCTGTGTATGTGTAAACCGCATAAGAGCAACTACAAATAGAATTTTGAAACACAGGGAACCCACAATCTCTGTAACGCCCCCGGTTTCACTGTTACCTCTTTGCTCTCCACCTTGGTCGATGGAGGACGCGCCGGAGTGTCATCCCAGCGTACATGGCCCTCTGAATTCTATACCCAAGTTTCTGTAGAATCTGCCCAGTTCACTGTGGACCTTCGTCTAGGTGACTTTCTGAAACTTTCTGAGATTCACAGTTTGGCAGAGGAGCAACAGTTCCAGCATCTCGACGTGTGTCCCAGGATGCTGACACAGTGAGTGACCGAGGACGTGTCCCCGGAATGCCATCAGTGAGCTCCTGGGTCCTGCCGGGATCGTGAGGGGGAAGGAGGGAGACTCAGTAGAGGAAGCTCTGGGAAGATTTCAGGTCTACGGGAATCACGTGAGGAGAAGTAACGAGAGTCCAAACTGGGTCAGTTCTTTCAGCTCCAAGTGGACTTGGGACACCTCCCTGAGTATGCTGCTGCTCCCTCAAAAGGGGGGCTGCCTTTTCTGAGGAAGAGGGCAGCAAGAGCAAGCAAAAGGACACAGACAGAAGATCGACGATACAACCTTACTAAAACCTAGGAAGGAAACAGCTCCGAGGCTGGGGCTGGGTGTGAACGTGGACCGCGGTATCCGCCGGCTGACCCGCCTCCCGGGATAACGGGGCCTCGTTCGTATGCCAGGTCTTTCCCGGCAAGAGTTGTTTCAGTCATTAAAGAAGAATTTCAGATTTATATTCTAGGGTTTAATAATAATAAAACTAGGATCTTTGTTTACTAGTATGTAATATGAAAATTAGAAACTAGAGTTTAATTTAAATGTTACCCTTGAAAATAATCATTTCTGCTTGACCAAGCCATAGCTCAGCGGTTAGAGCATCGGCCAGGGATGCTGAGGACCCAGGTTTGAAACCCCGAGGCCGCCAGCTTGAGCAGGGGCTCCCCGGCTTGAATGCAAGGTCGCTGACTTGAGCACGGGATCACAGACATGATCCCATGATCACTGGCTTGAGCCCCAAAGGTCGCTGGCTTGAGTCTAAGGTCACCTGCTTGAGCAAGGGGTCATTGGCTCTGCTGTAGCCTGGTCAAGGCACACATGAGAAAGCAATCAATGAACAACTAAGGTGCAGTAACTCTGAATTGATGCTTCTCATCTCTCTCCCTTCCTGTCTGTCTGTCCCTATCTGTTCCTCTCTTTCTTTTCTATCTCTCTCACTAAAATTAAAAAAAAAAAAAATTCCCTATTTCAAAAGTAAAACATTAGTGTAACCCGAAGAAGTGAAAACACATTAATAGGAAAATAAATTATGTATATGTTTCTGTGTACATATATATATGAAATTTGCAAGTATGCAATATTTATCATTGGGTTATGGGATACCAACAATTTAAATCTCTATTTATACACTTTGGAGATGGTTATTGTATATAGATAGGCTTTTATTTGCAAACTGAGACAATTTCATGTATACAGTTTATTTCCTCATTTTTCCATTTGACATTATATTGAGACCATTTTCCTCTGACATTAAATATTCTTAGAGTATAATAACTTTAACTGATGAATTCAGATATGTTATTCTTTATTGAAACATTTATTTAATTTTCCCCTGTTGTCAAGGATTTAGGTTATTACCAACAGATCTACTCTAAGCAACACCATGTTGAACAGTCTTGTACATATGAGTCTGCCTGCAATTTAGTCTTTGGATAAATTCCAAACCATTAGATGAGTCAATCAAAAATATGGGTATGTTAAAACTCTTATACTTGATGCTAAATTATTTTTCGCAAAAGTTTGTATTTCCACCAGGAGCATATGAATGACGTTTCATGAGATCCTTGCCCGCCCGGTACATGTGTGTGCGTGTGTGTTTGTAATCATCACCAATTCCATTTTTAAAGTAACATCTGTTGTCAGTGGGTTAACCTCATTGTTCTTACGCATTTTTACCACTTGTGCTGTTATTTCTTCTGTAAATTTTGTTAGTATCGCCTGCTTATTTATGAAATTTATTTTTCTACTAATATCATTTATATGCTATCTGCTTTCAAAAGGTTTATAAGTAACTTCCAGTAAGACAAAGATGCTATCAAAACACTAAAATCAGGTCAAACAAAGCGTGCTTCATACATGCTGTAGGGATACTGCAGTCGAATCAGCCCTCCCCCCCCCCCCCCACATTCTCCCATCTGGTCTTCACAAGACATCTGGGAGGTCTGGGTTTTCACAGCCCTTCTTGGACAGATGTGGAGACTGAGGGCCCCACAGGGGAGGAGTCGGTGCAGGAACAGGTCGCTGTGCGCTATTAGGACCAGTTTGTCGCTGCAGTCTGCTTCATCGCAAACCCACACCGTCATCTGGCCCAGCACTGAACATTTATTTTTTCAGTAAAGAATTATTGAAGGCATGCTCTATGCCAGGCACCGTGCCTGGCACTGGGGATACTGCAGGAAACACAGGTGGCCAAGTACCGCCTTCGATGTCAGAGTGGGTGGGAGCCAGGCAGCAAGCGACCTTGTGCGCTGTGATGAGTGGATGAGAGCTGGGAGGAAAAGGGAAGCGGGGAGGGGGCCGGCGAGTGGAGAGCTCACCGTGGGGAATGCAGGCGCGGCTGCTCAGGGCCTGGTCTCACCTGCCCCTCCAGTACGTTTACACTGACGACTGCCCAGCATTAAGATCCTCCGGGGCAGCCAGACTAGTGTGCTCTAAATGAAGGCAGGGAGAGAGCAGAGCGAGGCTGCAGACCACCGCCCCACCTCACCCCTCCCACGGTGCCGCGCAAACATACTCAGCAGTCAGAAGTGAGACTGGGCGAACCCACCGTCACCGTCTTCCAGGCTGCCTCCGGGGAGCTGAAGGCACTCCCGCAGCGGGTGGTGCCCAGGAGAGCCAGGCCTGTGCGGACAGGGGGTGGACGTTCTGGGGGAGTCGGAACCGGCAGCGCCTGCTTCTACAGGAAACCTAAAGGGAACAGGCCAGAGGACGAGACGGAGGCGGCCCAGGGGCCCCTGCCCTCTCGGAGGGTTCAGTGCCGTGTCTTGGGCACAACCAAACAGCTTCCCTGCTCCTCCATATGAAACGACAGCCCCTCTACCCACTTTCGCCTTGATGGTGTAACTCTGATCGCAAACACGGCCGTGGGAATCTCAGGGCTCCGCTGCAAACCTACGGAGTCCCTGAAGGATCAAAGCATCGGCTCCACAGAAATCTCAGGCCCGAGCACAAAACTAGGGAATGAAAGCCAAGGGGTGAGAAAGGGGTGTGACTGCATGTCACATAGCTGTGACTGGGGTCCAGAGCTGCGTCTGGAAGCTGAGAAATCAAGTGTGGAGGTGCTGATTGGCTTCATAATGACAGCTCGGCTGTGGTGGGCACTGAGGCTAATCTCCATGGCCGAAGGCGTGGCAACCCCCAGGAGCCCTGAGCGGTGTCGGCCACTCTCTTAAGATACCAGGTAGCCATCTGGTCCTCACTGCGCAGACCATCTGGGCAGACAGGCCTTCACTAAACCTCTCTAGGTCTGAGCCACACACACAAAAAGATCTTCTTTTAATTAAAAAGCAAACAACGAGTTTCTTTTTTTAATAGTGGAAATAGTAACACACAAAATAAGATCTACCTTCTTTGAATGTTTAACCGTATAGTGCAGTATTGTGAACTGTAATTACAATGTTGCAGAGCAGATCTCTGGAACTTTTCCGTCTTGCATGACTGAAACTTTACACCCACTGAATAGAAACTCTCCATTTTCTTTTCCCTCCCCAGCCCTTGGTATGATCTCATTTATACCTAAATATAAATGTATCTAAAGCAGTCAAAATCATCAAAGCAAAAAGTAAGTTACACTAGGCTCTGAAGCTTCCGGCTTTTCAGGTCCAAGTCTCCTTTGCCTGCTCTGATATCTTAAGGAGCAACAAACACAGCACACACTGCATGTCGGGTATCAGAAAGAAGGCTGCAGAAACTCACATGAGTTGCTGGGGAGGAGAGAACAGCTTCAGCGAGAGCAGCTGAAGCAGCTACCACCACCACCACCACTGTTATTAAGCTCAAAGGTCTCTCTCTCAGCACACACACACACGCACTCACAGGGATCATAGAGTCAGGGCTCTGAGCATACACGCTTAACGAGCTGAGAAGACCCAGTGGTGCACAGACATTGAGATCCCTCCGCCCATTCTGTTCGTCCAATGGCACTGCCTTCGCTAATTCAGCCAGGGCTTCCATATGCCATACGTACTCACGTCATTCATGTGGGTGCCTAACCATGCTACCAGGCGTTATGCTGGGGATACAGTGGCAAATAAGTCAGAAGAAAACATCCTTGCCCTGTTGACATTTTCACCAGGTTGGGAAAGCCAGTATTACATCAGAGGCAGACAGACAGACAGTGCCCGAGTTTATGTGAAACCAGACAGAACCCCTATTTCCAACGTAAATTTCCCAGCGAGGGCCCTGCCTGGGCTGTTTGCTGAGCACAGGGCAGAACCCAGGTCCCTTCATCCAATGGCTCCTCAGCCCCCATCTCCTTCCTCCTCAACCTGGCTGGAAGTTTTCTCGACTCCAGACAGGAGCCTGCTGTCTCAATCTCACACGTAAAAACATTTGGCGGCTCTGGCCCGATTGCTATCTACATCAAAGAGGAGGAAAAGCTGCAAATGGAAGCTGGTGGGGGGAGAAGGAGGAACGTGGGTGTTGAAGGAACACAGATGGTCAGTGTGAAGTTTCGCTCCAGGACAGCTCTGCTTGTTTGTGAGGAGAGAGAGGGGCAGTGGGGGCCTGCCAGCCACCGCCCCTCCACCCGCCGGTCAGCACCAGCCCCGGTAGGACCCCACGGCACCCTCTGTCAATGAAGCCAGAATCGCTTTGCATGCTCTGGGCTTTTGCTCCCCCCATTCCACTTTATTAAAAAAAGAAAATAGCAAGACAAAATAGACGATGCTATTACGTTTTGTACTAAACAAGTTACATGCATGTTCGGTTTTAACCCTCGCAGATTTCTTATGTTGGAGACATTATCGCTGTACTAATTTTACACAAGAAGAAAATCAGAGTCAGGGAAGCGAGCTTCATACCCAAGGATCAAGCCATGCTGTGAATATCAGAACCCGGGTCCAACCCCAAGTCTAAGTCCACGACCCTCTCTACTCTGGAATGCCAAAGTAGATGAAAAAAGACATGATGAAATAGCCCAGCCTGACCTGTGGTGGCACAGTGGATCAAGCGTTGACCTGGAATGCTGAGGTCGCTGGTTCAAAACTCTGGGCTTGCCCGGTCAAGGCACATGTGGGAGTTGACGGTTCCTGCTTCTCCTCCCTTTCTCTCTCTCTCTCTGTCTGTTTCTCTCCTCTAAAATGAATGAATGAATATAAAGAAAGTGTAACAACACACACGTGCGCGCACACGCACACACACACACACACACACACACACACACACACACACAGAAATAGCCCAGAGGTTTAACTCTTAGCGTAGTGATGCATTTTTTTTTTTAGGATTTTTTTTTTCTTCCTGCATAATTTTTTTTACACAGTTGATATCTGTATATTTGTGCATGGGCATAATTTTGCATCTTGCTTTTAAAAAAAGAGACTAACATCATGAATATATTAGCATCAGAAGCCTTTGGTAACCATACCTCTAGAGATGGTGTCATAGTCTGCACAGTATTGATAAGTAGTACAGATGTGTAGATCATAATTTATGCACGTCAGTAAGCTGTGGGTACGTGTTAGATGGTTTCCTGCTTGTTTTATTACTTTGGGACCATAAATAACACAGCAATGAGGGTCTATCTGTATACATAGTTCACCTATCACAGTCCCGAAGAAGTAATGTGTCCACAGTCTTAAAGTGGCTTTCCAGAAAGACCCAATTCCCTTCTTAATAAGAACCACATCTTAGCCATTGTGTCCCCTCAAGGGAAGAAAATAATAGTACCTAGCTTACATGCTTTATGATTGGCGGAGCATCCATGTGCATCTATGTGTCTGTGCATCTGACAGAGTAAAACTGTACGGTGACCATGGTGACTCGAGTCACAGCAAGGCTGGTGGCCCTCCCTGCCGCCCACTCCGCATGCCTCGCCTCCCAGGACTTGGTGGGAGAGACAGGCCTTCGCAGGGAGTGGGCACCCTCTGTGCCCAGCCTGTGGGTGAGACGCTCACCCGCCGA
This sequence comes from Saccopteryx leptura, assembly GCF_036850995.1. Classification (NCBI taxonomy): domain Eukaryota; kingdom Metazoa; phylum Chordata; class Mammalia; order Chiroptera; family Emballonuridae; genus Saccopteryx; species Saccopteryx leptura. Next base: position 15,979,222 of record NC_089511.1, on the reverse strand, counting down.
CTTCTCCCCTCCTCACTGCTGCCCCGCAGGACGCAGCTCTGGAGGGAGACGGAGCTCACAGCGCAGTGACTGCTCCACGGTGACACAACCAGGAAGCATTCGTCTGGTGTCACACGCAGTCTGACATGGTAAGCCCACCCTTTTCTGCCACGCCATAGCCTCCTTCCGAGAGACCTCCGTAACCAGCCTTGAATGAGCGTATATAAAATAAACACATTTTCCACTCTTATTTTTGTGACAAGCCTGACGTACTTGCTTCTGCCTGGCTTTTCCGAAACATCTTCGTCACGTGTCAGGGATGCGTCCTCTTAGCACCCTGCATTCTGGGTTTTCCTAGCGGCACATGCCCCCTGCCCCTGCTTCCGACTTCCCGCTTTGCTCCGGGAGACCGGAGACCGTATAGGAGTGGCCCGCCGCCTGCTGCGCTCAGCTAGGGTTTCTGGGGAGGGAGGTCAGGCCGAGAGGCGCCAGGCGCCGCTTCAGTTACACGCAGCCTCTTCCAGGGGCTTTAATCATGACCTCTCTCTCTCCACGGATCCTTTCAGAAAGGCCGGGGGTGGGGGTGGGGGTGGGGGAGAATAGGCCATTGGAAATCCTGGGAGTAATCAGGGGCCCAGCCCTCCAAGTCCACCGAGAAACGCAGCCGGGATGTCAGACTCATTAGGAAAAAGAAAACTGAGAGAGACTAGCCGGTCCTGTAGGATCCAGGTAAACTGGGGGCAGGGTGGAGAGTGTGTGGAGATTGTAAACAACACCAGGGAAGGGTGGGTGACAGTAATTGGGTGGTGGTTGTAAGTAGGAGGTCTCTTGGGCCTGACGCTCACTGACAAAGAATGAAGACCCGTCCTGAGACAGGTAATGAAACGTAGACCCCCACGGTGGAAAGGGGGTGAGATGCCGAGTTTGGATGCCTTCTGGCCTACAGGCCTTTAACCCGAGGCTTCGGGGGCGGGGGGGAGGAGGTGTGTACTTGGGTGGGGCGCCGCTGTCTAACCCACAGGCCCCGGCGTTTGTATTCTCTCCGGAGCAGCCTGTTCAGCAGTGCATGCCTGCTTCTCATTAACATAAGGACACAGAGGCCACCTGACTGCCTGCCCGGGCTGGGCTGTCTCAGGAAGCTGGGCTTCTGTATGCTGTCCGGGTCTCATTGTCACGAGAAAAGAATGGGTGGAAACATCCCGCCAGTGGCACCCTCCTTAGCATTTCCGGCCATCAGGCACCCGCCCCCCCGTAGGCTGTGACACACGGCTGGCTTCACCATGGAAAGACCATAGGGTTCAAGTTTAATTCTACCAGCCGTCTCCTCCCCAGACGTCTTCCTGGCTGGACCAGATCAGTTACTGTACCCTGAGCTACCAGCTCTTAAGTGACAAACTCCTAAATGAAGAAACATGGAGATGGGCATTCATTTGCCCAGAGGGATGGATGACAAAAATCACCGTCATTGTCACGGTAGCTAACATCCACTGGCCACTTTCTGAGCAGTTTCTATGGAGCACCCTGCTCATGTCACCGAGAACACTGCGACACAGTTCAAGCCAACCTCATCTTCCAGAGAAGAAAGCTGAAACTCGGAGACCTCAGGAAACGCGCCCCAACTCACACTGTTAGCGAGCGGCAGAGCTGGGGTCTGATCCCAGGAAGAAAAATCCCAAACAAAGCTGAAGACGGGGTAAAAGGGCTGGAGGCAGAAACACATGACTTTCCTCTGGGCCAGGGGTCAGCAAACCTGTCTGTAAAGGGTCAGTTAGTGTCTGACCAGGCGGTGGCGCAGTACATAGAGCACTGGACTGGGACGCAGAGGACCCGGGTTTGAAACCCCGAGGTCACCAGCTTGAGCGCGGGGTCACTGGCTTGAGCGTGGGGGTTACAGACATGACCCCATGGCCGCTGGCTTGAGACCAAGGTCGCTGGCTTGAGCAAGGGGTCACTCCCTCTGCTGCAGCCCCCCCCCCCCCCCCCCCCCGTCAAGGCACATATGAGAAAGCAATCAATGAACAACTAAGGTGCCACAATGGAGAACTGATGCTTCTCATCTCTCACCCTTCCTGTCTGTCTGTCCCTCTCACCGTCTCTCTTTCTGTCTCTGTCTCTCTCGGTTAAAAAAAAGAGGGTCAGGTAATAAACATTTTATGCTTTGCAGGTTAGACAGCGTCTGCTGCATCTACTCAATTCTGCTCTTAAAGAGCATAAGCAGACAGGGCAATATGTAGACGGACGAGTATGCCTGTGTTTCCCTAGACCTTTATTTACACAAAACAGATGGATGGACCCCTGGGGTGTGGTTTGCCGACCCCTGGGGTGTGGTTTGCCAACCCCTGCGTTAGACTGTTATCGGCATCTCACCGATGGAAGGACTTCGAGAGAAGATATGATTCAGCCTCTCACTTATAGATCAACACACTGACGTTCCCAGAATTCAAGAACCTAGATCTCAGAACCAATACTATGTTCATCTCTTAATAAACTTGCCCAAGACTCCACAGTTGGCAAGAGGCAAATTCTGAACTTAAACCCACATCAGTCTAACTATGAAACCCTCAGCGTTGCCCACTGGATTCTACTGGCTTTGTTACTACTGAAATGAATGCCTGGATGGACCCGTCTCCAGCATTTTCCAATGTTGGGCTCAGTTACCTATGGTGAATGACACTCTTGTCCTCTTCCTGCTGACCCTTGTGACCCTGGACAAGGGGTTAGCTTTTCTGAGGGTCAGCACTACCCTGTTGTTACCAGGGCTGCTAGGAAGATCTGGGCTCTCTACAGACAGGCCTTATTCTGACTGTCGGCTCTGGGATCTGGAGTTGTGAGCTCTTAGCCAATGTCACAGTCCCTTAGTGATGCCAACCATTGCCCCCTCCTTACATCTCTCTAAGATACCTCTGGCACTGTCCTCACCACCACCCACAACCTGTTCACACTGCCGACCAAGGTACCTCACAGGCATCACTTTGCACACACCTCGTCATAGCTCAGTGAACTTGACCCACGGCAAAGCATTTCACTGGGTGAACTAAACCAGTCAGTTTCTCTCTGAAACCTTGCACCCAGGTGCATCCTAAGAGTTGGTAACTGGCCTGACCAGGCGGTGCTGCAGTGGATAGAGCGTTGAACTGGGATGCGGAGGACCCAGGTTTGAGAGCCCGAGGTTACCAGCTTGAGCACAGGCTCATCTGGTTTGAGCAAAGCTCACCAGCTTGGACCCAAGGTCGCTGGCTCGAGCAAGGGCCCCGAGTATGTAGACGAATACTCGGTCTGCTATAGCCCCCCAGTCAAGGCACATATGAGAAGCAATCAATGAACAACTAAGGTGTTGCAACGAAAAACTAATGATTGATGCTTCTTATCTCTCCGTTCCTGTCTGTCTGTCCCTATCTATCTCTATCTCTGTTAAAAAAAAAAAAAAAAAAAGAGTTGGTAACTGGATCCTATGAATGGGGAATGGAAGGATAAGGTCCTAGCAACTCTGGATTCAGAGGTCCCTGAAGGCACACCGGCTCCCAACCATGCCAAGGACTTCTTCAGTTTTGATTCTTTTTTATTTTGGAATAGTTTGGTAATAATTTTACTTTTTAGGAGCAAAGATGTCCTAAGACTTCCCATCTGTAGTACAAAGATAACTGACACACACTTAACAAAGTCGGTCCTGAGGAGACCTAATATGTATATATAAAGCCTGAAAGTGCATGGAAAAACATTGTTAGTTCCATTTTGCTATTGACTTTCTGAAATGGTGATTCAACAATCTGTTTTCAAGAAGTACAGCCTGACTAGGAGGTGGCACAGTGGATAGAGTGTCGGACTGGGACACAGAGGACCCAGGTTTGAAACCCTGAGGTCGCTGGCTTCAGCTTGGGCTCATCCAGCTTGAGCATGGCCTCACCAGCTTGAGTGAGAGGTCGTTGGCTTGAGCGTGGGAGCATAGACATGGCCCCATAGTCACTGGCTTGAGCCCAAAGGTTGCTGGCTTAAAGCCCAAGGTCGCTGGCTTGAACTCAAGGTTGCTGGCTCGAGCAAGGGGTCACTCACTCTGCCGTAGCCCCCTGGTCAAGGCACATATGAGAAAGCAATCAATGAACAACTAAGATGCCACAACAAAGAATTGAAGCTTCTCAGCTCTTTCCCTTCCTGTCTGTCTGTCCCTATCTATCCCTCTCTCTGACTCTGTCACAAAAAGAAGAAGAAGAAGAAGAAGAAGAAGAAGAAGAAGAAGAAGAAGAAGAAGAAGAAGAAAGAAGAAGAAGAATGACAGTTCTGTTGGAATCACAGACCCAAGCACACTCATGAACAGGAAGAGAGCGTGACCAACTGCTGACTTGGCTGTCCCCTGGCCGCCCTACCTACAGACCCCCTCCCAGTTCGTGCTTGAATAACCCCGGGGAGAAAGAGCTCTTTCCCAGCACGGTGTCTGACTCCATTGTTGGATGGCTTTGATGGTGAGGCCCTCTTAATTGTAATGGGCTACATATGTGGAACCTCTTATTAGTAATGAGCTACACATGGCCTCCCTGCAATTTTCACCACTGGCCCCCTGATTGATTTCTGGGGCCAGAGGGAGGAAGTACATGTGGGTTGGAGCATGAAAAAGGACTATGTAAAACACATAAACAGACCTTATGTTGAAACCATGAATATCTATTTTAAAGTGTTCTCAAACTTGGTCAATATGTCTCATAATTTTTAATGACAAGAGACTTTAATGTTGAAACATTTGAAGGGAATTTTGTACCCTATCTTTCTTTAAAAATTTTTTTTAAATGTATTGATTCTAAAGAGAGAGAGAGAGTAAAGGAAGGAGAGTGGGATGGGGAGAGGGAACAAAGAGAGAGAGAAACATTGATTTCTTGTTCCACTTATTTATGCATTCACTGGTTGATTTTTGTATGTGCCCTGACTGGGGATTGAACCCACAACCTTGGTGTATCGGGGTGACGCTCCAACCAACAGAGCTAACCAGCCAGGGTACACTGCATCTTTCTTAAGCTATTCCTCAGGCAAAACATCTCCAAGTCTTGCCATTGTCTTTCGTAAGATATAATTTCCGTCTCTGGATTCTATCTAGCTTATCAACATCTTTTTAAAACATGAAATTCAGCATGAACACAATAGCCAACGTGTGAGTTAACCGGGGTTATCACTTTTATTTATTTTTCTGCCTACATTGCACTAAATCCAACCCAACTCCCTCATCCTGTGATTCCAACGCGTTGTGTCAGTATAATACAACCCAAGTTGAATAACAACTTGTGAAAACAGTTCAAAAGCCTTTATTTTAACAGCCACCCTGGGAAGCCCGTGCCGATGACACAATAGTAACTTCATTTCTGGTGAAGGGCTCATCGTCCTTACGGCACAATCTTACTTAAACATCTCCCTGCATCGCAGCCTGGATGGAGATTCTGTGACTTCCACTTCCTCGCAGGAACTGGTACCGGCGATTGCTGAGACACCAGCTAGCGTCCTAAGACCGTCTGACCTGTTCTGCATCAACTTTGATGCCTTTGTTTCCACCAACAGTTTGAAAGAGATTTTGACCTTTTTAACATCAAATGTGCCATGTCCTTATGAAAACTGCCAGCTTCTGTGTCCTAGGAGTTGGTATTTAATGCAGTTCTAAAAGAACAAGAAGTAATTAAGTTACCAACTTGAACAGGACTCCTTGCCTTAAGCTGGGCCCCTCGTAGTGACAGGAATAGCCCAGAGCGTGGGCCAAGAGTACGTGTTCATGGATTACGGCCCAGGATGGAGAGCCTGCATTAGGATGATGAAAGATTACTGGAGGTGGTGGCAGCGGTGGTGGTGGGGGTTTCTAAGATCCAAGCCCGAGGGCCACCCATGGTGCTTGCTAAGAAGCCAGCATGTGAAGCCTACTCAGTGGGGAGGGAGCCCAGGAAGTCAAGGCAGATCTGGGTTGCCTCAGAGCAACCCTGCTCCACTCCCTTGCCTCTTTGCATCTCACCACCTGCAGCCGCTGAACCGGAGGAAGTCAGGCTGAGCCATGCAAAAAATTATTTCACTGGGATCCATGCTCACTGAAGACGAGGAGGGCAGATGAGTCTCACAATGCCAGGGCCAGAAGACTCCTGGGGGCTGTTTCTCTGTTCCTGAAAACTAGAGCTTTAATTGAAAAGAACTGAGAGAGACAAAATCTCTAGAGATTAGCATCAGAGGCCGCTTCAAAAGACAGCAGTAGCGCGGTGGCGGACCATGGCTCCCAAACTTGAGTGTGCATCCTCATCACCCGGAGGACTCGTTAAAGCTCGGTTCTCTGGGTATTTAGTAAGTCTAGAGTGAGGCCTGGGGGACTCTGCATTTCTAGCCAATCCTCAGGTGATGCTGCTATAGCTGGTCCAAGGACCACACTGAGGAGCACTGACGGGAAGGGAGGAAAAAGCTCAGAGTCAAGATTATGAAAGCTTAAGCCCCAGTGTTGCCATGGTGAGTCCTTGGCCAAATTACTCCCCCTCTTTGAACTAAAGGGTATTATTCCTATTGTTGTTGCTCCCATTTATTAAATGTTGAAAACAGCCTTTAGGGTCAAACTATTTCCCCTAGGAATGAATAAGATAATGTGTGTCAAAACACAGCGTGCACGCAGTAGGGCTTCAACCCGGGCGTGGCCGCCCCCTCGCTTCCTTCTCTGTAGCCCTCCCTACCTGCACAGGTGGGGGCTCAGGGAAACGGTGCTAGCTGTTCATGTCACCTCTGCTTCCCCTGACTTTTTACTTAACGGGATTTCTTAACTCGATCTTCAGAAGCCCACACTGTCCACCACAGCAAAGAACACGCAAAGCCACTAGGCCGGCCAGTGGAGACAGGATGTCCCTGTTGTCTCGACATCTGGCCCCTCCAGCACAGGCCTCTAATTTGCTGTGGCTCTCCGCTGGCCGCCCTTCAATGTGGGAGAGTGGTGTGGATAATGAGCCCCATCTGTGAGGCAGCTGGGTTCCGGAGGCCCCCCCTTCCCCGGGCCTTTGAAGAGTCCGTCCATGTTCTGCCTGGAGTTCTCCCACTGCAGCCAGCAAGCACCGCTGTTCCCTATTAGCGGCGGGGACAGCACCGATCTGCTAAGAGGAGGAAGCAAATTAATGTCCTATTCTGAGACGTGCTGAGAAACACTGGCACGGAGGAGGCTGCCGCGGACGAGAGTGTCTTGGACACAGAGATTGCATCCGAAATGGCCGTCACTTCTCTCTCGTTGTTGCAGAACGGGCTGATGGTCGATGGACGGCCGTCTGATTTAGAGTCAAACAGAGTGGGGTTTGGGTTCAAGCTTTACCAGGTCACCATGACCCTGAGCCTCCAGGTAGTTGGAGAACTTACAGAAAAGACTACAGAGGACTTTCAATAAGACGCCCCCCCACACACACCCTAAAGTCCCTTAACACATTTTTTTAAAAGCAGAGACCAATACTTAAGAAAACTTTACTCTAGTTTAAGGCAGCGGTTCTCAAACTATTTGAAGTTGTGGTGCATTTAAAATCCTACAAATAATTGTAGGCACACTATATACAAATTTCTGAGAAATATGTTATAATAATTAAGTCAAATATTAAAGAAAAAAATATAAAGTCCAAGCGTGCTTTTATGGTAATTAAAGTAAATATGAGAAAATTAAATTTATTCTGATATTAAAAACATTTTTATGTTACAGTTTTTGAGTTATGCTTTTTAGAATTTATAAAAAAAGAGAGGTTAAAAAATAAAAAAACAACAAAAATTATCTTTTTTTTGTATATAGATATTCTTAGTAAGATTTAGTAAATTCGGCAGGTCCCGGCACAAATGTGTTAAGTTTTTTCATTCTTGTGTTTATGAGAAACATGAGACTGATGTATCCTAGCGATTTCTTCAATGTGTGGGCATATATTTGAAACTCTCATTTCCTCATCAATACATTGAAGAATTCCCCTCTTTTTACTCTTAATTGTGTTGAGTGCAGAAAACCCCCACCATACAGATCATCTTAACTTTACACCAAACAAAGGATAGAAGAAACTTGCCTCCAGTCTCTCCGGGGAGCATGGGGGTAGTGTAAACAATCCAGCACCACAGCTTAACAGCCTTTTGCAACCTAATCAGGCAGGTGAGGTGGGGGGTTGGGCAGACTGTCAGTTTACAGCCAATTCCCCACACCTCTGTCCCTTAAAAATCTAAACTCCAAAAACCCTGTTGGTTTTTTTGTCCCCAACAGGCACATATTTCGCTGGAATAGCATAGGGTGCACCTGGAAATCTTCTAGGGCGCACCAGTGTGCCCTGGCGCACACTTTGAGAACCACTGGTTTAAGGTATTAAAACCACGGACCCTCCTAGACATACAGACTTGAGCGCATCTAAAGTGAGGCACTCAAGGTAATTTCCTTTCCTAGTCTCTGCACTCATCAGCCAGGCGACTGTCTCCAAAGTCCCCTCGGGGCTCAGCCGAGATCCTCTCTGAATCTGTATTACAGCGTCTTGAGCCGTTTGCATCCCAAGGGTTCTGGGATGATTTTGTGTGAACTTGGGGAACCTTTGGTTTCATTTTACATCTTCAACATTTGCTGAGTGGATCAAAGACATAACTCTCTGGCCTTTCAGGTGGCTATGAAGCAGTGAGCTTCTACCACTTACCATTTCCTTATGTATGAGCAAGATATTTAATCTGGCTGAGCCTCAGTTTCCTTATACATAAAATGGGGATAAACCCTGCCTTTAAAGCTGTGCTGAGGATTGCTTAAGAGAATATGTCCTTTTCAAGGAGCTGAAAATCTGCTATTGGCTAAACTCATCCCTGCCACACACACACATACCTTTCTTCAGTAGGAGTTCCTTTCTAAGTATTGTGTATGGGTGAGCTCTTTGAAAGGGAAATGGCCTGAGTTTCTTTTCTTTGTAGAAATACTTTGGTTGTGGTTATTTCAACTGAGAGGCTATTGATGTCAATGCCTATTCAGAAAGCGGTCACACTGGCCCTGGCCGGTTGGCCAGTGGTAGAGTGTCGGCCTGGCGTGCAGAAGTCCCGGGTTCAATTCCTGGCCAGGGCACACAGGAGAAGCGCCCATCTGCTTCTCCACCCCTCCCCCTCTCCTTCCTCTCTGTCTTTCTCTTCCCCTCCCGCAGCCAAGGCTCCATTGGAGTAAAGTTGGCCCGGGCGCTGAGGATGGCTCTGTGGCCTCTGCCTCAGCCGCTAGAATGGCTCTGGTTGCAACAGAGCAACGCCCCAGATGGGCAGAGCATCGCCCCTTGGTGGGCATGCCGGGTGGATCCCGGTCAGGCGCATGCAGGGATCTGTCTGACTGCCTCCCCGTTTCCAACTTCAGAAAAGATACAAAAAAACAAAAATAAAAACGAAAGCAGTCAGAGAGTGGCGTGCTAGTGACGGACACCCGGCTGTCCTTGGAGAGGGGGTGACTGATCACCTCTGCTGGATCCTGCCAGGTAAATACAGCCACCATGGCTGGCATCAAGCTACCCAGGAAAGCCGTCATAGAGCACAGAGTTGGGGAGAAAAGAGCACAGCTGGCTCTTCCGAGCTGGTACGAGCTACCTCAGCACACCGCAGGGTCCCAGCCTGAGGAGCTGGCCATGTCAAGGTAGTGACTGGGGAAGGTAAGGGGGGAGGGCAGAGACAGCACATAAATAAACAGAAGAAATAGGAGAAAGAAAGAAGAACAGGAAGAAAGAAAAGGAAGACATGCAGACCTTTGACATCATTCCTTCCAATTCTTCTGTTTTGCCAAAAGGAGAAAGAGCAGGACCAGAGAGAAGGAACAAGCTTCCCATAATCACCCTTAAAATCAGTGGTGGACTCGGGACACAAAGCCCAGAGCTTAAAACGTGTAATTAGAGACCAAGCACTCCAGAGGGGAACTAGAATTAATGAGTGTAACTGAGCAAATAACATGATAGTTTGGACCAAATAAAACATTGCCCCACAGTTAAGTCCACAATATTCTAATGACTTCCCTGGAGAAGGGCCACCACTCAGTCCCTTTGAACTCAGCCAGGCAGAAAGGCTCAGGGGCTGGGCTCCGGGCACAGCCTGTGCGGGCGGGGGACGGCAGGACAGCCGGGTGGCGTCTCCCACCCCGACCGCCCGTCCCTCTGCGGCCGAAGGCCTGGCACTGGGTACTGAGCTGCCACACAGGAACCGGCGGTATGAACCTGCAGCTACGAGCCATGAACACGCACAGTCTTGTGAGAACTGCTGAGCACTATGGCAGAATGGCTCTGTCATTTCTCCCTCCAGCATTCGCTTTGCAAACGGAGCCATTTCTATTGCGTTTCAGGTTTTATTCCTGGTGATGTCAACATGTATTTAGACCAGATGTTCCAACCATCTCAGAAAAGCCGGGGCTGCGGATCCTTCTTTCCCAAACTGAAAAGCTCAGCGTTCCGTTAAGGGCACAGGACTCCCGTCCGTCGCGACGGCGTGCAGTTCTTTCGAGGCTGAGAGAAAGAGCTTCTGTTTTAGGGACCCCCGAGGGTCAGTTCCCCGTGTTGGCCTCAGCCCCCTCCCCACAATTCACGCCTCTGTCACTTACTAGCTAGTTAATCTCTTACACCTCTCCAAAATTCTCTACACTTCCCCCCTTCATTTGTGAAACAGTGACATTGAACTGATCGCAAAGCACACAGTCAGTCAGAATGCCCGAGCAAGAACATGACAGTTTGACTCCTGGCTCCGCCACATACTAGCAGTCACCTTGGGCAACAAATGAACAGCTCTGAGCCTCAGTTTCTCACCTGCAAACACAGAACAAGATAAAGCGACAGATGACAAAAACAAACCAAGAAAAGAAACAAAAGAAAGGATAAAGAAACTGGGGAAAAGAGGCTTTTGTGAAGATGAAAGGAGAAAATATGAAAATAGCACTTAGCATGGTGCCTGGTGCACAGTGAACATAGTAAATGTCGGCTCTAAAACTCTTAGTACATTGAATAACACAACTAAAGATCAGCGGTCCACTCTGCGGCCGAGGACACTGAGACCAGAAGAAAGAGAACTGGCTTCCCCCAAAGACACCAGGAGGCAAGTTCAGGGCCGTCTGACCCCGGACGCCGCCTTCTTTGGGCTAACATGTTTTGAAAAAGCCATCTCAAGACAGAGGGGAGTATGTATTCTTGATATTTATGACAATTGCTCTTCTTCCCATATCTTTATGACCGGAAAGCCCTGCCCCAGGGGGCCAGGCGAGCGGCAGAGTGACGAGGAAACTTGGAAGTCCCGGGAAAAGCAAGTGAAGCATTCTCTGGGCAGGAGATTAGGCAGGAAGCTGGGAGCCAGTTTTATCGCGGTTATTTCTGTCTTTCTCAAAGGGAAAGGGCAAGGGACAGATTAGGGAGAATTCTCAAACTTCAACCAGTTTTTAGGCTTCAAATGACCGGTCTCGTATTCCAGACCAGGATAAAAAACCGGCCACCAGCACTTTGTGAAGCCACACTGAGCCGTGTCGCCCGCAGCCAGCGGAGTTCTCGAACTGGACCGGCCGTTTATTTAGAAGGGAGAGAGAAACAATATATATTCTGATGAGAACCGTGTTCTAGTTGGACAATTTTATTTTAGTGTTACTTGATCCACTCTGCAGCCTCCTGGGAAATCAATGTTACATTTGACTTCTCTTCATGTCATCGTGTTAGCTATTAGATAGCTAATTCGCTTCACAAGACCTGCCAATATGAGAGGCCCTCGGCTCATATTAGGAGTAGAATTTCACCACTCCACGGTCAGATCTTTTCTGATTGAGACAGGAGAGCAATCCAAACGCAGCAGCCAATGAGAGTGCTCTCCAAGCCCCTGTAATCACGGCTCTTGGGTTTCTAATGGAAGTGGTCTCGCTTAGCACTGGCCCTACAGTTTATCTCTCGCTTACCCTCGCAATAATAGTGTGGTTTGGTTTGCAAGTTAAGACCATGGGAAGCTCTGTTCTCCCTCTATCTCTTGCCCTCGTTCTCTGGGGTTGTTTTTTTTCCTTCCCCCCTATTTTTTCTACATTTTCTTTGTGTAGTATAACGAGGACTTAAAATTAATATAGACCATAAAAATGGCCAAAATGTGAAAATTGAAACACTGTTTTCTAAGGAAGTTCAGTGAAAACGAGGCCAGCTTTGGAGTCATATAATAACCCTAGATTCTCATTCCCTAATGTCTTATTTATTAGCCATGCAACTTTGAACCAGTCAAAAAATTCAATTAAAAGCCTTAGTGTCCTTATGTGTCAAATGAAGATACCTCTGACAGATTTTTTTTTTTGCAAGGAACAATTGGGGTAATGAAGGAATCGCATCACAAACATGGTGGGAAATGTTAGAGAATTCCTAAGGAAATACGGTCTACTGCCTTCACTATTTGTCACTAGAATGCATTTTAGAACTTCTCATCCCCATATGTAAGATTCAGGAGTAGCAAGGGTGGGACAAGCCTCCACTCTGTGGTCTTAGGACATTCTTCCAGAGACTGCAATAGAATTCCATGTGTATGTGTGTGCACACGTATAAATTTCAGTCTACCGTGGAGGAAATACTTGAACACATAATACTGGACTCTACCCTTGCCTGAGGGCAGAAACTGCCTATGAGGAGGAAAGGAAAAGAAATCACACAGAAAGGGAGGGCTCCTGGTATTCTGAAATGACATCATTCTTATGGGCGGTAGATGAATTGTCTAACTTCAGCTGGCCTTTGGTATCCGTGCCCTCAATTCTTAAGAATTTCCCCTAAGTCCTTCCAAACTGTCCAAATATCCACATTATCCATCCTAGAATAAGATGAGGGGGGAAATAAAAGTACAGAAGGTATTATAAACCTGGAATACTTTTCAAAGCAAACTTCATAAAGTCCCGGGTAGAGAGTCCAAGGAGGCCAAATCATCTATACCCCTCACCCACATCTTTCTCCTTACTTCCCCAAGCTCTGTGTGGAGATGGTCTTGGGTGAGCAAGAATAAAGTGACAGAGACTTTGTTAGAATAAACTCAAAGACGCTATCCCCATTAAAAAAAGGAGAGGTAAGTTTGTCTTGTAGTTAACTCTAGTCTGAAGTTTCTGGAAGAGTGAGCCCCTGGAGCACGAAGGGCATCACAAGCCCGATGGGCACGGTTAGAATACATACCGCAGTTAAACAGAATGACGTAACACCAGGACAAGGCGGAGCCCAACTAAAACCGAGTTCCTGTTCAGACCGTCAGACCTCTGGGCACTGATCAGCTGGCACTTTGGAACTTCTTATCCTCTCACTTAAGAATCAGCTTTAGCAAGGGTGGGACAAAAACCTCTGTGATCAGAGCCCTGGGGGTACATTCATAGATTAAGACGCAGAGTAACAACAGCAGAGTAGAAGAAGGAGGGAAATCAGAGGAAGAAAAGGAGTTTGCGGTTCTGTGTCTGGGTGGATTCCTAGGACTGACAGGTTAATTTATAGACAAGGTAAAAAGGTCATATATTCTTAGAGACCCTTTGTGAATGAAAAATGTATTTCGGCTATTAATGAATGAAAAATGTATTTCGGCTATTAATGAATCTTTCACTCTGCTAATCAAAATATACCAGCAATGTCCACCCAAATGTTTGGGTATTATGAAGGGATTTATCAGAATTTATTATAATAGTCCCTGGCTCAGCCACCAAGCAGGTGGACAGCGGGGGGAGGGGAGAGGCCAGATGGGCAGAACTGGGTCAGCGGTAAGGCAACCTTCTCACAAGATGATCTGCAGAATAAAATAGAAAATGGTGTTGCTGTTGTCTGTGTGGGGAACCCCAGGGAGAGCTGTACTCATATTCATAAGCTCGGGTAGTACATCGGCCGTCACTGGGTGGGGAATCTGGGTAGTGTGACATTCATTCATACATTCACCCATTTAATTTATTCAGTTTTTGAATGAATAAAACAAAGTGCCCTTTACTCAGGATATAAGATGGTGGAAGGGATGGTCCCTCACTTTTCAGGGCCCGGCAACTTCTTAGGAAGTGGGGTACGTACCAAGCAGACCTTATTCAGGGAGAGATGGGGTTAGAAGTTGTCACCAAGAGCAAGGGGTAGGGTGGGGAAGCAGTTGTTTGGGAATGAATACATATGGATGAGTGCTGAGATAGCATCCTACCCTGCCCCAGACACTATACATACTCTGGTGTAGCAAGACTAATTCCAAGCTCCCTTTGAAGGGGGTTACCAGTCTCAGAGAATCTTCTCAGTCTTCATCACATCGGTCTAAAAAGTGAGTGGGGGCCCTGGCCGGTTGGTTCACTGGATAGAGCATCAGCCCAGTGTATGAATTTCCCGGATTCGATCCTGGTCAAGGTACCCAAGAGAACTGACCATCTGCTTCTCTCCCCCCTCCATATCCCTCTTTTCTCCCTCTTCCCCTCCCATAGCCAATGGCTCAATTGGTCTGAGCATTGGCCCCAGGGCACTGAGGATAGCTCAGTTGGTCTGAGCATGTCAGCCTCAGGTGCTAAAAATAGCTCAGTTGATTAAAGCATTGGCCCCCGACAGGGTTGCCAGGTGGATCCTGGTTGGGGTACATGAGGGAGTCTGTCTCACTATCTTCCCTCCTCTCTCTTAAAAAGAAAATAAAAATAAAAAATAAAAGTGAGTGGGACAGGACCCTAAGGTCTTCAGGCCCTGAAACTCGGCCAGCCTCAGTTGGCCCATAAAGTCATGGACAGAATTATATATGTTGACACATATGCATATGTCCTCATGCCTCCACATAGCTACTAGCGAAGAAGGGAGAAACAAAACAAAAACCAGAGTAATGATTTTACAAAGAGAAGCTGTGCAGGTGACCAGGCCTGCCCTTCGTCCGCACGGCCTCTGCTTGTGGGGGACAAGCGGCTGGTAGTGTTGACATGCCTAACGGGGGAGAAGTCCCGAGGCCGCAGGGAGGCGGGAAGGGAAGTGTGGCGACCGCGTCCACCCCCTTCTGAGTGGCGAGGCCGGGGGGATGGAAACGAACAGACTAGTGTCAGTGCAGGGGCGTTCGCTCTCTCCCTTCAGCCACATAGTGCAATTATGTCGTAGTTCAGAATTCTTTCCATTCTGTTTGGAGAACTTAAGAGGTTAAAGGCTTGAAATGATCAATGCATTATTAATGTTGCCTCACAGAAACATCCAAGTCTGTAATTTCTGATGTGGGGGGGGGGGGAGGCTAATAGGTTTTTACTCACTCTTATTTTTCCCCCCTGGTAAATTAACCTATGGGACCTGTGAGAAATGTATAAATTAGACATTATTAGAGAAAGTAATAATGGACCAAGCGCCGTCATTTGGAGGTTTGCTTCATTCGCAAGAGAGATGAGCACAACTTGCATATGTGAGCTTCTTCTATCGAACCTGGCACGGCTGGGAAGGGAAGAAAGGGTTAACAACACAGCAAAGGACTGCTCACACCAGGAAGGGATACAGTCTTCTATCTGGCGGGATGGGTCTCCATGCTTCCCGGTAATAATTACAAAAGAAAAGTAGGGAAATAAACAGCATGGCTTCTGGAGCCTAACAGATCTGCTTTCAAATATCAGCTCCTCCAAATGTAAATTGTGTGACCTAGGCAACCCTGTCCTTCATTTTCCCCACTTATAAAAAGAGACATCATAATTCCCTGCAGGGTTTTTAGGAGAATGAACAGAGACCATGTATGTAAAGTGAAGCCTATGGCCGGATCATTGTAAGCATTCAGTCAATGAAAGCTACTAGCGTTACTATCGGCATTAGAATTAAACCTGGTATCAGAACTATCAGTATAGGATCGACTATGCTAGAATAGCTCCTCCAATATCCACTTGCAGCCGAAATTTAGACGAGTGAAATGATTTACCCAAGATCAGAGGGTCAGTCTGTGGCATAACCAGAAACTTCTCGCTGACCTTTTACACTATATTTACAGGCTGTGGACTTTGGCCATGCCGACCTGCAAGCTCATATTCCTTAAGTTCTTTCTCTCTGGACAATGGTCACACGAGGTTCACTGTGATTCTCACAGATAGGATTTCAGAGAAGTTGGCACAACTCTTACAGTCATTCTTTAATGGATACAGTCTTTTCTGCCCATGATAGAGTAACAGATACTGAGCTCACCTTCCCCGTGTAAACAGCCATAAAACTGGACAAAATGATGGGGAGGGGGGAAGTTGTCAGGCACAAGATCACAGACTAGCGCTGTGATCCTTCAGAGGAGAGAAACACACGCCCACTGCGGACGGTAACCAGATAGTTACAGCACGGTTTCTCCGCGGAGTGACCGGCCTAAAATAATCCCCATCCAGGGGCAGAAGCAATTATTCTTCACTTGAAATTTTCATGAAGAAACTTGAGCCTTTGGGTCAAACAAATTTAGATTACGACCCAATTTCTATAGATTACGGTATCGTTCTACCTCAGGGGACAGCCTTATAGCTCAAAGTATTTTCAAATTAAAAGGGGATTTATTTATTCACCTACCCAGGAAATCGAGGGGTTTCAGAGTGTTAGACAGACATAGTTCGATGTAGCCGCTGATCTGTTTATTACTCATCTCTTGGTTCTCATATCCTTTTTTGCATCAATTTGAGAGAGAAGGAAAACGAGAGGTGGAGAGAGAGAGAAAAAGAAAGAGAGGGGGGAGAGAGAGAGAGAGAGAGAAGCATCGACTTGTTCCATTTAGTTGCTCCATTTAGTTGTGCCTCTGTTGGTTGATTCCTGCACGTGCCCTGACTGGGGGTTGAACCCATGACCATGGTGCACCGGCACAACACTCTACCCTCTGAGCAACCCGGCCAGGGCCTCTCATATCTCCTTTTATAGCTCCATTTCCAGTTGGACTCAATTAACAAAGTAACCAAGACGGCACACAGATTAGCTGTCCCTTAAGTGCCTAGAGTCTGTAGCTGACAGTTTCTCATCTCTAGTTGTTTCAGCCAAGTTTTGCTGAAACAACTCTGAATACAATAATGAATCCAGGTGGATGTTCTGACTGTAGGCCACGCCTGGATCACAGCTCTGTTTCTGTATCTTGCCGTGATGCCACCACCACCGAAATCACTAGACTAAGAATCAGGAAGAAGAGTGGTCCAGATGGGGGAAGATGTCTCTGTTACCAGAAGAAGCAGAAGAAGAGATGGTGAACACAGCAAGTTATTTAGCCTTTTTGCTTAATGCAAAGGAGGGGGAGACGCATGAAGAAATGACATCCTGCACATGGCCGACTCTCTCACCGGTGATAACTTCTGCATCCAGCTTTAAGGCCACATCTTCCTGACCATGTGGTATTCTGTTTTGCAAACTTCAGATTTGGTGACACGGGTAAAGCTTTGAGGGACAGAGAAAAAGGAACACAAGTTCTTATTTCCCTGACGTAGTAAAATGCGAAATAATCAGACAATAGCTCTGATGGGCTGAACGCAGGCCCTCCGAAACTCACCTGTGCAGCCCTAACCCACGGCACGTCTGCACGTGACTGTATGTGGAGATAAGATCTGAAAGAGATGCTTAAGTTACAGCGAGCCCCTCAGGTTGGGCCCTAATCCAATCTGACTGATGCCCTTATCAGAAGAGGAAATTTGGACAGGAAAAGGGATACTGGAGGCCCATGCACAGAGAAAGGACCCTGTGAGGACGCAGGAGGAGGTGACCGTCTGCAAGCCCGAGAGAGAGGCCTCCGAAGAAACTAAAACCAGCAGGCTGGGACAGTAGCTGCCAGATATTAAACAGGATTCTAGTGACTCGACTCCGTGCTCCCACAGACGCTTAGTCCAAGGTCAGTCTCAAGAGGTATGAGCGACACGCACACTTTACAGAGGGAGAAACTGAGTTTCAGCAACTTGATCAGCAGCCTGTTCGAGGTCACGCTGAGAGCCCGTGGTTCTCACCAGACTCTGTAACTGTGGACTTGAAGTCTCCTCTTGGTCATCTAGACCTGGCTGAAAACAAACTCAAGGTCCGTGCAACAGGCCTGGGGTTCCTTATCCGATGTTCTCTCTATCAAATCTCCTGATTTGGAAACCAGAGTACAACGAATCTATATTTATTTATGTTTACCAGACTCTGCCTCATCCTTCAAATCTAATCCGCCATGAAATTTTATTTAGTTGATCTCATCTTCTCACACAGCGCCCGACACAATGGGCGCACAGTAGGAAATGACTAACTTGGTGCAAGTAGAACTGATGTGCTTAGCAGCCCAATAGATGGTGTTGGGCAGATAAAATGTATTATGCTCACTTTGTTAAAGAGGCCGTTGCCCAGGTGATATTAATGTGTGTTGGGGTGGGCTAAAGGCAGGCAGAATCCTTGTAGCCTGGGGCTTGGTTTTGGGATTAAGCCTTTCCTACCCTTTTTGGTGTAAGGTGGTACAATCCTATCATGCCTCAGAGAAGTGACTTTGTATTAAGAGACTTCCCTATTATGTATATTGGATTAAGGGTTTGGATTTCTACACTATAAAATAGGAACAGAGCGGGAGTTTGGTGTTTGGTTCCTGAGGTTAGCATGAGAGAGTGGAGAGAGTAGAGCCAGCAGCTAAAGGAGGCCACGTGGAGTAGGCCAGGAGAAGCAGCCAAGATGGCGGAGTGCTGAGTGAGATGCCAGTTTGTGTAGAGTTTGTATCTGGGATAAGGAAGGAGATGGGGAACTGAGGAGAAGAAGGCTGGTGAGCTAGAAACCTTTGGTTCTAGGAAACTCGGATAAGTCAGTGGCTTTGTGAGCACTGACTGTGACTGGGTTTTGGAGCCCAGTGTGTATTTTTACTTGCCCGCCGGGTGCAAGGTAGGATTAAAGGCTATGGCCCACCAGTTTTTGGCTCCGCTGTTTCTTTACCGACTGTCCGAATCCAATGCGAACCTGCATGAGCATGGGCCAGGCGGCTGTGATAGTGGCTCTGGCCATGACTCCTGGCTTTACAGATGGGCATCCGGCAGACGAGAAGGAAGACGGAAGATTGTGCTCAGATTCTAATGCAGGGCACAAGAGGGAGTCTGTGGAATGCTCAGTGAGATCGCCCCGAAGGAGCTCCTCGGCCCCCACTGTCCTCCTCCCTGGGTTCTCATTCCGGCTCCCTGCTGCTCTCCTGGCCCAGGGCAAGTGCCTTTGTCCCGGTCATCGCCTCCCACCTGGACCACTGCAGGGCCTCTCTCCCCGTCCCCTCTCCCTGTCTGCTCCAACGCCTTTCCTACCCAGTTAGACCAAGTTCCCTTCAAAATCCTTTGTGGGTGCCTCCGCTGGATAAATGCTAGGGATAGGACCCACAGGATCTTACCAACCCTTACTCTAACTCTAAATTGTTAGTCAAATAAGTTTGTACTATGATATATGTTTGCTCACTTATAGTTTGCATTGGGTGTGGGAGACAGGCTGTAAGCTGGCAAGGTCCTTATAGCCTAAGGCTTGGTTTTAAGGCTAAGCCTTTCCCACCCTTTTAATACTAAGATCTTCTCAAAACTGAGCTTTTCCCCACACCCTTGACTGTTGAATGATAGGGGGTGGTACACTCTCATGAGGACTCCCTTTTATGCCTCAGATAAGTGACTTTGTATCAGAGACTTCCTTATTTGTATATTGGCTTAAAGGCTTTAATTTCTACACTATAAAATGAGGCAGACCTGGGGCATTCTCGCTCAGATCCTGCCATCAGCACTGCAGAGTAGAGGCAGCCAAGATGGCAGAGTCCTGAAGGAGAAGCCAGTTTGTGCAAAGCTTGTGCAGAGAGAAGGAGATGGGGAACAAGGGTGAATAAGGCTGGTGGGGCCTTTTATTCTAGGAAACTCAGATGAGCCAGTGGCTTTGGGAGCCCCGAATGGAAAGGGAAGTGTTTTCCCACTGTGTGTATGTTGGTCAAATAAGTTTGTAAATGTGATATATATGTTTGCTCGCTTGTGACTTATATTGGGTGTGGGGGACAGGCTATAAGCAGGCCAGGTCGTTGTAGCCTGGGGTTTGGTTTTGGGACTAAGCTTTTCCCCACACCCTTGAATGATTGTATTATCTGGGTGGTGCACTCTCATGAGGAATCCAATTATGCCTTGGATGGGTGACTTTGTATCGGAGACTTCCTTGTTTGTATATTGGATTAAGGGATTTTGGTTTTCTACACTATAAAGTGGGACAGACCAGGAGCTTGGGCACACAGTTCCTGCTATCACAATTGCAGGGGCTTCCCTGATCCCTTGCCCTTCATGGGAAGAGCTGGTTTTCTGCTTTTCCCTTGTCTTCTTTTGTGGTTTGCCTGTCTTGGTGAGACACCAATAAATAGGATGGCCCCCCGTCCTCTGACTCCGCCATTTCTTTATCGTCTGCCCGAATCCAATGGGAACCTGCATGTGAATGGCCACGATGGCGGCTCCTGGCCTTACAACTGGCGTAGTTTCCGGCAGGATTCAGAGATTGGTATGGAGCCACCACCCTTGATGGGTGGGATAGAGTACTGGTTGCCGCTCTGGCTCCCCATGGCTGTCCTTTTAGGGGCCATGGGCTACATGTTTTTTACTCAAGAGGAAACTGCCCGAGGTCAAAAGCTTCAGTATGAATTGAAAATAGAACGGCAGAAAAGGCTGGAATTGGAGCGAGCACTGGAGAAGGAATTACGGGTTCGCGAGTTGCAGTTTACCCTGGAAGTTGAACGTGTTCACCGGCAGTTGTTGGAGAAACAACTGCGGATTCAAGAGTTCGAGTCTCAGCTTCTGGCCAAAAGCCAGCAGCCACAGGAGCCTAAACGGTCACCAAAGGAGCAGCAGCATCCGTGCCGGTGGATTGGCTTTGAGTCAGCGGGAGCAGGCGCTTGCGACTCCTCTTCTGAGGATGAGAAGGCTCAGGCTGAAGCTGCCATACGCACACTGAGAGCCCGACCAGTTGTCGCCAAGAAGGTAAAAACCCAGCAACAAAGAGTCCCTCAGGGGCAGCCACAGCCTCCAGCCCAGGTAATGGAACACTCTGTGGTCCGGCCCTATACCCAGGCAGAGCTGATGGAGTTGGGGGCACAATTTAGGCAGAAACCTACTGAATCCCTGGTAGCCTGGTTACTACGATTATGGGACATAGGGGAGGATGGCATCATGCTATCCAGAACAGAGATGGAGAAATTGGCCGCCATTACCACACACTCTTCCTTGAGGCAGCGTCTTCAGAACTGCCATGGCAACCCAGGAGACCATACTCTATTAGAATGGGTGATGGCTGCCATTCGTATGGTCTGGCAGAATGCTGGAGAACTGCCGGGGGCAATGAGTCGGTGGCAGTGCTACAGTGAGTTAGTAAAGGTCCTTCGAGAACTAGGTATGAAGAATGCTGTTTTCAACCCTGGGTCTCGTGGGCCAGACGAGGAAGTGTTTACGGCCAAAATGAGGGAATTTGTCCTTGCTAGCGCCCCGTCAGCCCTTTTTGGGTCACTTGTGGCTATCTTGGGCCCCTATGTGGGGCAGCCCATCAATGCAGTTACACAGATGGTAGCAGATTTGGGAGAGCTGGAGGCCGCTCGGGATCATAAAGCAGTGAGGGCTGCTGCCTATGTTTCCCCCCCAACTAACAAGGGAAACGGGCCTGTAAAGGTTACCCGAACGCAGATGTGGGTAGACTTGATTGCGGCTGGAGCAGATAAGGGGAAATTGGATGGCCAGTCTAATAAAATTCTTTTGGAGCTTTGGCGGCAGCTTAAACCAGAACAGAAGTTCCAGCCACTGAGACGAAAGGCCCCAGCAGCTACCAATAAAACGTTTGGTGCGCGCACAGCTCGGTTACAAGATCATATGCTAGAGACGGCCGAGGGAGAGGGGAACTCCCAAGACCCACTGTACCAGTTTGAATAGGAAAAAGGCCGAGGGACCCGTCTAACGGGGATGGGTGGGGACCGGAGGCCACATGTGGAACTGGCTATCCACTGGTCCCCTTCCAATGTACAACAGGTGTTGGCCTTGGTGGATACAGGTGCAGAATGTTCCCTTCTCTATGGAAACCCAGAGCGGTTTGCTGGGACCCCAGTGGCCATTGACGGTTATGGGGGCCAAACTGTTCAAGTGAAGCCAATAACTATTCCATTGGGGATAGGGAGACTGCCTCCTAAGCCATATAAGGTGTATGTATCTCCTATTCCTGAATATATTTTTGGGGTAGATGTCTTGCAAGGACTGTGGTTGGAAACTACAGCTGGGGAGTTCCGGCTGCGGATCAGGGTTGTGAAGGCAGTATTGCGGGGACATGCATCACATTCCCCTTTGCAGTTACCCGTCCCTCGGCGTGTGACTAACACCAAGCAGTACCGCCTGCCAGGTGGTTATGAAGAAGTCACAGGGACAATCCTTGAACTAGAAAAGGTGGGGATCATCCGACCAGCACACAGTCCTTACAACTCCCCAGTATGGCCTGTGCGCAAAGCAGATGGAACCTGGAGAATGACAGTAGATTACAGGGAACTTAATAAAGTTGTTCCCCCTTTGCACGCTGCTGTTCCTTCGATAGCTAACATGATGGATCGGCTAAGCCATGAGTTGGGGACATACCACTTTGTGGCAGACTTGGCCAATGCTTTTTTCTCTATTGATATAGCCGCAGAGAGTCAAGACCAATTTGCCTTCAGTTGGGAAGGGAGACAATGGACCTTTACAGTGTTACCCCAGGGCTATTTGCATAGCCCCACCTTGTGCCATGGGCTGGTGGCTGCTGACCTGGCTAAATGGAAACAGCCAGAGGTAGTCCGCATGTACCATTATATTGATGATATTATGCTAACTAGTGATTCTCTTTCAGAATTGGAGCAAGCAGTCCCTACCCTGCTATCCCATTTGAAAGCATGTGGCTGGGCAGTTAACGAGAACAAATTACAAGGACCTGGGTTATCTGTTAAATTCTTGGGAGTTGTCTGGTCGGGTAAGACAAAAGTTATCCCTGACGCAGTTATAGATAAGATTCAAGCATACCCCGTGCCCACTACGGTAAAACAGTTACAGGAATTCTTAGGTTTGTTGGGGTATTGGCGAGCATTTATACCGCATTTGGCTCAGTTACTACGCCCCTTGTACAACCTTATTTGAAAGGGGGTTCGCTGGGATTGGACTGAGCAGGCACAAGGTTCATTTGCAGCTGCTAAGAGAGCTGTCAAGGTGGCACAGGCCTTGAATGTGTTTGATCCTGCCAGGCCCTGTGAGCTGGATGTTCATGTAACCTCGGAGGGGTTTGGATGGGGCTTGTGGCAGCGGACAGAGCGCCTACGGCAACCTATTGGATTTTGGTCCCAATTGTGGAAAGGTGCTGAAGTTCGTTACTCATTAGTAGAGAAGCAGCTGGCAGCTGTGTATGCTGCCCTCCTGGCAACTGAGAGTATTACAACCACAACACCAGTTACAGTCAAAACAACATACCCTATAGCTGGATGGGTGAGAGATTGGGCAACTAAACCACGTAGTGGTATGGCCCAAATGTCTACCCTGGCCAAGTGGGGTGCCTATCTGCAACAACGCTGTGCTCTTAGCACCAGCCTATTGAGGGCAGAACTGCAGGAAGTCTTGGGTCCAGTCACCTATGCGACTTTAGAGTCAGGTGCAACTGGGGCTCAGGAGGCAGAACCTGAGGTCAGTCCCTACCAGGAGGGGCGGGTGCCCATCCCCGAAGATGCCTGGTATACTGATGGTTCCAGCAGGGGCCAACCTGCCAAATGGACGGCTATTGCCTTCCATCCGGCCACTGAGACTATTTGGATGGACACGGGTACAGGCCAAAGCAGCCAATGGGCAGAATTAAGAGCTGTTTGGCTAGTTGCCCATAATGAACCTTCACCTCTGGTGATCTGTACTGACAGTTGGGCTGTCTATCGTGGACTGACCCTTTGGATTGCTACTTGGCACATTAACCAGTGGGTGGTAATGCACCGTCCATTATGGGGTCAGGCCATGTGGCAGGACTTATGGGAAATAGGACACCAGAAGCAGGTGACAGTATATCATGTCACAGGGCATGCCCCTCTAGCCCATCCTGGGAATGATGAGGCAGATACGTTGGCAAGGGTGCGATGGTTGGAGACTGCACCTGCAGGTGATGTGGCACAGTGGCTCCACCGGCGCCTGCTCCATGCAGGACAGAAAACTATGTGGGCTACGGTTAAGGCTTGGAACTTGCCTGTGTCCTATGCAGAGGTACTTGCAGCCTGTGAGCAATGTGCAGTATGTTCCAAGGAACACCCTCGGAGACCACTGGTGTCACCTGGACAGATCCAGAGGGGTCATGTCCCACTGACACGATGGCAGATAGACATCACTGGACCCTTACCAAAGTCAGAAGGGTACCAGTATGCAGTCACTTGTGTAGATACTGCCACCGGGCTGCTTGCTGCTTACCCCGCTCGTAACCCTGACCAGAGGGCAGTCATACAGGCTCTGGACCGCCTGAGTGCTGCATACGGGCGACCGCTGGTCCTTGAAAGTGACAATGGTACCCACTTCACTGGTTCAACGGTGAGGCAATGGGCTCAAAAGCTGGGGGTGGACTGGAAGTACCATGTTCCCTACCACCCCCAGGCTGCTGGTATCATTGAGCGTTATAATGGACTCTTAAAGCAGGGACTGCGACAGGAGGGGGGCACCGGCTCTCTTACTGGATGGACACGCCGCTTATGGACAGTACTTCGGATTTTGAATGAGCGACCTCGACGGGGAAGCCCAGCTCCAGTAGAGGCCCTCCTGCATCGGACAGCTGCCCCTATTCAGTTGCAGATACGCACCAAGGACATTTTACTCAAGCCAGGTTTCGGACAGCAGGGCAACGTGCTCTTGCCTGCTCCAACAGCCCTTCTTAAAGGACAACGGCTTCAATGGACTTGGCCCTGGACTGTACAGGCCCCCCATCTGAGATGGGTGGCCTTGTTGGCACCATGGGGAAAGGGGTTAGAGGTGGACCTCCAGTTAATTCCTTGGGCAACCAGCACCTGGCCACCTAAGGTAGAAGTGTATTATCCCTTGAGTGCTCAAGGGGACAGCATTTTGAAGGGCACCTTTGTAATTTCTTTATGGCCAATAATGAGTTCCCCTATTTTACTACACATAGAACCAGTAGATGCTGGTGTATTGGCCAATAAGGTTTGGTATGCCCGCTCAGGGCGGCCTCTGGTGCCAGCTACGGTGCTGTCTGCAGACAAAACTCTGGCCTGTATTCTGCCAGAGGGAAAAGATTTGCCTCTCTTGGTGCCACTGACAGCTCTCTCATTTCGCCCATAGTTTTTGATCTGTTAATCCTATTGCTGTAGTTGGTACTATTTCTGTTTATGCAATGTATCCTACTCCTTGCACAGTGACCATCATGGAAGATGCCTGTGGTTTAGATTGTAAAGCGAGCAAAAGGGGTGGAATGTTGGTCAAATAAGTTTGTAAATGTGATATATATGTTTGCTCGCTTGTGACTTATATTGGGTGTGGGGGACAGGCTATAAGCAGGCCAGGTCCTTGTGGCCTGGGGTTTGGTTTTGGGACTAAGCTTTTCCCCACACCCTTGAATGATTGTATTATCTGGGTGGTGCACTCTCATGAGGAATCCAATTATGCCTTGGATGGGTGGCTTTGTATCGGAGACTTCCTTGTTTGTATATTGGATTAAGGGATTTTGGTTTTCTACACTATAAAGTGGGACAGACCAGGAGCTTGGATACACAGTTCCTGCTATCACAATTGCAGGGGCTTCCCTGATCCCTTGCCCTTCATGGGAAGAGCTGGTTTTCTGCTTTTCCCTTGTCTTCTTTTGTGGTTTGCCTGTCTTGGTGAGACACCAATAAATAGGATGGCCCCCCGTCCTCTGACTCCGCCATTTCTTTATCGTCTGCCCGAATCCAATGGGAACCTGCATGTGAATGGCCACGATGGCGGCTCCTGGCCTTACAGTGTATTTCTTTTTTTTTTTTCTGAAGCTGGAAACAGGGAGAGACAGTCAGACAGACTCCCCCATGCGCCTGACCGGGATCCACCCGGCACGCCCACCAAGGGGCGACGCTCTGCCCCTCTGGGGGGGTCGCTCTGTTGCGACCAGAGCCACTCCAGCGCCTGGGGCAGAGGCCAAGGAGCCATCCCCAGCGCCCGGGCCATCTTTGCTCCAATGGAACCTCGGCTGTGGGAGGGGAAGAGAGAGACAGAGAGGAAGGAGAGGGGGAGGGGTGGAGAAGCAGATGGGCGCCTCTCCTGTGTGCCCTGGCCGGGAATCGAACCCAGGACCCCTGCACGCCAGGCCAACGCTCCACCACTGAGCCAACGGCCAGGGCCCCACTGTGTGTATTTCTTGCCCGCCGGGTGCAAGCTAGGATTAAAGCTAATGGCCCACCAGTTCTTGGCTCCGTTGTTTCATTACCGTCTGTCCGAATCAAACCTGAACCTGCATGGGCCAGGTGGCTGTGTTGGTGGCTGCAGCTACTGGCCGTACATAAAGAATGCCCAGATGGAGACCATGGGCAAAGAACTTAATTTGGCCAAGGCTGCAAGCGCACCTGTGTTCCAGTCACAAAGTCACAGGCTGCGCTTGTCCTGTCACAACCAAGATGCTTCCCTGGAAGCCTCTGTCACTTAGTTGTCTCATCTGTAAAATGTAAGGTTTTCGGGACTGAGCTTGGGAGACCTTTCATGATACACAAATTATTAAATCACTGGCTGCACTGTTGAGGAGAAACAAGATCCCAGGATGAACTAGGGGCAGCAGGAGACAGCACAGCCACGCAGTGGAGAACTGCAGAGAAACGCGGACCCTGCCAGAGGCAAGTCTGAAGCCAGGGCCTCAGAAACCGGTGATTAAGCAAACGTGGGTTTTCACCCCACCCTCTGAGCTCTCCCTACACTCGCCTAAGAAACGCCAAAAATAAGAACTGAGTTTTCTCCAGGAGCAAATGGGATGGAAACCAGGACTCAGACACACCTCTTCCCGCCCGGACGGAGCCGGAATCCACCCAGGAATTTGTGCTGGGAGGGTAGGAAGTGGGGACCAGACCCCTCCCTGTCCCTCAGCATGCTGCCCTTGGAAATTGTATGAGACACGGCTGGTTAAAAAGGCAGAAGAAGAACAAGCACTCAATGAAAACAAACAAACAAACAAAAAACAACCAGAATTGGCTTCTGTGAGCAATAAGCTCTCTTGGAACTACACACACCATTTCTCAAATGAGAAAATCAAGGCCCAGGAAAAGTCCGAGCACATCTCCAAGTCCACAGAGCCAGGAGGAGCTGCTCAAACCCTGGTCTTTCTGACCCCAAGCTCTGTGTTCTCACTGTGATACTTCTTCCTAACAACGGTGCTGTGAGTGTCCTTCTCAGCACCATCTCACCAACGGTGCTGATGTCTCTGGCCTTCTCAGAGTGGAGGCGGGTCACGGGTGTGGCGGCCTTCGAGTTTTTCCAGACGTGGAGGCAACACTCGACCGCTTCGGTGTGGAGGGTCCTCATGAGGAATCACAGGGTCTCTCGTCCCAGCGTATGTGAAACCCAGTTCCCTACACTGTCCTGGTTCTTTGATCAGGCTACTGGGGCTCACGACGCATCATCTCCCCCTTGAGAAGAGTTATCTCATTTATCCAGGGCTTTACGTGTATTGCTTTATTGAGTCCCCTTTCAACCTTACGGATTGGGTTCTTCTATGATTCCCATTTAACATATGAAGAAACCGAGTCTGAGAGAGGTTAAGCAGCCAACCCAGAGTAACACGGGGCTAGGAAGTGCTAGAGCCAGGTTTTGAACTTAAATTGATTTGACTCCAAAGACTCCTCTAACCCGCACTGCCTTGTTAAGCTATCCTTAAAAGTTCCCCAAGCCTTTAGGATGAAAAGGCGTCCTCCTCTTTGGAATCCCTACTCTGATGAGAATTAAAAGTGAGAGTCGTTCAATTTGCTTTGGCCAAGGTGGGCAAGCCCTCGCGTGTCCTGATCTATGACGCTGCACATCTGTCTCTTCCACCAGAAACCAAGCGAGGGAGATACGTGCCGAGTCACTGTCTCTCCGAGAGCAGGCTCGGGCCCCACAGGGCAGCGGCTGCGCAGCTGTGCACACAGAAGCCCAGAGACAGAAGCCCCGACCTCCCAGATGCTGACGCGCAGCAGCTGAGAGGCCAGGAGGATCCCAAGGGCAGGAGGAATGAGTGTGGAGATCCCTGGGTCACGCCAGGGATCCAGATCCTACAGGCTTGACTTTTTCATGTGTCTGGGGCCACATCAAGCCGCAGAGTGCGGGGCAGAGGAAGGGGGTCTGCTGAAGGCGTACCACTGCTACCTCCCCGGCCAGCGCGCTGGCTTCCTCAGAGGCTGGGCCGTTTCTGTCCAGTGGGTGAAGTCAGTAGGGAGAAGGGCACCAGAATGAACACTGAGATAACCAACCTGCACTCCCTGCCCCTCTCTTTGACAGCTATCCTGATAAAAAATTTTCAAACAAATGATATCATGCATGTGTAAACACGCCCAACCCGAGGAAAAGCCAGAGAGTGGGAGGCGAAGGGAGTAGGAAGGTATGAGTTTATCGAGATGACCGGGGTGGGTCTGAGAATGACACAGCCAGGTTGGCACGTCTGCAACGTTAACACAAGCTCCAGGGTGATTCGTCACCAGAAACAAATGCCTAACTCCATCACCGACAGGCAGAAAGGGCAGGAAACACTGACCTGGCTTAGTCCACGCTGCACTGAGTGTCGCAGACTCACATATCCTGAGACACGGTGTAGTCTGCACCGAGAGCAGAAGACAGAAAGCACGGAGTGGGTCCCTCTCCTGGAAAGGAAACTGTCCTGGAGGCTCCGCCGCCTTCTACCATCTGAGACCACCATCCCATGTGGTGGAGAGTTATTGCATCCACTTGCCTCAAGAGTCTGGAGAAACAGGCCTCAAAACCGCCCCACTAAACTACTTGCTGAAGTTCAGGTTGACTTCCCAGATGCCTGAAGTAGCAGAGAGGTAGGGATGCCTTGGCAATGTGTAACGAAGGTTTCACAGCTAAAATGAACAAATTGTGATCAAATTTACATATCGGTACACTGTAAACTTGGCTGGGGTGACTTGCTTTCCCTAAGTGTAGTCAGCTCTAAAGGCCATCGCAAGGCCTTGGACCTTTCTGGTCCCGTCATATGATGTCTCTTCCTATACCCTGACACACAGACACACAGACATGCAGACTCAGTGGTTCCATCTTTATGGCCAACTAAAGTCCCTAGACAATAGGTCTATATACCTGTTGCCTCTCCTAATTGCAGCAGAAAACAGCCTCAAGCTCAATGACTGAAGGAAGCCCTCTCTCTCTCACAGTCTTACTTGCCCCAGAGTGAAATGCATGCATTGCCTTGGGAGGCTCTGGGTTCTCCACCCCTCCACAGGGATGTGCATGGTTAGAATACTATACAAAGAGCCTCAGCATCACAACAGGCACAGACCATACATCTCTTCTGTCTCTGATGTCCTCTGTACCCTGAAAATCATTACTGCTCTATTGTTGAGTCCATGTAAGCCTTAGGAGCAATTAGAGGCATGTTCATATGTTCATTGACGTGTTCACTCATTCCTTTATTTATTCAATTAATAAATTTGTGCACATAACTCAGCATGGGTCATGCCAGGTGATTGGGGCTGAGGAAACAGGAAAAATGAAGCACGCCGCCTCCAAGAAGGGGGTCCCTGGGATGCTTGGTGGGGCTGCGCAGTGAGCACTCAGGTACTGACACCCACCTGCACACCCTCGGCTGGACTGAGAGAAAAGTTGTCAGTGAAAAACCTACCGAAAAATTTTAAGAGAAACCATTTGTAATTGAATTTGAAACCCCTTCAGGTACTTTGAATAAAGTTCACTGTTACTGTGATTTTTCACAGGGCAGTCATTGGGTGGTTATCAGAATTAAAAATGCTCACTTATTGTAGATCGCTGAATCTACTCCTTCTCTCTGTCCTGGTGGGAAACTGAGGCCAGGAGAGGTCCAGTAATCTGTCCAAAATCCACTCTGACTTTTTTTTGGGGGGAGGAGTCAAAGCTGGAATTAGGTGCTTGTCTGTCAGACTTGTGTAATGTCAACTTGATCTAATGTGTTTTATTTTAGATGATGATGGTGAAGGGGATGGCTCACATGTAGTAACTGCTTGCCGTGTGTCAGCCAGCTCTCAAGGAGCTTTAAATGCCTGCGCTGTTGAATCTGAAAACCAAGCTTTGTAGTTAGGGGTCATGATCTTCACTGCACAAGAGAGGAAACTAAAGACCAAAGAGACGGGTTACTTTGCAAGGACACAGAGTCAGAAAGTGGCAGACACAGGATTTGAACTCAAGTCTGCCTGACTCTCAAAGTTCATAATTGAGTATTATACTCTGTGACCATCTGGTCTGCTCTGACGGACTGCCTGTTGATGTGTCAGGGACAAACAGGGTCAGGAGAAATCACATACAAGTGTTGGAGCTCAGCTTACAGCTGGCTAATGCTTGTTCATGAAGTCTCAGTGAGGGAAGAAGCTTCGCTGATACTCAGTAGCATTCCCACCCTCTTCTCCCTGCCTCGTGAGCACCCTGCAGCCAACTGAGACAGCACTGCGCCATGGGGCAGAGATAACTAGGCAAGGGGCGTGACCCGCCCCAGTGGAGACAGTCACGGCCTTGCCGTAACCAGAGGGGAAGCTGTGATAAGGAGCTGGGGAAATGTGTTACAAAGAAAGCTACCCCCCCGTCAGGCTGTGGGCACAGACCAGAGTCAGCCCTGCAGCTCACACAGTGTGGGAGGGCAGCAGGCGCCGACCCCAGCGGCCAGACTGCGCTTCCCTTTCCAAAGGTCTCCGATTCCCGGCTCCCCGCAGAGGCTTGGTCCTTGCTGAGCCCGCCACACGGCCTCAGGAGGGGGCCAGGGTCCCTTCTGGATTTGGTTCCTGGCTAACTCTCAGCTTAGGCGTTGCTCCTGGAACACCTTCATTGTACTTGGCAGCCACAAGGAATTGTATTTGTTTCTGTTTTCGTCCATCAGGTTGTTTTGCTCATTAGATCCCACATCTATGTGAGATCATATGGTATTTGTCTTTCTCTGGTGGGCTGTTCGATGCAGTGTGCAGGTGATCATTTGTTGAGTTATATATACACTTGAAACCTATATAGCTTAAAGGCAAACTAGTGTCACCCCAACAAATTCAATTAAAATAAATATTTTTATATAGAAAAAATAATACTGTATTTGTAGGTACAGAAGACGCTGTGCTACTTCTCAGCTCTGTGCTATCAGACAGGTTTCCTTCTGCCACTTTCTCCTTCTGGCTTTTTGTTTGTTTGTTTGAGAATGTCTATTCATTCTCAAAGAATTCAATTAAGCACCTTATCTAAGAAGACTTCCATATTCTATAATCTACAACACTCTGCTCATCCAGATGAGAATAATTTAGTTCCTCTCTCTCTCTCTCTCTCTCTCTCTCTCTCTCTCTCTCGGGAAGTCATTACACCTTGGGAATCTCTGTATCAGAACACGCCCCATGTTATATATATTAAAATCGTGGGCTCATGTCTTTGTCTTCCTCCGTAGACTTTGGAGAATGTGGACTACGCTGTACTCCTCCTTGTGTTTACAAGATGTAGTAAAAGAAACATTCTGTTGCAGTCTCAATAAATATTGCATGAATGAATATACACAGGTATAAATCAGCAAACTGATGAGCTCACATTAATTCCAGAAAAGAAACCCTGGCTGAGTAAACGGAGCCCCAAATAACCCATCTTCTGCATCTCTTGTGTGAGCCTGATCCGCAGTATCAGGTGGAGAAAGCACAGTTCTTGAGGCGATGGGATTCAGACGCTCGGAGGCGATGATCTTCCCCCGGAACCCGGGGAGCCTAGGGCTGGGGTGGTCGGGTGACTCACCAGTGGCCCTCCCCCTCAGGGATGGAAGGCTTTCAAGTGAGCGCCAGACCTAGCCCTTTCCCATGGATCAGAGAGATGCTCCTGTCACCATTTTACAGAGAGAGCAAGTGTATTACTGAGCATCTAGGATGGGCCAGGCCTGGGTAGGAGCTGGGAGTCTCAGGGGGAGATGAGACAGACAAGGTCTCTGTGCTTCCGCGTCGACGGGAGGGTAGGTGGGGAGGCCAGCGGGTGAACAGAAGTCTAGGGTATACAAAGGGGGGTCCCTGACCCTGGTGCTGGGGAGTCGAAGTTTTCCTTCAGGAAATCTCTGGCTGGAGTTTGGGGGCCTCACAACTTAGACCGGTGTGATGCCTCCTGAACTTAGTAATGGCTGTCTGTTTTGTTTTGTTTTGTTTTGTTTTCTGAAGCTGGAAACGGGGAGAGACAGTCAGACAGACTCCTGCATGTGCCCGACCAGGATCCACCCAGCACGCCCACGAGGGGCGACGCTCTGCCCACCAGGGGGCGATGCTCTGCCCCTCCGGGGCGTCGCTCTGCCGCGACCAGAGCCACTCTAGCGCCTGGGGCAGAGGCCAAGGAGCCATCCCCAGAGCCCGGCCATCTTTGCTCCAATGGAGCCTTGGCTGCAGGAGGGGAAGAGAGAGACAGAGAGGAAGGAGGGAGGGGGGGTGGAGAAGCAAATGGGTGCTTCTCCTATGTGCCCTGGCCGGGAATCGAACCCGGGTCCCCCGCACGCCAGGCCGACGCTCTACCGCTGAGCCAACCAGCCAGGGCCTGGCTTTCTGTTTTTATCATCAGTTTTTCTTATCCATTTGCTCTGGACCTACCATACCACCAGACCTATCCACAGTATTGTACATAGTGTGCTTTCTTAAGTCCCTCAATTTCCCCTAAAGGTGTTGGATTGTCCCCATTTAAAAGATGAAGAGACTGAGGCTCCAAGCAGGTAAGCAGTAATAAAGTCCCCCCTCGTCCGCGGCAGAGCCAGACGGCAGACGGCCCCTCCCAGCCTGACGCGGCACGTTCTGAGTTGTGCTCCGTGTTGAGGAATTGCGATTCCCAGACCCCAGCCAAGTCACAGCCTTTCCCACCGTCACTGAGCGTCAGCTAAGTGCGGAAAGTGGTGCTGAACTCCAGAAAGACGCAGGAGGGAGACGGAGAAGGGCTCTAATTGTTAAAGGACCACCGGTCCTTGGAGGAAGAGACAGAGACAGAGAGAGACAGAGAAACAGGGCCATTACAAGGCAGAAATGCCCCTCGAGAGATAGCCCAAAGCGCTGTGGGAAACATAAAAGGAAGTGACTCACTCTTCCTAGGGAGGTCAGACAGCTGACTCCTATCAGGACTGCTTATCTGTGGATGGCCAACGACTAGCGATTAAACTTCCGAATAATAACCGAGCGCTCCTAGTTAGCACAGAGCCAGGAAGTACAGACAGGGCCCAGCTGGTGAGCTTTAACAAGGCTGACGTGCGGTCAACCTCTCCCTTTCCAAGAGTTCCCCCCCACTCAATCCTGAGCAGCTAAACTACTCGAGAAATGGGTAAACTGATCACCTAGTAGTTAGCGTGTGTACACACACAGCCTCACTGTGATTTTAATCTGCAACCAGTTCGCAAACCCACAGTTAGGTAGGGCGGGGTGGGGGGAATACCCAGTTTTGGCAGCAGTAATATCAGAGTTGGGCAGAACACGTTCCCTAAGATTAGTGAGGTGGGTAACAGCCATTGTTGTACCACCTCTCCCCACAGAGCCTTTTAAACATCCTGTTCCTTCTGTTTGAATCATCATTTCCCAAGTCTATCCATCCTTTCCCCCACTTAATTAACTCCTTACCCTGTTAGCTCTCAGCTCAGGGTCTCTTCCCCTGTGGAGGCCACCAAGTCAAGTTCCTGTGTCATCTGTCCTTGAAGGGCCTGTGTCCTGACTTCACAGGCCTTGCCTCCACCTATAAGCCTACAGACAGGAGGTAGTGGTGAATGAATTCCATCTTGCCCACTAGACTGGAAACTTCCACAAGCGGGGACCATACAAATTGTGATTTCCTGTGTCTGAAATCTGGACTTAATTCAGTGACTAGCACAGAGGGGGCACTCAACAGATATCTGTTGAATGAATGGTTGAATGAATGGATAAATGAATGAGAAGTTCAAGGGAAGGATTCACCTATACTCTAGGCCAGTGGTCCCCAACCCCCGGGCACGGACTGGTACTGGTCCGTGGACCATTTGGTACAGGTCCGCAGAGAAAGAATAAATAACTTACATTATTTCCGTTTTATTTATATTTAAGTCTGAACGATGTTTTATTTTTAAAAAATGACCAGATTCCCTCTGTTACATCCGTCTAAGACTCACTCTTGACGCTTGTCTCAGTCACATGATACATTTATCCGTCCCACCCTAAAGGCCGGTCCGTGAAAATATTTTCTGACGTTAAACCGGTCCGTGGCCCAAAAGGGGTTGGGAACCACTGCTCTAGGCCATAAAATAAAAACCTGATAAAATTTAGTGCATTTTTTAATTTTTATGACATTGTTCTCTTTTTTTTTTTTTTCTGCCTCCAGGCTCCTGTTCCTGCTGTTTTTCTCAGTATTTCACCCTTACGTCTCTCCTCCCGTTCTGCCTTTCAAAACCCCACTCATCTTTCGAAACCTCATTCCACAACCTCCTCCTGACTCGTGTCTTTCCAAACCGTCCGGCAGGAAGTCAATTCCCTCTTCTCTGCACAGCTTGAGATCCTAATTGGAATGTGGCTCTCTGTTCTGTCTTGGACACACATTACCATTCTCCAGGGCTACTCCGCAACCTGAAAGTGGTAACTGCCTAATTCATTTCTGCCCTTTCCTGCTGGTGCCCGACCAATAAAGTGCCTGCCACATAGTAGGTACGCTGTAATTATTCACTTTAATGCCTGTCTGAATGAATGAGTATATGTCACAGGTAAGTGGGCAAACAGATTTCTGCATTCATTTTTCAAACACAAGCCAAGGAACAATCACATAGATTTTTAAGCTTATATGTATTCCAAGGATTTAGTCTTGGAAAAAATTACTAATCAGCTTTCTTTTTTCTTTTTCTTTGTAGACCACGCTCTTCTCCCCCCACCCCCCATTTTTCCTTTTCTTTCTTTTTTTTTCTTTCTTTCCTTTTTTTTTTTTTTTTTAACTAGAGGAGAGAATGGAGATAAGACAGTGATTCTGGATGAGCTTGGATAATTGTATTTTACACCTTGCTTAGCAATCAAGATTGACAACTACTGATTATCTGAAGCGCTGCATGTTTTTAAAAATAATTCACAACACAAATGCGGTCATTAGATATAATGGCAAAACCAGTCGGTATACTCTCAGCACGCTCTTCAGTTTAAGGACCTCAGTTTCCCTGCCCATAAAATAAACGGGATAGAATAGGTCAGTGTCCTTCAGTGTCTGCTTACCGACGACATGCATCATAACTCACTCAGGATTCATTCATTCACAAGGTAAATATTTAACGAGCATGTACTATATGGTAAGCCAAAAACAACTAAAGGAAGAGACAGGCATTTTTCTTTTTCTTTTTTAATGTTTATTGTATTGATTTTAGAGTGAGAGAGAGAGAGGAAGGGAGAAAAGTAGAGACAGGAACATCAATCTTATCCTGTATGTGCCCTGACCAGGGATTGAACCAGCAACCTCTGTGCTTCGGGATGATGCTCTAACCAACTGAGCTATGCGGTCAGGGAAAAATAGTTATTTTTCAACAGTCACATAAATCCCTGTACTATCGCTATGTCTAGGAGGTGAAACTATTTTAACAGAGTAGAGTACAGAGGTTTGAGGCAGCCAGAGAGGTCGGGAATAACTAAAATGGAAGAACCTCTTCCTGGAGTATGAGCAGGTATTAGTCAGGTTCTCTGGAAGAGAGAACCAATGGGGTGACTGAGTGAAAGGGACTATTTTAAGTCATTGGCTCATGAGAATGTGGGGGCTTGCAGGTCCACACTCTGTAAGGCAGGCTGGCAGGCTGGAGGCCCAGAGAAGCACTGATGAGTCTGAAGTTAGTCTGGAGACATAACTCTCCCTCTGGGAACTGTAGTCTTCCCTCTCAAAACTTTCAGCTGACCGGCAGAGGCCCATAGTGGAGGACAATCTGCTCTACTCAGAGGTCTACTGATTTAAATGTTTATCTCAGCTAAAAAATGCCCTCAGAGTAACATCCAATTTGTGAACCCTGGCCTTGCCAAGGAGGCTACAGGGAACGCCTGGGCCCTGGGGAGAGGATGGTGAAGACGAGACCCAGGGCGGACGGGGCGTGGCCACGCACCTCATGAGCCACAGAGTGGATGTGTGACTTTTCCCTACAAGTCGCGTGCAGCCTTTCAGGAGTTTACAGTAGAGGATTGACGTGATCAGACATGCTTTCTAGGGTGTGGGGAGACTGGTCTGTTAAGTACAGCGGAGAGGAAGTGAGGGGTAAGATGGGAATGAGGCAGCCTGACCTGTGGTGGCGCAGTTGGATAAAGCATCAACCTGGAACACTGAGGTCTCCGGTTCAAAACCCTGGGCTTGCCTGGTCAAGGCACATATGGGAGTTGATGCTTCCTGCTCCTCCCCCTTCTCTCTCTCTCTCTCTCTCTCTCACTCCTCTCTGAAAATTGAATAAAGTCTTAAAAAAAAACTAAAAAAAAAAATTGTATTAAAAATAAACAGCTGGGGGTGGGGCAGACAGGGAGATCAGCATAGCGCTGGGAGCTCCAGATGAGGAACTGACAAGCAGGGTGACCCAGTTTTAGCACTGAACATTCCACATCTTGGGAAATCCCTCCATCCTAGGAAACTGGGATGACTGGTCACCCTAGAGCAGGGGTCCCCAAACTTTTTACACAGGGGGCCAGTTCACTGTCCCTCAGACCGTTGGAGGGCCGGACTATAAAAAAAACTATGAACAAATCCCTACGTACACTGCAGATATCTTATTTTAAAGTAAAAAAACAAAACGGGAACAAATACAATATTTAAAATAAAGAACAAGTAAATTTAAATCAACAAACTGACCAGTATTTCAATGGGAACTATGCTCCTCTCACTGACCACCAATGAAAGAGGTGCCCCCTTCCGGAAGTGCGGCGGGGGCCGGATAAATGGCCTCAGGGGCCGTAGTTTGGGGACCCCTGCCCTAGGGGGAAATGTCAATGATGACTTAGGTTCCTGGGTGCATAAGAATCATCCTGAATACTTTCTAATTTACTAAGTATTTTACAGAGAAAAGCATGTTTGATGAACCCCCAGGGGACGGATACAGCCCATTGGACAAAATGTCCTCCTGGTGTCCCCTTTAGCTCCCATATTCTGGCTCCTCTGTACCTAGAGGAATATCTGCAAAGACGACATCTCCAAAAAAAAAAATCCATTCTGAGACCTGGACCTTCAGAGGACAAAGCTCTTACATCTGAGATACACATTACAAACCTCCTGACTTCATTAAGCTCTCCAACGGCTTTCTCAACCCAGTCTCTCCCAGCAGCAGAGGGGAGTGCTGAATTCATTTATTCTGTGCAAAGTTAGTGTTGTAGAGGTACCGAGGGTTATCTATCTCAGTCTTCACTCAACAACCAACAGCTCAATAAAAAGTTTTTTTCGCTTTATATTGTCCCATTTGTCTGCTCTCTGCCTCTGCCTCTCCCTCCCCACCTCACTCTCTATCTCTAGCCCTTAATTCATTGTTTTCCTAAATGTTTTGAGTGTCTGTTGAAAATAACTTGCTTCTTTTTTTCTTTCTTTTTTCTTTTTTTTTTTTTTAGTGAAAGGAAGGGAGGCAGAGAGACAGACTGGAATCCACCTGGAAAGTCCACCAGGGGGTGATGCACTGCCTTCTGGGGCCATCGCTCCGTTACTCAGCAACTGAGCCAATTTTTAGCACCTGAGGTGGAGGCCAAGGAGCCATCCTCAGCGCCCGAGGCCTGCTACCTCCTGGATCCATAAGGCTTTATTTATATATTAATTTATGTACTCATTTATCATTTATTTATGAATTTCATGAGAGAATTTTTCATTATAATGTAAATTATGCTCATAGAGAATGAGAAAATAGAAACAGCAAAGAAACACCAACTCAGCACCTGATCTCAAGAACAGCAGGTGAATTCCATTCTTTTTTTTCTTTCTTTTTTTTTTTTTTTTTTTTCTGAAGCTGGAAACAGGGAGAGACAGTCAGACAGACTCCCGCATGCGCCCGACCGGGATCCACCCAGCACGCCCACCAGGGGGCGACGCTCTGCCCACCAGGGGGCGATGCTCTGCCCATCCTGGGCGTTGCCATGTTGCGACCAGAGCCACTCTAGCGCCTGGGGCAGAGGCCACAGAGCCATCCCCAGCGCCCGGGCCATCTTTGCTCCAATGGAGCCTTGGCTGCGGGAGGGGAAGAGAGAGACAGAGAGGAAAGCGTGGCGGAGGGGTGGAGAAGCAAATGGGCGCTTCTCCTGTGTGCCCTGGCCGGGAATCGAACCCGGGTCCTCCGCACGCTAGGCCGACGCTCTACCGCTGAGCCAACCGGCCAGGGCAATTCTATTCCTTTTATAACTATCTTAACACAGCTTTACAAATCACCATATTGAACAACACTGCATACATCCACTGTTACATATATAGTTTATTTAATGTTATATCTTGACTTTAACTTTCAACATTGGAGTAGTATTTTCTGTGCTGTCTCAAACTCTTTAAAACAGTGTGCTTCATAATTGCAGGATAGCTCAGCACATATGAGTTGGACAGTTTACCTAATCACTGGCCATTGATGAGAATTCCAACTTTCTTTTCTGTTATACAAATGAGACAATTAACATATTTGTGCATCCTGCTGCTTTGTATTCCTGGTGACCTCCTTAGGCTAGATCCCGGCAGTGGAATCTGGGGGTCAAAGGGCATTGGCCGTTTAGCTCCCAATATCTAGGGCAAAGTTGTCTTCCAAAATGGCTGTAGCCATTTCTACATCTGCTGGAATGTATGGAAGTGCCTATGGAACCTGGGAAAACCCGGACTGAAGGGCACCCCAGTGAAAGGGGGTTGTGTGAGGAGCTCCTCACTTGTCTTGTCCCAAACGAAGCACCAG
Organism: Saccopteryx leptura; assembly: GCF_036850995.1. Classification (NCBI taxonomy): domain Eukaryota; kingdom Metazoa; phylum Chordata; class Mammalia; order Chiroptera; family Emballonuridae; genus Saccopteryx; species Saccopteryx leptura. Next base: position 15,940,373 of record NC_089511.1, on the reverse strand, counting down.
AATTTTCATTCTCCAGCCAAGTGAGCTCTCAGCAACATCAGCGTCATGTTAGAACGTTTCCTAACAGAGGTATGTTGTAATGGTAATGAAAATTTGAGGACAGGTTTCCACGGAGTCTTCCACTCCTTTGATTCCTTGTGTAACTTTTGTTTTTGGTTTTGGTGTATACAGACTTATTTTCTAGAAAAATGCTCAGTTTTATGGGAATCTCTGTGGTTAAAACGTTGTTGCCTTTGCTTCCTATGATTTGACATTTTTCTAGTAAAAGAGTACTCATAATTTTCTGTGGGAAGTAACTACTCCCCACACTCAGCCCCTTGGTTTGAATGGAGTTGACTTCTCCTCCTGGGAGGACCCTAATTGGTATAAGACTACTGGTGTTTTCAATATTCCTAGATCCAGTGATTGGATCACACTGGCCAAGTGACCTCAATCAGGACAATGAGACGCAGGCACAGAGTTGAGAAAAGACTTTTTTCCTAGAGGGAAGCTTTAGACCTCACGTGCTCATCTGACCATACAAGGTATTTAGTTTAGAAACCTACATATCTGAAGAGAGGGCTTACAGATGGGTGGGAGACACTGTGCTTTGGTGACATTCTTTTTGTTCCCTGGGCCAGCTGTGTCTCAGTGTCAATCTATCCTTGGGCCATTCAGGACATTCAGCCAATGATTTTATCTTTCATTTAGTGGGTTGGGTTCTGTCCCAACATACCATCGAAAGAGCCCTAACTAATGTAAGATTCATGAAAGAAATAAAATTAAGACACATTGAATTTCAACGTCCTTATTTTACATCCAGTGATATGAAGGCCCAGAGAAGGTCGTAGGCTTGGCCAAAGTCAACCCAGAGACAGAACCAGGCTGCAGAGACTCCTCCTTTCCAGGATACTGCCCTTATTAGATGCCTGATTACCCTTTCATTTTAAAGAAAGATCAATACAGGCAGACCCCAGAGATGTGGTGGGTTCAATTCCAGATCATCGCAATAAAGAGAATATTGCAACGGGTCAAAGTTTGGGGATTCCTAGTGCATTCGATGATTATGTTTATAGTACACTGCAGTATACACGGGGCAATAAAATTAGGCCCAAAAAAGCAATTTACATACCTTAATTGAAAAATAGCTTATTGCAAAAAAAAATAAATAAAATGCTAATCATCGCCAGAGCCTTGGGTGAGTTGTACACTTTGTTGGTGGAAGGTCTTGCCTCCATGTTGATGAAAATGCAATGTCTGCAAAGCACAATTAAGTGAAAGGCAAGAAAACGAGCTGTGCCCGTCCTTTTACAGGGAGTATTTTCTAATTATTTCTGTGTGTTATCTGCAATGCAGAGTCACCACTACTGAAGGCTGTGCATCCAGAAAAGTGTATTATACAATTACAATTATTGGCTGTACAGCGTTTTGAATTTTTTTGTGTCCTTTCTGTAATCAGAGTTTTTTTTAAAAAAAAAAATAATTAGAAATTCTTCTAACTGCTCAGAACCCAATTCAGAATTTCTATCTTGATGGGCTCATCTTGAGTTGGAGAAAGACTTTTAAGGGGGAAACCCAATAGTTTTCTTAGGTCTTTGGCAAGAGCCAGGCTTTTTGAGGCAGTTTGCTTGGTTCTAAACTGAGTCAGTCCCTGGGGAAGCCCAGGTCCGCCTCGGGCACACCATTCAATGGGGCTGTTTTATAACAGCTTCTCGCACATGATTCCGCTCTCGGGAGCTTTCCGGTGTCTGGAGCCATGACTTAGTGCTGACCGAGGGAACTTTAATTTTCAGTACAATTTGGAAAACTTCACTTGTTACATAACTCACAAGGACTTACTAGAAGGTGTTCCAAGGACAGAGAGGTTGACTGCACTTGTAAACAAGGGGTAAAGACTGCATTCTCACAAACTGATACAATTTTAGAGCTGGAAGGTGAAGGGCTGAGAGAACACTATTAATAAAGTCCCCCCGCCCCCCATTTTTCAGAGGTGGAAACTAGGATTCCATAATAAGAAAGTGAGTTCCTCATGGGCACACAGTGAGCCGGTGGTAGATCGAGAGCGAGTCTGTCTTTGCGCCTAACACTCTTCCCAGGGAACTAGCTACTAGTTCTTACTGCCTCCTTTGTTAATTTGGTCAAGAGAGGATCTCTGTTGGTTTCTGAAGATTAGCGACCCAGCTTACTGTCACTGTCTCTTGGGTTATTGGTTTATGAGTATTATCACCTCTTATTATATATAATTCTTTGAAATAAGACTTAGCCATTACAGATTATCACCATTGTTCCATCCGTTATTCCTAAGCCCCTGTGAGCGCCGTTTGAAATAGGACAGCCGCAGCAGCCTATCAAGATGCTCATTACGCAATGCTTTGGGGGCAGACTCTTGCCAGCCTACACAACTAGTCTGTTGTGATTCATCAGACGGGGATACAGGAGGGCCTCTCAGTCAGCTCCTCACACTAAAGAGGCCCTTTGGGGATAGTATCTACTGCTGTTCCTGGCCAAAACTCTCCATTCTCTCTCGCTGCAGCCTTGAATTTCAGAATTGCAAATAGGAATGGTACACCCCAAATGTTGTAGCTACGCCTCCTTCCTTTGCCTAGTTATGGTTGAGATGGGTCAGAAACACATAAGCAGAATGAAAGAAGCAACAGGTGATAATTTGCCATGCAAATTTCACACATTTAATATTAAAGTAGCTTTGCCTAGTTATGGTCTTCCCAGGAGCTAATTTCTAAATCACCAGGTGTCTAGTCATCCTGGGTTCCAGGACAACTGATACACACTGGTGTCTAAGCCTCTTCCTTCCTCTGAGTCCTCCCATTCCCATCTGACCAGAGCGGTCACAATGGGCTTTCCCAATTTTAAACACCTTCTTCTTGACTCTCTCTCCAAAAGTGTTGATAAGAGACCAAAAGACAGGATGTGGGACACACGAGATGGCGTCATGTTTAAAGGCTCGGCTGTAGACTGCAGCAGGCTTGAGTCTGTTTCCAGGCTTGTATTGACTGGCTGTTTCCATGAGTCAGAGGGTGAGCCCTTCTGATTTTCCATTTTTCCACTGACACTAAAGATTCTTGATAGGCTTCTGCTCAGGTTAAAATCACTGATTTAGAAAGAACAATGACCTCCACTGGCCCAAACTAAAACACAAGTTCTAAAGTGTCAGTTTCCTTCCATGTACTTCCGGAGTAGCTGGGTAACATCTGTCCTGAGAGGCTGGGGGCGTGGGAGGCAGCAGCAGGTAAGACCTGTGCACTCCAGAGGGGCTCGAATCAGAGACGGGGCCCTGGGGATCAGGGTCAGCGCTCAGCTGAGGAAGAGTAAGAGATGGTGAAGGTATCAGTCAAGGAAGGTGGGCTTCCTAATTTAGTCATTGGCCCATTTGGAGACAAGGCCTTCAGCCACTTCAGTAAAAATTAGCCTTTTCTCAGACTCCGACGACTGGGTTCATTTCCCCTATCTCTTTAGACACAGCCAGACTAGGGGAATTCGCTCACTGAATCTTGTACTGGCAGAGGAATTCTTTCTCCTGCATTTGTGGGAGGTCTCAGGGTCCACCAGGAAGCCAGAAGGAAATGGGTCAAAGACCGAGCATTTACACAGAGCGTCACACCCAAAGAGGCTGGAAGAGAGTGTAGAGCTCCAAGGTCCGGAGCGAGGATGTCCGAGGTGGAGAGCGTGGGCACCCGTATTCTATGCCAGGAGGGAGCGGCCTTCAGAACCTTGCTGTGGGCTGGTGATGCAGTCAGAGCACGGCAGGTGTGGATGGGTCAGCGAGTCCCCAGCACCTACGATGAAACAGATGCTGGCCGGATTGCCTAGGACAGTCAAGAACTGAAACCTGGACAACCCACAAGAGATGTGATCAAGCAGAACCAGATGGCAAAAGTCTGCTACCGGCTTGAGGGGAACAATTAAAGAGGGCAGGCAGAGAGGTGTCTGGAGCTACGGCTGTTGGAGGGTGAGCATGTGCTGTTTTCTGAAATTTCCCGTCTGCTCAATGCCCAGCTGCGTGGGTGGTCACCTGGCCAGTGTAGGATTCTGTCCCACTTCAGAGGACATCTCTTTGTCTCCTGCCCGTCTCCTCCGTAGGGCTGGTCCCCCTCCTTCTCAGGCAGCGCTTCTAACCCTTGGGGTTTGATTGCCCTGTGATTAAGGAGGATTGGTGGGGTCTAACATACCAAGAATGGGAGGAGGAGAGGCAATAAATATTGAATGAGAATTTTGCTTCCGAGCCCAAGCCTTCCTCTTAAAGGCGAAAATGTAAATCACAAGACTTCACTGGAAGCCCTATTGTTGGAGGACAAAGAAGCGCTCTCGAATGGTGTAGAAATGAGTCACTGGCCCCTCAACAAGAGAAGGGGAGTCCTCGTGAATCACAGAGCAGAGAGCCCTGTCCTGAAAGGAGTGGTCTCCAGTGCTTTCTCTGATAGCACTCCCAGGCCCCGGCCTGATGGATGTGGAGTAGGGCTGCTGGGTCATAAGGTGGCGATTGACACAGCATTCTTCACTGCCGCTTCCCCCACCCCCAATCTGAAAGTAGAGCTGCCACCTTGGGTCCTTGCTGTGTGCTGAGCCACACAAAAGGGCTGCTCAGGCTCAATCCCGGACAGACTGAAGGACAAATTATTTCTGAGGAAGACTCAGATATTGTGCATTTGTGACCTTGGATAAGCTAATGAAACTCTCTGTTCCTTAAATAGTTCCAAACCTATAAAATAGAGATAATCCTAGCCCCTGCCTCATAGCAATGATTTTGAGAATTTAATAAGTTATATATATATTTTCAAAGCATTTAGCATGATTGACTTATAAGGAGCACTCTATGGCTATCAGCTATTTTTTTATTTTTGTTATGGTGGTGGTGATGATGGTGGTGGTGGTGATGGTGGTGGTGATGATGGTGGTGGTGGTGATGGTGGTGGTGATGATGGTGGTGGTGGTGGTTGTGGTGGTGATAATGGTGATGGTGGTGATGGTCAAGCTGGTGGTACTGATGGTGGTGGTGGTGGTGGTGATGGTGATGGTGGTGATGATGGTGGTAGTGGTGGTGGTGGTGATGATGATGATGGTGTTGGTGGTGATGGTGATGGTGGTGATGATGGTAGTAGTGGTGGTGGTGGTGATGATGATGATGGTGTTGGTGTTGGTGGTGGTGGTGGTGGTCATGGTGGTGATAATGGTGATGGTCATGCTGGTGGTAATGATGGTGGTGGTGGTAATGATGGTGATGGTGGTGGTGATGGTGATTGTGGTGGTAGTGGTGATGGTGGTGATAATGATGGTGGTATTGGTGGTAGTGATAGTGGTGGTGGTAGTGATGGTGGTGGTGATCCTGGTGGTGGTGTTGGTGATGGTGATGGTGGTGATGGTGGTGGTGTTGGTGGTAGTGATGGTGGTGATGGTCAGCTGGTGGTAATGATGGTGGTGGTGGTGGTGGTGATGGTGGTGATGGTGATGGTGGTGATGGTGGTAGTGGTGGTGGTGGTGGTAGTGATGTTGGTTGTGGTGGTGATGGTGATGGTGATGGTGATGGTGGCGGTGGTGGTCGTGGTGATGGTGGTGGTGGTGATGGTGATGGTGGTGCTGATGATGGTGATGGTGATGGTGGTGGTGATGGTGGTGGTGGTGATGGTGGTAGTGGTGGTGGTCATGGTGGTGATAATTGTAATGGTGGTGATGGTCAGCTGGTGGTAATGGTGGTGGCGATGATGGTGTTAGTGGTAGTGGTAGTGGTGGTGGTGATGGTGTTGGTGATGGTGGTGGTATTGGTGATGGTGGTGTGGTGGTTGTAGTGGTGGTGGTGGTGATTGTGGTGATTGAATGTGGTGATTGATGGTGGTGGTGATGATGATAATGGTGATGGTGGTGGTGATAGTAGTGGTAGTGGAAGTGATGTGAAATATAGCTGCCCTGGCAGGAGGCAGAGATGTGGTTGATATAGGGAGGAGGCCCAGTCTTCTTAGTAGGAAGAGATGGCATGTATTGATGGTCCTCCATGCTCAAATGATTGCTTATTCATCATCTCACTTAACCCCCACAGTAACCAATGATAGCGCAGCACCAGCAGCAGCAGCATTATTACCAGCATCACGTCGTGAGAGGCAGAAATCAAACCCAAGGCTAACTGACTCCCAAACCTGGGTTGCTGTTCTCTTCTCTAGAATCCCCTCTGCTACCCACTTCAAGCCTTCCATTTATTCCAATGTTGGGATAGTGGAAAGTTACTGTTTCAGTCTCTTATGCTGGCCTGCCTCCCACTGTGCCCTTTCTGGGCACCCTCAGTGGTGGTGCCCTCAATTCTCCCCTTCCCCGGAGACAACCCTAACCAGTACCATTGTTACTGCCACACAAGCAGGTGTCTTCCTGCCGTGGGCCCCAGCTCTCCAAGGCCTTGGGAAAACTCTAGTCATCAAATCTTTCTTGTCCTTCCCCTTGGTCCTCAGAGGTGGCATCATCTCTGCCATTCACCTCAGTTTCCCTCCTTAGCAGTTCTGTCTTATTTAGACCTGTCCTCAATCTTAGCCTCATTGCTGTGACTCTAGGTTTCTTTGCCTTGTACATCAAAGCCAATTTTCTGTCTGGGATCCTATTCCCATTTGCCTAAAATTATGGCACTACCACATACATGTCCCTAAATGCATGCCCTGGACCCTGCACTGGAGACCCCTGGCAGGTAGAATTGCCCAATAGAGCCTGAGGCATCACGGGCCACCATGGATACAGCCTATCTTTGTCCCTCACTTTACTGCTTCAGATTTCAAAGCCAGTCGGCCCCAAACAAAACAACAGGCCAGCTCACTTACTTCCTCTCTGCTTTATGAAGCTTTGGATGCGGAGGACGTAATGCTTACTGAGTGACAGAGAATGCGCTCCTGTCTGAGGCCTGATTTTCCTCCATCTAGTCCTTGTCTGGCTCCCTTTTTTCGTGTTTTAAGTCTCCCTGTATTCCACATCCACGTCCTCCCCCCACTCCACCCAGCCCGGTTTCCCAGGATCTCATCACCCACAGTGGCACCCATCCGGCTCTGTCATTTTCATGGGGGCAGAAAGAAGCGGCTGCTGGAATCGTCACACCCATACCATGACTGGCCCCCACTGCCCATCCCTCCATGCATCCATCACTCCATTCCTCAGAGCCGACTCCCCTTCTGTGTTCGGAAGCTGACTTGCCGTGGGAAGGTGAAGTGCACCGACGTGTGTCAGGGTCTCTGAGGATCCCGTCTCTCACTGCTCCCTGTGGCCGTCTCTGTGCACCCCTGGCTCACAGGCTAGTGCGGACTGGACTGTGAGCTGCCTAGGGACAGGGACAGGGTTGGGTCCCTCATGCCGTGCTCAGCACCACAAGAGTGCCAACATACTGGGGTCCCGGTCCCCTGTTTCCGGGGGCTCACCGATCTCTTTGAGAAGGGGACCACTTCCATCTGCTGACCTGATGATCTATTCCAAATCCTGCCCCTTCGGTTATTGTCTGACTGTTCACAGGGGATCTTCTCCGTTGTTACTAGCTCTCATGAGAGATCCTTCCCTGGTGATGTCCCTTTCCCCACAAGAATAACACACTCACTGTAAATAACGAATCATGGACAAATGAATGAAGCACAAGTGAAGGCATGCCTACAGAGTCTCTGCTAAAATGGTCTGCAAGCATCCAGGGAAACTACTGACTGACTGCTACCCATAGGGGAGGAGTAACAGATTGAGGGTCTCACAAGAGAACAGATGGGAGATTTGGGGGAACAGATGCAAAGCCAGGAAGGTCAGAATTAAGAGGTTTAGGCTTCTTGGCTGCTGGTGGCACTCGGGGTGGCTACAATCACATGCCCTTGCCAGAAATTCTGCGAGGCAACTGGGCACCTGAGTCTCCCTCCCCTTTTCCCCCAACACTCATTTTCAGGTCTCAGAAGGGACAGCTGGACCTAGTCCCAGGTGAGCCAGGAGCCCATACTGTGCTCACCTTTCTTCCCGCTACAACAGCTGGCGGATTGCTCTGGGTCGAAGGGGCTTATGGTGACCCTGTTAATTGATGCACAAAACAACCCATCAAAAGGTAAACTGATAGCACCGCTCCCTGAGGTGGCAGGAAACCTTAGTCTGCAGTCTGCCTGCCTTCTGTTGCCCGTTCTGTACCTGAACCAATAATGCTTCCCCAGGAAACGCCAGCAGGGAAACAGTTAAGCACTGTGTGGTGTATTTCACTCCAGGAGGGCAGTTCGGTGTGTGATTGAACATTCCATCATCATTTGCCATCTTCAAATTGCCCGTAAGCAACCCCAACATCTAGATGCGGTGTTAGAACAAAGAGGCTGGTTACTTTGCATCGTAGGCAGTGGGCAGCAACATCCGAGCAAAGGCATTAGGAGAAATGGGATGATGAGAGGGATGATAGAGAGAGATACTCTTCATAGACTGCTTCTGGTGGTGATTTTTCTTTTTAATGCTGAAGGGCCGTATTTTATGGAGGGAAGAGCAAAGAGTCAAGCAATGTGGTTTTGAATCCCAATTTCCTCTGATGAATACAGCATTTGCCACTGAACCTGTCTGCATATATATGAAATGTGCAGGACATAGAGATAGTGAAGAAATCATTATTATTATTTAGTTATTTATTTATTTTTGCTATCTGATAAGCTGGAATCAAATCTTCCTTTAAGGGGAGACAGAAATTATCTCTAGTAATTTCCAATTTAAATAATTTTTTACTTTTCTTGTGTTTAGCCAGGAGATGGGCATGACCTGGTGCTCTGGGTTTTATCGCCAGTAGCCCATTTAATCCTAGCAAATAAATGTTATAATGCCCATTTTATAAGTGAGGAAAGCAAAGCCCAGAGGCTGAAATTGCTTACACTGGTCAGAGGGTCAGCGTATTTTTGCACTGGGCTTCCAGACCAGGCTGATTTAACTCAAAGGCGAGGTGTGGGGAAAACAGGAGAGTCATCAAGGGCGTTGGGGACCTGGCCAGGCTGAATCTTGCCACTACCAGGTACCAACTCGTTGATATTAGGCAATTTATTCAACCTCTCCACAGTTTAGTTCTCTTATGTGTGAAACTGAGGTGATGAAAGCAGCTTCCCCACTGTGTTCTGGTTATTAAATGAAGTAGTATCTGCAGTACACTCAGTAAAGACCCTGGCATGGAGTAAATGCTAACGACTGGTTACTACTGTTCCCAACACAACAGTGGGTGCCTAGAGCCTTAGCTACTAGAAGTGCCCTCTTCTTCATGGACCTGGGACTGGAGAGTCTAAGCATCGGTGACCAGTTAGGAGATGAATGAGGTCAACTGTCCCCATGAGACATGATACAACCAAGGTTGTGGGAAATGAGAGAAAGAAATGGTGTCCAAGGAGACTTAGGTGAAAAATGTCAAGACTCATGACATTAGTCACTGGGCAATGTACAAGAGACAGAAGAGTCAAGGACAACCTCCAAGTTGCTGGTTGGGTAAAGTTATTGGGTAAAGTTACATTTGCCCTTAACCAATGTAGCTAAACAGATGGAGAACAAAGCAATAGCAGCATGTCGGTAGAGACCTCTTAAATATCAGGGCATCTATCCAAGAACCATCATTTTGTGAAAATATCAATCAATAATTCTATCCCTAACTGAACTTACATTTTAATATAAATAGAGAACAATTAGGATCTGGCATCCAGCAATGGTAGAAACAGCTCTTAGAAATAGAGAATTGGGAGAAGTCACCAGGGTCCAAGGAGTTCAATTCTTCACACTGTCTTCATTCCTAGAGTCTACAGGCTCAACATTCTTATTTACCATGAACCAAAATTTTCCATAATGTTCTTAGGTCCCAGTTTGCAAAAGACCCCATGTAATTACATTAAATCCCTTTGGCCCTGTAAATTAAAGTCAGAACAAGGTCGAGGGGTTAGCCGGGCTTGATCACACCAACCCCCTCATGAAAGCAACAACTGTGTCCCTGTCTCCTTTGCACAGTGGTGAACATGAATCAATTTGAAACTTAAAAATGATGCTGGACTCTGAGCAGGCTGAAAGAATGGATGAAAAGGCAAAGAACCATTTTTTTCAAATCAAGAGTTTCTCAAGTGAGGGTTTTTCAGAAGAGCCCCCTGTGTTGGCCATTGTTCCGGAAAGGCACTTGATTTGCAACCTTAGGGCAAAGGCACGTGATTTGCATCTTGAGGGCAAATGTGCTGCACATGGAAATGCTTTATTTTCCTTGAGCAGTAAAAAAATATTGCCGGAGTCAGCACGCTGAGGACCCTGAGCTTGAAGGCAGAGATTCTGCTGAAGGATGGTGGGCAAACGGGCAAGGGCATCGCCCCTGTGCCAATCACTGCAGGGGCGGGGTCTACCATTCATTCATTCAGCGCCTACTGAATGATCCTCTACAAAACGTGAGGCCCTGGTACAGGTCCTGGGGACGCAGGCCCTTGTCCCCTGGAACTTATATTATTTTAGGGGTCACATATTAGTGGCTAAAATGCAGCCCTTGCCTCCTTTGAGCTCAAAACCAAAGAGATGTTGAGATTTCTGGCAAGAAGAGCAAGGAGAGACAGCAAACATCTCAGTTGAGGACACAGACTATGGAATTGTAGACGTGGTTTGAGCTCTGGATCGGCCACTTATCTGCTAATTGGTCGTGGGAGTCTTTCCTTAATTCCCTGAGTCCCAGAGCTCTCACAGATGCACGAGAAATGACCGACGGTAGCGGTTTCCAACCCTTCCCATCTCATGGCACACACAAACTAATTACTGAAATTCGGCGGCACACCAAAAAAATAATTTTTTTGCTGATCTGACCAAAAAATAGATATTCTTTTGATTGATTTATAAAACATAATAACAGTTAATTACCTGTCCTTTGTACTCCCAAGTAACATTTTCTCCCCATTGACCTGAGAGAGAAGAAGAGAGAGAGAGAGGTGGGGAAGGGGAAGGGGAAGGGAAGGAGAGAGAAGCATCTACTAGTTGTTCCACTTAGTTGTGCACTCGTTGGTCACTTGTCGTATGTACCCTGACTGGGGATCCAACCCACGACCTCTGCACGCAGGGAAGATGCTCTATCCACTGAACAACCCAGCCAGGTCTCCAATGTGACTTTTTAAAAAAATCAGGTGCCCATACATTTTTTTTTTTGCAGGGTAGAGAATTACTTTGTTGTTGTTTTTTGTTGTATTTTCTTTCTTATTGAATTTATTGGGGTGACACTAGTTAACAAAATTATATAGGTTTGGCCCTGGCTGGTTGGCTCAGCTGTAGAGCGTCGGCCTGGTGTGTAGGAGTCCCGGGTTCGATTCCTGGCCAGGGCACACAGGAGAAGCACCCATCTGCTTCTCCACCCCTCCCCCTCTCCTTCCTCTCTGTCTCTCTCTTCCCCTCCCGCAGCCAAGGCTCCATTGGAGCAAAGATGGCCCGGGTGCTGGTGATGGCTCTGTGGCCTCTGCCTCAGGCGCTAGAATGGCTCCGGATGCAACAGAGCGATGCCCCAGAGGGGCAGAACATCGCCCCCTGGAAGGCATGCCGGGTGGATCCCGGTCGGGCGCATGCGGGAGTCTGTCTGACTGCCTCCCCGTTTCCAGCTTTGGAAAAATGAAAAAAAAATTATATAGGTTTCAGGCACACAATTCTGTAACACTTTGGGTGGTGAACACAATACAGGTGCCTATACCTGTATATAAAGATTTCTGGTACCAAGAATTCACCAATCATATAACCTCACTGTGCGACATGACCAATGAGATACAATTCTATTATATGACCTGTATATTTATGGTTCAAAAGAGAGCATTCACACCTGATGGTTTATTGTTGTGTTGGCTTCTGTCATTTGTTTTTTATTATTATTTGATAATCTAAGGCAAAAAGAGGTCACTGGGCCTGACTAAATAGTCAGGTATTGCATGTTTTAAAAATTCCTGCAGCACACTGGTTGAAAATCACTGATCTAGGGGACAAGCCAACGCACATAGGCACTACACATTATGTATTGCATAAATTAGAGATGTCATTATTAGCCTTAAGCAATTTATTTAACCTTTCTGAACCTCCATCTCCTTATCTGTGAAATGAGGATAATCATACCTTCTACAGGGTGTGAGGAAGATTAAATTTGAAACTTTCTCTAAGGCACCGGAGCTCAATAAACAGTAAACATTATTGTAAGTATTAAGCAAAGCACAGAGTGCTGTGAGCTAAAATGCTACAGCATCGGTATTATTTGCCCCCTCTGTGGATCATGGAAAAGTTTAGAAGGGGATTTTTAAAAGTCAGCCGACTGGAAAATTCTTTTGCAAATCATCTCCCAGGGTGTCGCTGAAGATATATTCTGATGAGGATGTAAACAAGTCACAGACCGAGAAATTGTATTTCCCTTGTGGTAAGTGTTAACCAAAAATCGAACGGGGAAAGGATTCTGCAGACATTCTGAACACGTCCACTTAGAGAGCAGCAAGTTGTAATAAAAAACGCTATCTGAGGTAGCAAATGTGTGGGGTTTCCTTTCAGAGGATAGAAAGGGCCATTTTTTGACATATATACCTGTTTCTCAGAAAAGCAACTCCCATTTCCATTTCCAGGAAAGCAGAAGAGGCCCTTTTCGCAGATACCATTTATGAGTTGGAGATTTTTTTTTTTTTATCAAATGACTCCTGTTGCCAATGGGTGGGCCATTCCAGGTTGGAGCAGAAGCCAGAACCCCCAGGAGTCTCAGGGACTGCCCTCCCGGACGCCCCGACGCCCGCTACCCTCAGTTCCTGGGGGAGACGTGCGGGCTCTCTCCAGCCTGCCTGTCCCTGGGTGTGTCTCCCTCTCCCTGCCTCGGCCTGTCTCTCCCTGCCTCTCGCCTGTCTCCATCTCTCTCGCTTGCTGTCCACTTCTCCCTTGTCCACTTCTCCCTTCTCTCGCTCCCTCCCAGCCCCTTCTTTCCTGCTATCCCAGGCACTTGGCTTCTGACAGGCTCTGTACCAGGGGGCGCTTTGCTCTCTTCCGGACCCTGCTCCTCTGTCTCTCCCGGGGCTGCTGGCTGTCTTGTCTTTCTTTCCCTCTGCCTGTTCCCCCCCTTCTCTCCCTGCCTCCCCTCCTCCCTTTGTCCCTTTCTCTGTCTGCATCTCCCTGGACGTCTAGCTCACTCTCTCTAACTTCCTCTTTCTGTTTGTCTTTGTTTCAGACTTCTTTCTTCACCCCGACTCTCTCTCATCCTCGCTCACTGTGTATTTTTCTTTTCATCTCTTCCCCCGCACCACTCCCCCCCGCCCCGTCCATGTTTCTCATGGTTTTGCAACGTCATTCTCGCCCCTCTCAGGTCGCACACACAGGCACACACACCACTCTTTCCCTTCCTGCGCCCTGACGCGCTGGACCCCTCCACAGAAAGCAGACTGTGAGTTTAAAGGGACTCCATAACCCCAGCAGCCCAGTGGGTGTCGTTTGCTTTAGGGCGCCTTCGCGGAATCAGGGACACATACTTCACCCCAGCAGCAACCTGTCTCGGGCTTGAGTCAGCACTGCACCAGCCTGCGCCAGCTGCAGCACCGCGGCCCCCCCAGGACTCCCAGCCCCGGACCCCCAGCCCAGGGGCCTCCTCTCCTCGGAGGTCCGCCCTGGAGCCCCCATCCCAGCACAGCACAGCCCAGCCCCTGGCCCAAACCCAACTCGGAGGGCTTCCCGGCGCTGGACTGAGTCAACACAAATTAAATTTAGGTTGAAAGACTCAAAGAGAAGAAATAAAAAGAAGCCTTTTTTTTTTTTTTTTTTTTTAAATAAAGGGGTGGGTAGGTGGGATCGTTATTCTCTGAGAAAAAACCGTGAGAGAGATACAGGTCTGGTCCCTGTACCCTCACCCCCTTTGCTTTGTGGCTCTGCCTTTGTCCACCTGTGGGACACTTTTCCTGGCAACTGACTCTGGTGGCAAGAGGCTAGGATTTCATTTTAGAAGAACTGCAATGGAACCCTTACTCTACCCAGCGGTTCTCAACCTGTGGGTCACGATCCCAGCAGGGGTCGAATGACCAAAACACAGGGGTTGCCTAAAGCCATGCATTTTCTGATGGCTTTAGGCGACCCCTGTGTTTTGGTCATGACCCCCGCCGGGGTCGCGACCCACAGGTTGAGAACCGCTGTTCTACCCCATCTATGGGGTGACCAATAGACAATGTGCTCAGTTGGTGCAAAGTGTCAGTTTGATCAGCTGAGATTCAATCCCCCGCAGATCATTCACCGCGGGGTGCCAGGGACCACCGGGTCAGATAGTTACCCCATGCTGGGCCACCCTCCCCCCAGGCCTGCCGGGCAGAGAGGGTCCTCCAACACCTTCCCTTCTCCAACACCAATGCTGTTTCCTTCTTCAGGCCTCAGTTATAACAGTGCCCCCCACGCTGGGAGAACTGAACACAATAGATCTTCCCCCCTTTGTACTCCATCGCAGCCATCTATTTATTGTCATGTTAGTATTCTGAGGATTCCTGATGACATATGTATGCATGCATTTGCCTATTTATGGTTCACTGGCCCTCACGGTGAGACTCTGAGCGCCATGGGGGAAGACAACATGTCTGTTTCATTCTTCGCCATACCCCCAGAGCCTCCGGGATGATGTGGAAACTGAGGCAAGAGGAGGAGAACCGATTCCCCTTGACGGTGGCGGCGGCACTGGGATGGAAGCAACCGTTAGCGCGCGAGTTCCCTCCGCGCCTTCACGCCTGATAATGTTTGCCATCGGGGTTCGCACAAGGATCACGGAAGATGTTGTATACGCCAGAGGTCTTGCAAACTGAAGGTGTGGGAAAATGTTTTCTGTCTGAATCAGGAAAATCAAGCCACACCAATTTTTTTAACATCTCCAATTCCTGAAAACGGGCAGACATTTCTCTGACTCTCAAGGAAGAGTGAAGAAAGAGGACTGAGTCTGAACGCTGCTTCCCAATCCCTACCTGCGGACATTAAGGTGCAGCCTCTTCTGCGCCCCTGTGACTTTGCTCTAAGGGTTATGACCGTTCACAGGTCCCTGGTCCTTAGCCCTGCTCCGGCAGGGTTCTCTCTCTCTCCTC
Organism: Saccopteryx leptura; assembly: GCF_036850995.1. Classification (NCBI taxonomy): domain Eukaryota; kingdom Metazoa; phylum Chordata; class Mammalia; order Chiroptera; family Emballonuridae; genus Saccopteryx; species Saccopteryx leptura. The sequence continues at coordinate 15,925,362 of NC_089511.1, read as the reverse complement.
CACTAATCTCACCGGGCCTTGCTCACGTCCCTGAGAACCAGCTCCTCCAGCAGTCGGGGACCAGGATCTCCTCTTATCTCCTCTTCCCCGGTAAAAACCACTGACTTTCAGATTGTATGGGGCCTGAAATGAAATGGGAAGTATCATTAAGGATCTTCTCAGCCCTGGTCAGGTAGCTTAGTTGGTTAAAGCATCATCCTGAAACACCAAGGTTGTGGGTTTGATCCCCGGTCCTGGCTCATACAGGAAGCAACTAATGAATGCACAACTAAGTGGGACAACAAGTGAATGCTTCTCTCTCTCGTCCCACCCCTCTCCCTTCCTTACTCTGTTGCTCTAAAATCAATCAATAAATTAAAAAAGATTTTTTTTTTTAAGGAATCTTCTCTATGATTTAATTCTAGTCTCTGCTTAAGCGGTCCCATTGGTAAGAAATGCAATAGCTCCCCCAAATAGCGCATTTTAACTGGAGACAACATGTATATATATTAACAGGAAAACACAGCTGGTAATTCTCCAATGTTCTTGGTCTGCTAGCCACCCTGCGAATACCGTATCTCCTTTAATCCTCCCCCAAGCCCTGCGAGTAACCGTGAATAAAGCCACTGTATAGGTAAGGAAACTGATATGCAGACAGGCAAATGAGCTGGCCAAGGCCCCTGGTTATTAAGGGGCAGTGCTTGGAACTCAACCTGGGTCCAGAGCATGACTTCCACCCTGGCTCTGAAAGGCTTTCTAAATGAACGCACTCTGGGCATCACTTCGGCAGAAGGGCTCCTCCGCCCCGTGCGTTTCCACCGTCCCTTCTGCAGACCTCGGCGTGCACCACCGGGTCCTCGGTCTGCCTCCCTGTGAGGACGAGCACTCCTCGAGGGCAGAGCCTGTTGCAGACCTGGGCATGCATCACCGGGTCCTCGGCCTGCCTCCCCGTGAGGACGAGCACTCCCCGAGGGCAGAGCCTGTTGCAGACCTGTCTCCAGCAGGCACAGGCCCCACCCAAAGCAGGTGGAAATATGTGCTCATCGGTACGTGCTAGACCAGCACTGACGTTGGTTTGATCAACTCTACGGACTGTAGAAATAACGTCCGAATTAGTTCCGAGAAATGCCCACAGGGCTTTCAGCCTCTGATTAACATAAGCAGAACTCGGAAGACCTGGCTTCAAGTCTGGGTTTTGCCACTCCTGGGATGTGAGATTTCAGCGAGGCGAGGCTGTGCTGGGTTTAGATTCCATAGATGTATAATTTAACGGTTACAATATATTAGAAAATTCCCCATCCGGTCATTAGGGCAGTCCTGTGAAATAGGGATTATTATTCGTATTTTAGAGATCAAATCAAATGAAGATAACGGCGGCAGTGATCTGAGTGCAGGCGCCGCCCCGTCAGTCTTGCTGTTCCTGCCGATGAGAAAATAAATTGGGATGCATTTTGCCCAGGGAGTGACTGGGGCAGTGCAGACAGTGCTGCTATACGGCCCCGTCATTGAAAGAGTAGATGTCTGTGACCTTGACGTGCTCTTTCAGCATCTTAATTAAAATTTAACCACCGCGGTGCTCAGAGAGGCACCGTCACGCTGAGACGCAGCAGGGGGACAGGTGATGTGAATGTGTGTAGACACGGGTTCTAGGGAAGCCGTCCCAGGGGACAGGGCACAGGCTCCAGTCGCCTGAAGCTATACACCAACTGTCTTCTTTATCGGTGAGGCAAAGGCAGTGGGGTCCGAGCTGGGAGCCCTGTCTCCATCTCCCTAGCTCCGGCGAGGACGGGGATCAAAGCCACAGCTCCTGAAGCAATCCAGAACCCATGTATGCACGAGAAACCAATGAGCCTTCCTGGGGTATTTTTCTCGCAGATTTCCAGGCCTGGATATTGGTTTTCTGTCACTTCTTTCAGGCCTGATTAACACGGTATAAAATTGAGGGGCTTTCAAGCCATTCTTCAAAGAGGAGGAGTCCGCTTTCTTCGCTCTCAGTCTGAAATAAGCAATTGCATTACCTCCGTGTGAATGGAGCAGGGGCTGCACGGAGAGGCGATCGATGCTCGGAGGGAGGGAAGGCAGAAGCGGAGTCACCGTGGACGCTGCGCACACTGCTCAGGCTGGGCTGCTGAGTCCCAGAACCCGGGGCGGGGTCAGAGGGGACGGTCAGGGGTGTGCTCCTCTGTCAGTAGGAGGCGACCTGGCAACTCAGGCTCCGGTGGGTGGGGGCTATAATAATGGTCATGGTCACTGGGCACTTCACCATGTGCTGTGCTAAGTGTCCGACGTGATTATCTCAATCAATCCCTGCAAACACATGACATGATAGGCACTATCCTTGCCCCGCTTTACGGATGACGGAAACAGAGGCTCCGAGAGAGGGCTTCGTGAGTGAGTTGCCCGGGTAGTGTAACTGGGGTGTGAGTGACGGAGCTGCCATAAATCCCAGATGCTTTGAAGCCTGAGCTCCGCCCTCTAATGCATCCAGGATCCAAGCCTGAGGAGCTCCCTAATTGGACCTATTAGCTCAGCCTATCATTCCAGGAGATAGATGGCGGAAATCTCGAAGACTCAATATGAGTGGCTTCCTTTGGGGCCAAGGAGTGGTCTCTCTCGCTGATGAAAGTCTAAACCCAGATGTTCCCACAGGGGTTAGCATGGCGTAGGGGAAATAGTGCAGAGAGATGGAGGACTCAATTCGAATCCCAGCTCCATTCACTGCTCTGGGACTGTGAGCCAATAACTTGACCTCTCGCAGCCCAAATTTTCTGACCCATGAGATGAGTATGGTGATACCTATCTTTCAGCAAAGTGCCTGGCCCATTATACATGATTAATATCTGTTGGCTCCCTTTTCTGTGGGGGCAGAGATACCCTGTGGTCTCTGAATGTATCCACGAGTCTAAACTCCGCTTTCTATCTTCCAGGAAGCCTGGCAGAGTGCACGCACACACACCAATACCTGGGGGAGAGCTACCTCAAAGCCGAGGTTCTATGCTTTTGGCTGGAATTACAGCCATGGTTATAGCCTGATGAAAAGAAACTCTGCTCAGTGAACAGGAAGGCTTAGGATAAAATATTTTGGCAGGAAAATGCATTCATTTTATAAGGGAACTTTTCCAACATCCAATTTCTGGGATGCATAGTAGAGAGAAAAACAAATCCTGGTGAAAAGTTTTGGAGACCACTCACCTCCTCACAGGCATCCTCCTGCCCGCCCCCCGGCCCCCGGCCCCCATTTACCCTGGCCACGCCCTTCTCCAGAGCACCCCGACCGGACGTGGGTCCCTCCCTTACCTCCTCCTTCCGCTGAGGTAGCCAGCCTACATGGCCATCTGCTGATTTTGACCATTCTGTTTAAAATGGTCAAAAGGGTAGCACAAGAACAGATTAAGACCTGCCCACTGATGGACTAAATGAGTCTTTTCATGAAGGCTGGCAAGACAGGAGTGACATGGTCAGTGGTGGGATTCAAATAATTTCACAGCCAGTTCTCTGCCCTAATGACCATTTAAGTATAAAAAAAACATATACCGGAAGGTAGTTTATTATTTCATGCATATAATACTTAAATAAGAACAATAAAAGAGGTATGCAAAACTAGATTATAAGAAAGAGTTTCAAAATATTAATGAAAAAAATATTAAATACTACCTGACAAAAAAACAATAAAATTGTTATTTACGGTATTTCCATATTGCTTCTTGATTGGCGTCCTCACTTGCAATATTTTTCACCTACGGATAGAATGAACATTAACTACGGGCGCTTAGAATATGCTGTTGCGCAGATGAAGGTTAAAAAAGAGTAAGGAGCCCTGGCCGGTTGGCTCAGCGGTAGAGCGTCGGCCTAGCGTGCGGAGGACCCAGGTTCGATTCCCGGCCAGGGCACACAGGAGAAGCGCCCATTTGCTTCTCCACCCCTCCTCCGCGCCTTCCTCTCTGTCTCTCTCTTCCCCTCCCGCAGCCAAGGCTCCATTGGAGCAAAGATGGCCCGGGCGCTGGGGATGGCTCTGTGGCCTCTGCCCCAGGCGCTAGAGTGGCTCTGGTCGCAACATGGCGATGCCCAGGATGGGCAGAGCATTGCCCCCTGGTGGGCAGAGCGTCACCCCTGGTGGGTGTGCCGGGTGGATCCCAGTCGGGCGCATGCGGGAGTCTGTCTGACTGTCTCTCCCTGTTTCCAGCTTCAGAAAAATGCAAAAAGAAAAAAAAAAAAAAAAAAAAAAAAAGAGTAAGGAATGTAAATTTGTGATTTCCACATTGGGCGGCTGCCCAGGTGCCCACCTTAGAGAGAACCCTGATTACAAGTGCCATTTTAACAACCGGTTTGCCGAACTCAACAGAAAATTAGGTGTTAGTTCAGCCAAACTGGTGTGAACTGGCTGAATCCCACCACTGGACATGGTCCTAAAATACCTGACCTTTGACCCCAACCTAAGCTGCTTATCACTACTGCACCTACCTCGACACAGGTGGCTCTCAGCACTGACAGTGTGTCAGGACCAGCTGGGAAGCTCTAACAAATCTCCCTGCTTAAGCCTGTCACCAAATTACATAAATCACACTTTTGGGGGCGGGACTCAGACATCAGCATTTTTGTTTAACTGCCCAAGTGACATGGATTTGTTGCTAAGGTCAAGAACTACCATTTTATGTCAAAAGAACTAGAATAGTTCAGGGGAATAAAACGTTCGTCCTAAACCCCACTTCTCGCCCCCGTCCCATAGGTCTATGATTAAATTCCCTGCCAACACCAACTCCCAAAGACCTTGACTGAGTTTTCAGGGGCCTTCATTCCTGAGGCTGGGCATTTCCGGCTGAGAACCGGCTGGCCAATGATGTGTGTGCTCACTGACAACCATTCCACGGTTTTTCTTGGCACGTTTGAGCTTAAAGAGCTGAAAGATGAAGACCTCACATTAAACTAAGAGGTCTCACTCTCTCTCCTCCCATCTCCCCAGGCTGATAAATAATGGATAATGAAGAACAGTGCGATTACATGCGTAACGCACTTGGCATCTGCCTCCAAGACGGCGCTTTCCATCTCATCTGAGGGCCGGCTCAGCATAAAATCTGCTTGGTGGTAAAGCCAGACCCTTTCGGAAGGCTCTTCTGATGCTGCCAAGTTATTCAACGGACAAGGGAAATAATTCAACTCCGAAATCCATCGCCGTGTCGGTTTCTAAAAGGCCAAAGGGTTGGTGAGCACGGATGGAGTTTCTCTTCCCCTTTGAGAGCACGACACCAGCATCCGCCTATCTGTCAGGGGCAGAGCAGCAACCTTCTCAGAGAGGCCATCCAAAATTCAGCTTCTTAGCCGTCTTCTGTGGTTCTCCTCTGTGTAGCATGTATCACAACCTTCAAAGCCCGTATGCTTCATTGTTCTTGCTCTCCTCCCGCTGGAATTTAAATTTCACACAGGGGACATGATTTCTGTGTTGCATTTCAACTATATGCCGAACACAACACCAAATACATAGTAGGCACTCAATTATCGGCTGAATGGATTCCGGAATGCACAACATGTATCACCTGCTTGACACAGAGTTTCAGGGCATGTTTTTGCTTTATCGGGTATAGATTCTTTATACCTTTTCCAGAAATGGGGGCCTTTCAAATGGTGAGAAGGTAGCAATACAAACTGGGGAACAGTCCCCTACTTGAGCAGATCTCTGTATTGCCTTGGAGAAGTCACACCCTTGGCTTTGTAGACAAAAGAGGGATCCTATGCCAACCCCTCTGATCACACTGATGTCTCGGTGAGGAAATGTGCCAGAGGAGGCAGAGGCAGACCTGTCAGCGAGCCTGGCATGGAGTAGAGGGCATTCTCCCTCACTAAACACGGGAGGCCCACGGGCTGAAGTGTACAGAACATCAAGTAGAGCGTGGGCTTTTGGGTCAGTTACTTAACCTCTCTGGATCTCAGTTTCCTGATTTTAAAATACCTACTCTTAAATGTTAAAAGTACCCATGTTTAAATTAATATTTTATTAGGACCCTTGTGAACAAACGCAGACTTCACAGAGTATGTTCCACAGAGAACTCATTGTTTCCAATGTCTTCTGGATAAATCCTCTATTCTGAAATGAGTTTGAGAACTACCACACAGTCTGTGTCTCTTGATCTAGTCAAGATTCAACAACCAATCTTGAGCATCTACTATATATATCACATATTGGATACATCAGTGAACAGAATAGACATAGATTCCTGTCCTCACAGAGCTTATATGTTACTGATTGGAAACAGATAATAATTAAAATAAACAGAAAATACGTAATGTGCTATATGATGGTAAATGCTATGGAGAAAAATAGAGCAAGGAGAGTGGCTAGAAAGGAGGGAGTAAGAGGGAGGGAACATGACTTTCTTTCAGCATTTCTACAGAATCTTAGGGAAGGCTCTGATTGGCTGGCCTGGTTCATATGCCCACCCCTTAGACTAACTGCTGTTGAAAAAATTTCACCGACTCTATGATTGACCAAGCTTGGTCATGTGGTCACTCCTATGGGTTAGGCGACAAGAGCTGGCTTTCCGAAGGCAGAAGAATATAAAACTTATAGGAAAGACAACATAACTGGTACAACAGCCCAAAAGACCCCTCCTGGAAGATAAACTTTTATTATTATTATTATTATTATTATTAATGAACTAAGAATCCTGAGAAATCCTGTAGTCAACACATGTACATATTTTCACTTAACCCAACAGATTCCCAATGAATTCAGCCACATGTTTTCGTTTGTGAAATAGCTATTACTGACAGAACACACTCCGATAAATACTTAGCTATAAACTTATCTGACTTAATCAGTGCTCCATCTGTATGTAGTCCATACAAGCTCCTCACTAGTAAATCTAGGGTTTGAGCAAAATTTCAAAAATTTTAAAGGACTTTCGAAATTCAAAGAGTTTCATCCTCCTTCTTTTTATTTCCTTTAACAAAAGTTTTTTTTTTGTTGTTGTTTTTTTACGAGTAAGTGTCTTTCCTCAAATGTAATGAGACGTTTGAAGTACTTAGCTTCTAAGGCACACTTGCATCCATGGTTCAGCAAAGGATTTGCAATAAAATAAAATAAAATAAATAAAATACTGAATCAGAAGTTAGAGCACTGAGTTTTAACATGAGAAGGAACCTTATAAAACCACCAGTTGTCCAGGTCAAATTAGTCTAGCTTAATGAGAAACCTTTATGATAAAGATGTTTGCAAAATCACAACCCTGTAAAATGTCATGTCATATTCCTTGTGACTTTGGGAAATGTCATGAAGTAAGCTATACCAGTAGGGTTCTTAATGCTTCCAATAAAAGTCTCTCACGGAGAGGAAAGCAGATATTTACAACTGCTGTTGAGCCATGGGTCACAAAACATAAAACAGCTGGTTGAATGGCAGAAGCAGAAGACCCCAAACTATTCACAGCAGCTGTCAGTGTCTGTGGGTAGAGTCCAGAAGTGACCTCATTACTAAGTCGCTGCTTTACTCGAGTAAGTCATTTCACTCTCTGGGAGACCTGCATTCTCTCTCAGTGGATGCTGGGGAAACAGTAATGAACTCCTGAGGTTTAGGAAGAAAGGTCAGTGAATTTAATGACTAAGGGACCGCCGAAAGTATTCTCTTCCTTCAGACTAGTTTTCTTGTATCTTGTTTTTAAATAGCCACGGTTTCATTTTTAAATTCTTTGAATAACCGTTTAAAAATATTAAAATGTATGAATAAAAAGGACTCATAATTTCTCAGCTTAAAAACAACCGCTATTAAACTTGGGGTGAAACATTAAGTTTTATGAGGTCTTCTTTCAGTTTTTGTGTAGGTTAGATATGCAAATAATATGTGTTTTGTGTGTTGATAAATAAGCAGTTCTGCTTTGATTGATCTTAATTTTACATCATACACATTTCCCCACATCAACAGAAAGTCTTCATAGGCATCATTTTAATTGCTAAATAATATTCCCTCTATTAGATGCACTATGATTTATTCACTGTTCTACTACATTTGGAGAGATACACGTTGCACCCACAGTCTTATGTTTTTGCCACGACAAAGAAAACTGATGTAAAAATTTGGACATAGGACTTCAGAAATGATCATCTTTTGCCCCCTCAGGAACATGAATATTTTAAAAGAAAACATGTGGGCTAATGGATGGTTTTCCCAAGTCACTGTGGAAGAATGAGCGGAGCAAGGGGACACTGTTTCCATTGCTGTGTCTACTGTTGTTGCAACATAGGAATTCGCTTTCACGTTGGGGAGGAGAGTTTCCTTTAAATTGTTGGAGTGAAAAATTTCAAGAGGGTCAAAACTAGAAATTACTCTTTCTCTACCAAAACTCAGGGAAAGCACTAATCAAACAAAATCAATGGGAGGGATAAAGACATTGCCGTCACAGCAAGGACAGGAAAATGAAAGCGTGTAGAGTGCTGATGAAGGCAGCAATGGGCAGCGTCCAACTGGCAACGGTCTCGAAGGCCCTTGAAGAACAGAACACAGGATAACTAAAGAGGGAGAAGGAGGAGTCAATCCCAATCAGTTTGTTCCCACCTTTGGTTTGTCTCTTTGATGACACCAAGAATGTGGCATACACCCTATAATAATGGAGATTGTGTGATAGTTGCAGCGTCAGCATGTAATCATTCGTGTGTGTGTGTGTGTGTGTGTGTGTGTGTGTGTACATATGCACATATTTTCTTCTAAGTCATATTTTTCCTCTGTAAAATTCTAATAAGACTTTAGTGAAAACACAAGAGGGCAGTACCCTTTCCACTAGACAGGCATGGTTCACTGAGCTACTCCTGCCAGTGACCTAGACTTGTTTCAGAGACCAAGCCAAGCCAAGCTGACATCCCTATAAAAGGGTACCAACAAACCACATGGAGCAGGTACACCGTGTTAATCTTCTCCACAGTAGATTGTTAGGTTGGTTTGTCAGGCATGTGGACAAGAGCTGTCCGAATAGCTCTTTAGTTTTCTGGCTTGCCCACATCTGAGAATGAAAGCAATGGCCTTCTCAGCTTCTGCATCTATAGCCAATGCCACACAGATCCTTAGGCCATTCTGTGCCATTCCCTGGTGTTTCAAAGGGTTGTTTGTTGGCCCTGGCCGGGTGGCTCAGTGGATAAAATGTCCTGGCACACCAAGGTTGTGGGTTCGATCCCTGGTCAGGGCACATATGAGAAACAATCAATGAGTACACAACTAAATGGAACAATGAATTGATGTTTCTTTCTCTTTCTCTCCCTTCTACTTCCCCTACCCCTTTTCTCTCTCTCCCTCTCTCTCTCTCTCATCAATGAAAAAATATTTTTAAAGATTGTTTTTGTGGAAAATGTGGCACTGAACTTTGAGGTTAGGATCACTTGCCCATTGTTCCCAATTGAGCTAGAAGGGAACCAGTTAATTATCGTGGAGAAACAGCTCCCAGATTTCCCTCCCTGCAGGTAGGCTATCTTTCACAAGCGGGGGTGGTTCTGACGGGAGGCTGAACGTTTAGTGAGCACTAACTAAAGATTTAGTGTGCACCGAAATCTAATTTTATTCCCCGTGTTGGGGTACCGTCAGCTCCATTTCCCCGCACCGAGGAGGGAAGGCGTCAGAGTGGCGACCTGGCCCACTTCCCATTGATTCCCAGCCGCGTCGACGGGATGGAATGAGGAGGGAGAACTGACCTAGGGACACCTTTGGCTCGGTGCCCTCAGAAGCCAGGGTGTCAGTTTCCAGGCTCAGCCAGACACCATGGCCAAGGCCAGGGGTGCTCCGTCAAATCTATCCATTTCAATTAAAGGCTAGAGAGTGGGGAAGTAAAATAATCAATTTTGCAAGCTGAACTCAATCATCCTGTCGACACTTTATCTTTGCTCCGGATATACTTGTGCAGGATATGTTTAAAATGACTCTCATAGCATTATTCACTGATGACATTTCTGGTTAGAAATTGATCAAAGTTCCTTTGTAAAAGTTATCAAGTTAAGAGAAAGTGGCAAAAGTTTTATATGGACATGTGTGTGTGTGTGTGTGTGTGCATGTGTGTGTGATGTAGGTATGCATAGTGTACAAACCTTCTTAATGCCAAAGGGCTTCTCATTTGTCATGGAAAGATCTCTGTGATCAAATGCCAAGCTCTACTGCAAAATCAGCTAAACTGTTTCTTAATGTATATCCAATCAAATTTCTTGATTTCCATCTCTTTCACATACCCCATAAATATATGGACTTTTATTAATGCCCTTTCCTTCAGCCGTGATGCTTTCAACAACTTACTACATCTCAGTGTGATGTTCGGGTTATTTATTGAGTACTGATGGTGTCTCAGGCACTTGGAGATGTTCCACACATTATCTGGTTGGAGTCTTAAATCTTTGGAATAGACATAAATTCTAACAGATAACTGTGCCCAATTATTTATTTATTTATTTCTGTATTATTTATTTATCTATCTATCTCACTCTATTGGGCTTGTTGAGAGGTGATCAATTCATCGAAAGCCAAGACTGGGTCTCTTCACCATTCTCTCTTTAGCGTCTATCTGTGTGTTGGAAACTGAGTAAAGAGTCAATGTTTTGAATAAGTTCATGAATTATAATATCATTATTACCCCATTATATGAGTCAATTACCTGATGCTTAATCGGTTCAATCAAGCAACCTGATCAAATGTTACACAATCCTGTGTGACAGCTAGGATTTGGATCTGATTTGGTGTGGCCCCTTTGCTCCTCAGTCTAGCCCATTACTGACTGAAACCTCCAGAACTAATCTATACCAAACAGGACCCATACCTTGGCGTAGAATTTATTTCTGCCCCTCTGATCATATATGTATGTCTTCAGGTGATTTACTCTCAAGAAAAAGTGAAGTTGTGCCAATCAATAAGAGTGGAACTAAAGGAAAATGGCTATTGGAAGAAAGTCAGTAGTGCCCAGCACCAAAACCAAATAGTGAAACAGTTCATGGGAGCTACAGGGTCAGGGCTGTTCTTCAGTGTATGGCCTCATCTACCATTTTAATACTAATGAGTCTGAAATGTTATTTCCAATTAATGCCTCTCTCTATATATATAAGTATCCAATGAATAGCCCCCACTAGAATTTTCCACAGGCTTTTCAACTCAACAAACCCTAGATGAACTAATCATCTTCTCCACAGTATATGTTCCCTATCCTGTGGTCTCTATTCTCTTGGCCCTCTAGCACTACATCTGTCATTCTTCTGAAGCTTAAACCGAACTGGCTTCCTAAAAAAATTTCTCCATTCCACTACCGCCTGACACTCGAACACATGGATTATGGCAGTAATCGCCATTCTGAGATCCAAATATCTCTTACATTTGCCTATTCAACTCTATCTATGGTTACCATCACTGTCTAGGCTTGTAGCCACACAGCTAGATCATCTGGGCTATTTCCAAAACAAATGAGATAAGGTATATAATGGTCTCAAGTTTACTGCCTGTAGGGTATCCAGGTCACAGTGAGGGGTGGGGATGTGGAAGCAAACAGAGCCTCGGCCTCCTCCCGGAGTGCAGGGGACGGAATCAAGAGTTTGGGGAGGCCAAGGCAGCTGATGAGGGATGAATGCAGAGAGGGGGAATCAGCAGAGAAGGAGCCCAGGAGACAGGCAGAGGGCCTTCGCAAGCCTCCATCTGAGTACTGACCAGGGCTGACATTGTAAGGAAACTGCCCCAGTCTGGGGAAAACAATCACTGCGGTTCACACAGGGCCCGGAATAGTGTGTGCTTCCTCCAGCCAGAGTGGAAAGAAAAAAAATAAGAAATAAACCAAACCTTGAGAATACATGTGACATCAGATAGAGAACACAGAAAAAGTACTGCCTCAATAATGGGGTAAAATTAGCACCATAGTATGTTTTATAAATTTATTTATTTATTTATTTATTTGAGAGACAAGGAGAAAGAGGGGGGGGTGGAGAAATAATAATCTATTCCTCTATGTGCTCTGACCAGGAATCAAACCCATAACCTCAGCTATCCGGGGCAGCCCTATAATTTCAATACTGCTCTGATCCTATTTAACAAAGTTGAAAAGTAAACCTTGAAAGTATAAAACTGTTTTCAAATCAATTATCTGTAACCCAGAAAAAGCTGAAATATATTTTAAAAAAAAACAACACAAAATACCCTCAGATTTTACAAAGGTAAAATTCACAGTGTCATCAAGAAAGTATTATTCATGAAAAGAAACAAATAAATATTACCCATAATAAAGAGCACAATCAATTAATAAAAACAGACCTAGTAATTACACAGATGACAGAAATAACAGATAAGCTAATTAACAAAGAAATAATAAGTGGATTTCATATGTTCAAGAAGGCAGAGGAGAAAATAAACATGCTAAGAAAAGATGTGGAAGATATAAAAAAAATATCCAAACTGAATTTCTAGTGATGAAAATATTGATAGTAGATGAGGTTGAAGATACACTGAATGACATTAACATTAGACTAGTCACCAAATAAGAGATTAATGAACTTGAACATATAACAATAGCTCCTCTTCAAAATGAAATGTTAAGAGAAAAAACAAAACAAAATGGACACAACACAGTAACAACACCAGAGTTGGAGGGAACTCTAAGTGGTATACAACTGGACTCACTAAAGGGGAGGGGTTATATATAAGGAAATATTAGCTAAAAATTTTTCCAAATTAAAAAAAAAAAACACTTTTAAACTACAGATTTAAGAATCTTGACAAAGCACAAGTATAAGAATCATGAAGAGTATTACAACAAGGCACATCATAATCAAGATAAAAAAAGATAAAAAAAAAACCTTAAAGATAAAAGATAAAAAAAATCTTAAAGCATCCAGAGTGAGGGTAAAAAGGGCATCATAGATAGAAACAAAGTAAGAGTGATGTTAGAAAAAATACAAATTGGAAGACAGTGGCTCAACTCTGTTTTGTTACCTGCTCAGGGGAAGTGGATGTCAACTAAGAATGCTATACCCAGTGAATATAGCTTTCAAAAATGTAGGCAAAATGAAGCCTTTTTTTTTTTAGGCAGACAAAACCTGAATAATCTATCACCAATGGATCTGCACTATGTGAACTATTACTGAAACCCCTTCAAACACAAGAAACACGATACCAGGTGGAAATGGAAACCTACACAAAGGAATGAAAGAGCCCCTGAAATAGTGACTTTATGGGTATATTGAAAAGACACCTTTTCTATTTATACTTCAAAAAACATTTGATTTCTAAAAATGTTTCTATTGTGTGTGCGAGAAAGAGAGAGAGAGAGAATGAGAAAAGCATCAGCTTACTGTTCCACTCAGTTGTTCCCTCTAGTTGTGTACTCATTGGTTGCTTCTAGTACATGCCCTGACCGGGGGTTGAACCCGCGACCTTGGTGCACGGGGATGACATTTTATCCATTGAGCCTCCGGCCAGGGTCAAAACATTTGATATTTTGATTTTTTTTTTTTTGAAAACAACATTTGATTTTTTTGTTGAAAACAAAAAAATTTTTAAAATCATTATATGGCTGATAAATATAAAAAAGTGTATGACAAGCATAGCACAGAGGCCAGGGGAGAGAGATGAAAGAATGCTTTTATAAGGTAAATGGTAACTATTACACACACTAAATCACTAAACGGAAAATAAAACATGCTAGTACCAATAAACAACTAAAGAAGATCATTTAGATTAAAAAAAAAATACTTGGTCTAAGAAGACACTGTGTTTTCCCCGGCTCTTCTTGTTTCTGTGTCTATTAATATATATTGTCTCTGTCTATTTCTGCTCCACAATACCTGGCAAACATCTGCTCATCTCTCAAAAGTCAGCTCACTAACACCGACCCTGGGGGCCTCCTATGATGCTCACAGCCATGCATACCTTAAGAAAAAGAAGTATGTTATGACCTTCCTATGGTTTGTGTCCATGTCTGACTTCTCTAGATTTTAAGTGAAGATCAGAAGTGATGCACTTTCATCTAAGTTCAGCAACGAGTATCATCCTGCCCCATCGTAGGTCCTAGTAAATATTTATTGGATGAACAAGGAGTCTATATTCAATGTTTTTTATTAATTCAAGGAAGAAAAGCAAAAATAATGGAGACTAGTTTGTGCATAGCCAACAAAATTCAGCTTCATTCTGAAGACAGAAAATCATTGAAGTGTTTTAAGTGAGTGACATGTTTATACTTGCATTAAAGAAAAATCAGTGTGTTACATGAAGAATGTTTCAGAGAGAGTAAGACCCCAATGAAAAAGTCAAGGAGCTTGCCCTGGGATCCCTCTTCCTTACCCAGAAAAGGAGAGGAAAGCAACCCATGATCCCCAGAGCTCGTCATCTGTTATTTCCTAAATGGCACGTCTCTTCTCTGACACTGTTGAAGGGATCTCAGGCCTGGCATTTTCCTTCTCGGAGCCTCTAAATTTTATCACCTCTAAAATGAGATTTTTTGGGCAAGGCGAGCTCTGAGGTCTCCTTTCACACAAACAATCCAGGCTCCTAAGACCATTTCCTCACCTCAGGTAATAACAAAAGTGTCAGAGTGCGTAAAACAATGTCCAATAATTTTACAATTAAAAAACAAAATCACAGGAATATTGCACTCAGATGTCTACTCATCTCCAGCAATGAGAACCTAATTATACTGCAAGTTTTTTTTTTTTTTTAAAGTTCCCCCAAACCTGATGGCTCAGCAAAAATTATTAATTGAAACTAAAAATAAACATGTAACCCTCTCGGCGTTTCCCTTCCCCTGTAACCTGGTGTGCTGTCCCCAGCGAGCCCTCCCCCTTTCGGCCAGGGAGAAAACAGGCAGCGGCCCTTGTATTATTGATTCTTTATTAGAATCATGTGTCTTGTCTGAACAGAAGACTCCACGGGTGACGGAGGGCCCCTGGTGCCCACTGGGTAATTAAGCTGTGGATGATGGAAGCTGGAATTGCCTATCCCTGCCCTGGAGCTCCCGGAAGACCACTGCCGCTGACCCTTACATGCAAATGGTACATACGTCACTCGCCGAAGGGAAAGAATCTATACATTGGAAATCTCAGAAGTCTAGGCTACCTGGGTTTGAATCCAGATGCCCCTCTTACTGGGTGTATGATCGTGAGAAAACTCACAGACCTGTGTAAAACCCAATTCACTCCACTGGAAAATGGGAGGAATTATAAAGCCTGTATCATTTGGGCTATAGAATATAAAGTACTTACCACCCTCTTGAATACTACAACCTGTCCCCTTCTGCAGTTTAATTTTTCATTCAGCTCATGTTCTTGAGAGAGAGAGAGAGGTGGGAGGGGAGGGAGGAGAGAGATGGGATCATGGAGCTACTCCTGGTTGTGCCCGGACACGGGAATCAAACCGGAACCTGCACTGTTCAGGATGATGTTCCGACCAACAGCGGTATCAGGCCAGGGCTTCATTTTTTTTTTTTTTTATGAGTTTTAGAGAGACAGAGAGAGGAAGGGAGAGAGAGGGGAGGGGGAAGGGAAGCAGTCGTTCGTTGTCACACTCAGTTGTGCCTTCTCTGGCTGCTTCCTGTGTGTGCCCTGACTGGGGATCGAACCTGTAACCTTGTTCTTTCAGGACAACGCTCTTAACCAACTGAGCTAACTGGCCAGTACCCCAACTTTTTCTTTTTATTGATGTTTACCACCTTCTAACACACTACAGAATGCACTTATTTGTTATTTTTATGCTTACTTATTTCTCCACCACCACAAAGCATATGAAATCCATCAATGCAGGGCTCTTTGCTTTGTCCACTGAATGTTCCAAACGCCTAACATGTTTCCTGGCAAATAGCAGGCACTCAATAACCAGTTGTTGACTAAATAGTGAATTTAAAATTGGCTCTTAGCATTCAATGAATGTTAAATTATTGTCACTGATATCAATATCATCATGAAAACCTATGTAATTTGGTGTTTTTTTTTTATCATTTCCAAGGATTGCCTCATTGACTCTTATTTTATTTTTCTACCCTTGACAGCATCCGAAGTTACATTTGCAAGAGATGAAGAAGTCCGATTCGGTTTAGTGTCCACTGGGCACAGCCTGGTTGATGTCCTGCTGTGACAGGCACTCGGCCACACGGTGGGGAAACGAAGAGAAGAAGAGCCGAAGTCCCAGCCTCGGAAGCTCACAAACAGGTGGTGACGAGCATCTCGCAATTAATGATCTGCATCAGAGGCCTCTCGTGAATTTACTCCCGATCTCATTCCATCACCTGGGACCCTCGCGCACACACACAGATCAATGGTCCTTTCCTCTCTGGATCCCCCACCCCAACCTCCGGAACGGCAATGCCCGTGGCTTGGAAAGCAGGAATGAACAGGGGCCAGGAAAACCGCCGGGGGAACTTCATAAACGGGGAAGGACCTGGCCCAAGAAATTCTGACTGACTAGGTCTGGGGTAGAGCCCGGAAGTCTGCATTTTAACAAGTACCCCGGGTGACTCTGCCCCCGGCGAGCTGCAGACCACACATGAAGAAACCCCAGGTTAGAGGGTGTGAGAAACGGTTACAAGGGCATGCAATGGCTTTGGCATTTTGTAGATAGTGCTAGGAATCACGAGCAGTGCTCACGAAGGGACAGCAAGGCTGCAATGTAAGTCCGTGGGTTGTCATAGTTGCTGTCCACGGGCGCATACGTAAGACGGTTCAGAACAGGTGTAGAAAGCCAAACAGATGCTACAGTAGTGCAGAGGCCAAGTTGGAAATATTTATTTCATCTGGCCTTTCCCTTGCAACTGCAGAAGTTAGTGTAGGTCCCCACTTGAAGCTAACTTTTCCACTCCCCTTTCCCTCTCACCCTTTAGACGTATGGCATCGTACAGTTCTGTCCTTCACCTCTTCACTTCTGTGAGTCACCTCATTCATTCCAACCGTTTCCACGCCACTTTAAAATGCCCTTCTGGGCTCTAGCCGGTTGGCTCAGCGGTAGAGCGTCGGCCTGGCGTGCGGGGGACCCAGGTTTGATTCCCGGCCAGGGCACATAGGAGAAGCGCCCATTTGCTTCTCCACCCCCCCCTCCTTCCTCTCTGTCTCTCTCTTCCCCTCCCGCAGCCAAGGCTCCATTGGAGCAAAGATGGCCTGGGCGCTGGGGATTGCTCCTTGGCCTCTGCCCCAGGCGCTAGAGTGGCTCTGGTCGCGGCAGAGCGATGCCCCGGAGGGGCAGAGCATCGCCCCCTGGTGGGCAGAGCGTCGCCCCTGGTGGGCGTGCCGGGTGGATCCCAGTCGGGCGCATGCGGGAGTCTGTCTGACTGTCTCTCCCTGTTTCCAGCTTCAGAAAAGAAAAAAAAAATGCCCTCCTGGGTCTCGCTGCTCTCCTCGTCATTGCTGCTGTGTGCGCTCATCAAGCCGGCAGAGATCGGGAGCCTCCGTACACAGGACAAGTCAACGCCTGCTGTGAGTACCAATCGGGCAGGGGCAGGCTCGCTGCAGAGAACCCCGACACCGCCCAGGACCTGCAGCCCGCTGGCCTCACTCAGGGCTTCTTCCTGAGATGCGGAGACAAGGACTGGGACAAACCAAGACACCAGCTGCTTGGTGGAATGGGTTCCGGTTTTCAGTCTAACCTTTTTTTTTTTTTTTTTTTTAATCTATCTGTTTGAGGAGCTGTGGGCACAAAGGGGCCTTCGAGGACAGACACGGATGAGAAGCGGGCAGACTCCTCTCCCAAACAGTGACATATGAAAATAATATAAGTAGATGTTTACTGAGAGTCCGAGCCACGGAAGTCCACATTCACACGTGGGCAGACAGTCGAGGCGACGGGGAGACACTCCCTATTTCTAGCAGAGGGTCTCAGAGCCTTGTCTCCAAAGAAGCCCCTTGGATGGTTTTCTTTTTCTTTTTTTCTTTTTTTTTTTGTATTTTTCTGAAGCTGGAAACGGGGAGGCAGTCAGACAGACTCCCGCACGCGCCCGACCGGGATCCACCCCGCACGCCCGCCAGGGGGCGATGCTCTGCCCCTCCGGGGTGTGGCTCTGCTGCACTCAGAGCCATTCTAGCGCCTGAGGCAGAGGCCACAGAGCCATCCCCAGCGCCCGGGCCATCCTTTGCTCCAACGGAGCCTCAGTTGCGGGAGGGAAAGAGAGAGACAGAGAGGAAGGAGAGGGGGAGGGGTGGAGAAGCAGATGGGCGCTTCTCCTGTGTGCCCTGGCCGGGAATCGAACCTGGGACTTCCTCACGCCAGGCCGACGCTCTACCACTGAGCCAACTGGCCAGGGATTGGATGGTTTTCTACCTCACCATGTCACAAAGAAGACACTAAAGCAGCATTTTAGAACATGGGAATATTAGTTGCAAGCCAGTAAATTATTGACATTTTGATTCTCTCAAACAGAGAAAAAGATTCAGGTTTCAACATGAACTTGTAATTTTCAAAAAATGAAACAAAACATGACTCTGAAGAGAAGTTAAAAAAAATCTACCTGTCAGAGCCTATTTGGCCAACATCTAAAGAACAACGTTCCCATTCTAACCAGCAGAAGGCTACTATCGACAGATTTGCTTTCAGGTGTCATAATGCTATCATTTCTAAAATGCACAGATTAAAATATCATATATATCATAAAACACGCATGGGCAGTGACTAAATACTTAAAATCATCAGTGTGGCCACCACACAGAAATGTTCATACCAGCCATTTCCTTATTTGTTAAATATGTATCGAGTGCCTACTATGAATCAGAACTATTTATTATAAGCTCTAGGAATACAATCTTAAACCAAAACAACGTAGTCTGCCTTCCAGGACCCTCATTCTAGTGGAGGGGAGGGGTGCTAATGAATAGCTCCAGGTGACGGCGAGGGCTAAGAAAACAAACTCAGGTCAGGGAACTAGAGCGTGAGTAGGCGCTGTTCTAGAAAGAGGAGTAAGAAAGGACTCTGGGAGGAGCTGGTCGCTGTGTACAGTGTCAACCGCAGGGAGGCAAGAATGAATGGGAGACTGTTTAGACGATTTTTGCAGCAATCATGTAAGGTAATGGTGGCTTGCAGTAAAGTGGTGGAAGGTTGGTGGTGAGACCTGGACAAAAATGGGATGCATTTTTGCAGGCAGAGTTCATCGGGGCTTGCTGATACACTGAACGGAAGAGTGTGAAAGAGAGGACTCATCGCGACTCACCGATCTCTGGGCAGAGCAATTGGGTGGATGGCAGAATCACTTACGGAGCTGAGAAACTTGGGGAGGGAGGTTCAAGTGTTGTTTTTTAGATGTGATCCCTTTGATTCTCACACTTTGACTTCGCACCAATGTATATAGTACGTTACGCGCACACGTACACACAGTTTCCACCTGAAAAATCCTTGAATGACTGATTCCCTTACTGCCTTCTTATTATTTGCATGCAAGCTTTGTAGTAATAGTATAGATGCTGTTAATTCCAAATTTGACTCTCCGGGTGGTAGGGACTCTCTAGAATCTCAATGTTCTTTTTAAAATATCTCCTTAATGAACTTTAGTTCCTTTATTTGTAAAAATGAGTTCATTAAAGCTGTTCATAGGGCTATTGTAAGTAGTCAGTATTATTTAGCAACTAATAAACATTCAATAAAAGGTATAAATTGATGATAATAATAATAATATACACATAAGTACATTACAGTATATTTATATTGCAGATTTATAGTCCAGATTGATTTAAAAACCGATTAGATCCCACTTAGGTATTTACTTTTAAAGGGTGAGTTTTATTGATCTATTAATTATATCTTAATTTAAAAACTTGGTTAGACTCTATATCTTTTTAACTGACATCTTAAAAATGAGAGAGGGAAGTGTGTGAGAGAGACCGGTCCTTGTGACCATTAAAGAAGATAAGGGAAGGGCCCCAGGGGGCCAGGGATTCAGTGCTCCCGGACAGAGGATGACTGAAAGAACTCAGCAGGGAAGAGGATGGCTCTATCCCGGGAAGCCAGGCAGAGGAGCCCTGGGCTGCGGGCACTGACCCTGGGGCCTCAGTGTCCCTCTTCAGCACTAAATCCGCCCTTCCCATACTGTGTGCTCCTGGGGACATCTGTCTATCATCCTGTCACAGTCTTTCTCACCCCCCTCTTCACAGGTGGAGCCCTGGGGTGGAGCACAGAGATGTCACCCTTACGCGATGGTCCTGTTTGGCTAAGATGTGAGGAAACTGGGTATGTGGGATTCCTCCCTATGACACAGAGAACGGAGACAGCTCTCCAGGTGTTCCTATCCAGTTCCGCTGCTCCACATCGGAGAAGCTGTCAGGCCCCTCACTGCAGGCCAGCACCGGCGCTTGCTCACAGCAGCGGGCAGCGCCAGGGTTCCAGTTGTTGTCTCTCCCCTCCCTCGGCCCCTCCCTCACCCACTGGGAGCCACCAAGGCAGGCTGCTCGCCATAACCTCCCTTGTGCACAGATTTAAAAACTCAGCGGGTCAAATGCCTCTCAGGACCATGTCACCTTCCTCAAGAAGCAGGAGGAAGCGCTTCTTCTAACAGCAGTGATAATAGTTTCCAGCCAGACCTGAAGATGGGAATTGTACAAGGGAGCAGCCACCTTTCCAGAATTTTCTATGTGACAGCCACTGCAGTTGGTGATTCTCATTTCTCGCAATGATTCGGTGGCATAGTGATTTTTTTTTTCCAGGTGGGTTTCGTGGATTTATTGACCATCACTTGGGATGACGAAGAGATCACAGGGTGGCAGTCGGGTGGCACTACCTGCGGTACCAGATCCTGAGTCTCTTTTCCCGCTTGATTTTCTTCTGCAGCTGCAGGATGCCATAGCGTGGGGTCTCGGCCGTGGGTGGGCAGCCTGGGGCGGAGATGTCCACAGGCACTTTGCGGTCACAGCCTCTCACGACAGAGTATGAGACGTGGTAGTAACCTCCTCTGTTTGCGCAGCTCCCCATGGACACGGCATAACGAGGCTCTGGCATCTGGTCAGAGACCTTACGAAGCGCAGGGGCCATTTTGTTGGTGAGGGTCCCAGCCACAATTGTGATGTCTGACTGGTGTGGGCTGGCTCAAAAGACTACGCGGAAGCGGTCCATGTCATTGCGGGGTGCTGCCATGTGCATCATCTCCACAGCACAGCAAGCCAGGCCAAAGGTCAGGAGCCACGGGGAGCACCTCAGTGATACACAGCTCTGAGTTTACACCTCAGAGCACACATACCTCTGAGCCATCTACCTTTCTACCACCCACCTCCAAGAGCACTGAAACTCCAACTCTAGTGCTAGTGACTGAGGGCTGCCACCAGAGGTGGCTCGTCCCCTGGCCCGTGGCCTACATGGGGTGGGAGGAGGGTTTTGTGCTTGCAGAGAAATGGGGCGCTGCCTGGGGCGGGGTGGTGAGACCCGGCATGTGAAGGGGACGAGGTGTGGGCAAGCCCCCACCCGTGCCCACTGGAGCTCTCATTTCCCCTCTACATGGATGCAAAATTGGCATAGATTCCATAATACACCCAGGTTTTAATAAAAAAAATACTGTACAGTGTGTCCGTAAAGTCATGGTGTGCTTTTGACCGGTCACAGGAAAGCAACAAAAGACGATAGAAATGTGAAATCTGCACCAAATAAAAGGAAAACCCTCCCAGTTTCTGTAGGATGATGTGGCAGCATGTGCGCATGCGCAGATGATGACGTAACACCATGTATACAGTGGAGCAGCCCACGGCCATGCCAGTCGAGATATGGACGGTACAGAGGAAAGTTCAGTGCGTTCTGTGGCTCGCTAAATTCGAATCCGTGACCAAAGTGCAACATGATTGTCGTCGCGTTTATAACGAAGCGCCACCACATAGGAATAACATTACTCGGTGGGATAAGCAGTTGAAGGAAACCGGCAGTTTGGTGGAGAAACCCCGTTCTGGTAGGCCATCAGTCAGTGATGAGTCTCTAGAGCAGGGGTCCCCAAACTTTTTACACAGGGGGCCAGTTCACTGTCCCTCAGACCGTTGGAGGGCCGGACTATAAAAAAAACTATGAACAAATCCCTATGCACACTGCACATATCTTATTTTAAAATAAAAAAACAAAATGGGAACAAATACAATATTTAAAATAAAGAACAAGTAAATTTAAATCAACAAACTGACCAGTATTTCAATGGGAACTATGCTCCTCTCACTGACCACCAATGAAAGAGGTGCCCTTCCAGAAGTGCGGCGGGGGCCGGATAAATGGCCTCAGGGGGCCGCATGCGGCCTGCAGTTTGGGGACCCCTGCTCTAGAGGCTGTATGGGATAGCTACCTAAGGAGCCCTAAAAAATCTATGTGAGCCCACATGGAACTGCACTGAATAGGTTTGAAACTGGGAGGGTTTTCCTTTTATTTCCTTTACAGACACACTGTATATTGGATAAATGAATACATAAATAAGTAAATACTGGGTCTCAAGAATTGAGTAAAACTGATATAAGAAAGTGCCTCAAGTTTACCCTGCAATTCTCTGTGCTCCCTGGCATATTGCTGTGTGTGTGTGTGTGTGTGTGTGTGTGTGTGTGTGTGTGTGTGTGTGTCGCGGCAGTGCGCCTGCGCACGCGCGCATGCATGACCCAGTCTGTAAACATCGGATAGACCTTACTCCATTTGACCCTCACAACAATCTTGTGTACTGGGCACGTATTATCTGCACTTCACAGCTGAGGAAACGGAGGCCTAGGGTGTTAAGTGAGTTGCTTAGACCTAGGCTGGCAAGGAGGTGAAAACCGCCTTCGGCCGCCAGACCAGGAGGAGCACAGGCTACAGCGTGGCTCCGCTAGGCGCCCTCTCTGGGGAAATGGCCTCTGAGGACCAGAAGTCTCCCGGGAGGGGGTGTGCAGTCAGGCCTGTGTTTCAGAAAGATCCCTGTGGTGACTGCAGAGAAGGGATCAGAGAAGACCGAACTGGGGACGGGGCCGACAGCGGGGAGGCTGCCGAGACAGGTGCCCTGGCTGGGCTGGGAGAGAGGACCAAACCCAGCAGCTCCCACAGAAGAACTGGCAGGACCCGGGGTCACTGCCTGGCGAATGAGGACAGAAGGACGAATGTCCCGAGTGTGACTCCAAGGTTTCTGATCTGGAGAAAGATCTAGCGAGGGGAGGAGTGCGCTCTCGGTGCATTGACCAATGACGAACGAGAGGAAGTTAGTGCCCACCCAGCAGGGAGGGTGCAGAGCAGCAGGAGATGGGGCGGGGCCGGTTCAGGCCAGGCCTCCAGGCCTCTGGGAGGAGGCAGCGTCTCAGGTGAGGTAGCAGCTGAGCAGGGAAAAGAGGGAGGAGTGAGGGAGGGTGTGCGGGCAGGGAGAACCTGCATGGAGAAAGGTCTAGCGAGGGGAGGGGCGCGCTCTCGGTGCATTGACCAATGACGAACGAGAGGAAGTTAGTGCCCACCCAGCAGGAAGGGTGCAGAGCAGCAGGAGATGGGGCGGGGCTGGTTCAGGCCTCCAGGCCTCGGGGAGGAGGCAGAGGCAGCGTCTCAGATGAGGTAGCAGCTGAGCAGGGAAAAGAGGGAGGAGTGAGGGAGGGTGTGCGGGCAGGGAGAACCTGCATGGAGAAAGGTCTAGCGGGAGGAGGGGCGCACTCTCGGTGCATTGACCAATGACAAGCGAGAGGAAGCTAGTGCCCACCAGCAGGGAGGGGTGCAGAGCAGCATGAGATGGGGCGGGCCCTTTCAAGCCTCCAGGCCTCCATGAGATGGGGCGGGGCCTAGTGATTTTTGTGGAGGCATAAAGGGGACATAAAGGGGCATGAAACTGGCACAAACTACACTAGGCTCTTACCTCCAGGAGGCAAGGTCACAGGCTTACTACTTATCCAGACAAGCATTTCTTTGTGCCACAGACTTTCAGGTCAGGATCTGGTCTATCTGTTCTGTTTCTTCTGTTTCCTAATTGGTGAAAGAACCACCACAGGTAATCGCCCTTCCATTTTGTCCTAGAATAGTTTGCCTTTCTCCTTTCCTGTTTGATAAGTAGAGATTATCTAACTAAAACAGTCATTTGTGCAATTGATGCTGGCTAGCTGGAAGCCCACAGAACAACAGGAATGCGAGCATCACCGTCCTTGGGGTCAAAGTGACCGTTGTGCCAGAATTCACCTGCAAGCATGTCAGTGCTGACAAGCCAGGACTAGTCTCAGGATTCATGAAGCAATTATGCCGCAGTAAGAAGACAAGATCAGTGAGAACCGAGATCTGCAGATTATAAAAGAAGGCTACACTGTACCTCTTCTACTCATCTCAGGAACGGTCCAACTTCTTGGCACAAAACTGGGACTGGTATGTGTTGGAAGACAGCCCAAATCAGAGAAGTATTATGCACACCTTGCACTGGGATAGAAGGATTTTGGACTTGAGAAGAGTGCGCTCCTCCCTCCTCTGAGCCAGGGTTAGGGTGTCGCCAGTGGGCATCTAGAAGACTAAGTAAGAAATATGTCTGAGACTTTATGAGCCAAGGGCATCCCTGTTTCAAAAACAAAAACAGGTTTATTATTCTTATTGATGTTTTTTAATGACTTCAGAAGTACTAGGGGAGAAATAAAAATAAATAAGTAAATCCATTAGAGTGATAAATGATTATATGATCCTAAGTAACACACCTAATATACAAGAGACTTGCTTACGATAAATCTGATCTCGACATACTCTGCAATGACACGAGCTACTGTGGGGAACATGGCAACCCAGAAATCTCGCTGCTCAGTCTGTCATCTCTCTCTGATGAATGGGGGGGTCTTATGGGGAAATTTCCATTAATACTCAAGAGGGCAAATAACATCAATCATTCCTGTCCCTCAGAGAAAATATTCAAATATAACAATTTTCAGGTAGAAATATTTGAATTTAGAAAAATAATAAATTTTTTTTTAAATAATATGATACTTCACTAGATTGGCAGTAGCCAAGAATTCTGAGTCACTCTTCTCGCTGTTGAACATGCAGCAGTCCAACAGAATCAAATTAGCTTTATTTTTAATCAAGGTGAAGAAAGATGTAGAAATGTAGGTCTTAACTCAGTCAAAGGATACTTTTATATATATAATATTTTATATTATATATATAATTTATATTATATATAATGAGATGATATAATTATATAATATATTATCTCATTAACTAATATATATATATATATATATATATATATATATATTAGTTAATGAGAGGTGGGGAGGCAGAGACAGACTTCCACATGCACCCCAATGGGAATCTACCCAGTAAGTCCCCTACTGGGCAATGCTCTGCCCATCTAGGACTGCTGTCTGTTGCTCTGCAACCAAACTATTTTAATGCCTGAGGCAAGGCCACAAAGCCATCCTCAGTGCCCAGGGCCAACTTGCTCGAACCATTCAAACTATGGCTGTGAGAGGGGAAGAGAGAGAGAGGACAAGAGGGGGAAGAGAAGAAGAAGAAGGAGGAGGAGGAGGAGGAGGAGGAGGAGGAGGAGAAGAAGAAGAAAAAGAAGAAGGAGGAGGAGGAGGAGGAGGAGGAGAAGAAGAAGAAGAAAAAGAAGAAGGAGGAGGAGGAGGAGGAGGAGAAGAAGATGATGATGGGGGTAGAGTGGAGAAGCAGATGGTCACTTCTTCTGTATGTCCTGACTGGGAATCAAACCTGGCACTTCAACACACCAGGCCAATGCTCTACTACTGAGTCAACTGGCCAGGGCTAAAGAATACTTTCTTGAGGTGCTGGCTAATGAGGAATGAACATGTTGTTGATGAGGGTCTTTTATTTATAAACAGCTCAGCTCCTCCTCCAGGACTCATGCTGCATCTGATTTGCAGTTTTAAATCAGAAAATAAAGAGGAAAGCTCTTTGTAAATGAAACTTTCATGCAACTTGAAGGTAGTGATCATGATGTTTGTAGTAGAAAGAGTAGCTGCAGCAGTAGTGGTAGTAATAACAATAATGGTTGTAGTGGTAGATAAGTAATAATAATAATAATAGGAGTGATGGTAACAATACAAGTAGAAGCTTATACAGTATTATAGAAACGGGGCTGAGAAGACTAGGTGGGTACCTTCTAGCTTTCCCCTTTCATTGTGTAGATTACGAAACTGATGTTAGGAGAGAACAAAGGGTTTACATAAGGTCTTACAATAGGCAGACGGTACACCCAGGAATGGAATTGAAATAAAATAGAACACAAGTCTGTAGGTCTACAATTCTCCAAGCTGTTCAAGAAGTAGGCAATCTGGAACTCTTGGCAGTCTTTGTAGAACATCAAGACGTATTAGCATAGTTATGTCCTCACATAAACCAAGAATAGTCCTAGCAAAAAAACAAAAAAGCAAAAAACATAAAACAAAAATACCACCATTCTGCTCTTTCTCCTTTGCCTACAATGCATTCATTAAAGGGGGGAATTGGGACACTAAAGTAAGCCTAATTGACAATTTTTGAATCTTTACATTAATACTTATTTCCTTAATGTGCACTTATTTTGGATATTTTTAGGAGCTCATAGGACAATGGGTTGTAGAACATCTAAACAAGAGTATCGTGAGAAGTTGCAGTTAGATGGGTTTTGCATATGTCAAAAGAGATCTTAAGTGTTCCATACATGCATCCAATAGAAGATATATTTCAGCTTGGATCCAATTTTAAAATTACTCTTTATGTCAAAGTTTTGGCACTGAAGCTGGGAGAGGAACCCAGAGCTCTGAAACGTGAGACAGAAACCCATAAGACAGAGAGAAGAGAGGACAAACGTTTCCCAGGATGACTGGAGGGCGGCAATCTCATCCGCGAGCACATTAGAGCGAAGCAAAGCCCCCTTTGCAACGTAATGGACAAAGGGGGGTTTTACAAGAGCTCGGAGACAGGACTTAAACACAAGTTCGATTGGAGAAGTCAACCACTTACAGCACCAACTGACATGGCTGAGATCTCCCTGGAAAACACAGAAGGGAATCCTCAGAAGATGAACAACCCAAGAAGATCAATCCTCAGACTTCTGTTTAAAGCAAGTCCACAGTAAAGATGGGTTAGAGGTCAGTATTAGAAACGCCCAGGCTTCCATCTGCAGTGTGCTGTATGTAATTATCCTTCCGTTAATGGTGCATTATATAGTGTCTGGTTCTCATTCCAGACTGCGGCTCGATCATTTTCAGCTAACCCCGCCATCTCTATGAAGGCTTGAATTTAAACATTCCTCTAGTGATTATCACAGACAGGGAGTTAGGTTTAAGTGAACCTTCACTGACCATCAAAATCAAGCTTCATGTGAATAGACTGTAAGCATTGGACTGACAAGATGTTCAGGGATTCCATCCTAAATGTATAACAACACAATAACACAGCATTTGCCAGTAGATAAGCAATGGCAGATGTAAATATTTAAGGGGGGAAAAAAAGGAGAAAACAAAAAAAAAAATAAATTTACTATTTTCCTCAGTAATTTCTGTAGGGAAAATATCACTATGATTCCATATTAACTCTTGGATCCCAGGACCTAAGAGTTAGGGGACAAGATCATTTGGAGATAAAGTTTTAGATGATCAAAATACCTTCCTCCTACCCTCACATTATGGCTGCCTCTCTCCCCTCTCCAATGCTCCATGACCCTCCACTCCTTCCCTCTTCTTCATCCCCACTCACTCCCTGAGCCACTGCCTCCTAGCTTGGCTTGCTCACCTGATCACCATGTCCCATCTCCTGTCGAGAGTCAGACTGCACTAGAACAAGTGCTGCTCTCATGCTTTTGAAAAGAAAAAAAAAAAAAAAGAGGCACCAGCACACCTATTACTTCTAAAGATAAGTCCTGCATTGAAGCGTTTGAGTCGAGATTTTCTTTGCAGCCTTGCCAAATGAAGAGAGGTCACATGGCACCTGGTTTTAATGAGTAGAACAGGTAGACAGAGGAGAGGGGCCGCCATTGCAAGGTGTGCTGGGGCTGCCTACAAAGACTTCGGCAGTGACTTTTTTTGTGGCTCACAAACAATGATGATGGAGCCAATTCGAGGACTGTAATTCAGCCCCCGGCTCTGTAGGAGGCTACAGTGGAAGCCTCGTGCTCAGAGCTAAAGACACTACTTGGCCTCGGGAAATGGCCCCCTACCCCCCTACCCCCCCAAGCTGAAACCCCTGGGGACTCGGGGTGTATAATTTAAGCACTAATATAAGCTAAGAGGAAAAGCAACAATACCAGTGCTCCCATAATGGAAAGATCATTATTTTTAGGTTTGTATAGAGAGCAGAGCTGGCAGCTGTGAGGGAAAATGTACCCTTTGAAAAGAACCTACCATTGTTATATTTAAACTGTTGGGATACAGCTTTTGACTTGGAGGCAATTGTAATATGCTCAGAATTGGCCCCATGCACAGTCACAGGCTTAATGGTTTTGAAGGTGGCAATACACAAACAAAGAAAGGTGAGGAGCTCGGGGCGAAGGCGTGTTCTGTGACCCATTATTTCTTTTGCCTGCTAAAGAATTTGTAACCATATTCAGAGCTGATGGAGAATGATAATGCCACCTTTTTTAATTTAAATTTTTTTTGCTCATAAATATTTACCTGTGTTTCTTGAGGCAGGGTAATGGGGGTTAAGTACTTGGTCTAACAGGCTTTATTTAATATACTAGATCTGCTAGGTACTACGTGGCTACGGATAAATTACTAACCTTTCTCAGTTTCCAGTTATTTATCCCAGAGTTGTAAAATGGAGATAAAAACAACATCTGTGTCAGAGAAATGGTGAATAATGTTTTACTCACTCTGCACCGACGGACTGGCAGCTACTCTGTCTGGCAGTGGGCAAGGGGGTGGGGATACAACAGTGAACAAGACAGACACAAGATCTCTGCCCTGTCAGAACCTTAAAATCAAGTGAATCAACTACAATAATGCACTGTGCCACCGAGCAAAATGTGGGGCAAAAAGTAGGTACTTCATTCATGTTAGCCTGTGTTCGACGGCACAGCGCACCGGAGGGGCCGCTGGCTGTGGGGTGAGTGGGGGACAAGTGGGCCACCCCCGGGGGCGCCCCTTTGGCATAAAGATTACACTGAGCTGACTGTCTTTAAGAAAGAGTAGTCACAGGAGAAACTGAAAACTGAGTATGTTACCCTTTTGTAAGGGACATTTCGATGGATGAGGGGATCTCTCCATTTGTACCACATTCCCGTCCCCAGAAGAGGAGGGTAACTAATCTCTAGGGCTCTCTTCTCAATGGAGAAGGCAAGCGCTCAGACCCGTACCACAGCCCCACCTTTGTCCACCATGCCTTTCCTGGTAACCTCCCGTAACCGGCCTCCCTCTCCTCGCAACGAAGGTCTCTCATCTGTAGCTGAAGAAAGTATGGAAGGTTGTGATTGGCCCATTTCAAAGAGTAGTTTCCTTGCACATCTTCCTTGCATGCAGGAGGAATACATGTTTTTACTACAGGGTCTCAACCCGAGAAGGGTAGAGGGGTAATTATTCTTCCTGCCCTATGGGGGTTAGGTTCACTAGGCTATATGCTAGTTCCAGCATAAATGAATGACTTGGATGGGGTGGGGGGTATTTTAAACATCTTGGACTTTGTTTTCTCATTTTCTAATCAGAGATAGTAGTAACACCTCCCTCCCAGGGCTGGAGTAAAGACAAAATGAGATTAACTCCCAGTTCCTGGATTCCTGGATTCGGGAGAAGTGTGGGAATCAGAAACCCAGCAGGCAGAGAAACTGACAAAGTGTTAATGCCCAGAGAGGACTTGAAACCTTACTCTGAAAGTCAGTCAAAGCCCCTGGCCAATTCTGGCCTCAGTCCCACTTGGTTACCCTTCACTAACACCTGCAATATTCCAGGCATCCCACTGCGGGTCGTGGAGGAGGCAGAAGTGAAGAGCATAGTTTCCCAGTCTAAGGGCTGGGGGGAGAGGTTCTCTCCTGAGACAGAGCGGGGAGAAGCGACCTCTAAGGGTGAGAGAGTCCAGTGAGTGCCGTGGGAGTGGGAAAGATCCCAGTGATGGCTGTGGGGTGCCGTGGGGATGCAGTCAGAGCTGATCCCAGGAAGGATGTCTGCCTTGGTGGTGACCAGACCCCTAGAGCACTGAGTATACCGTAAACATAATGCACTGTCATTCTGCAGTCATGGATGCCTACCTGGAAAGACACCCACTGCTCCATCTGAGCCCCACACTAAACAGGGGGACAGGACGAAAATATATATAAGATCAAGGCGGTCCACTAGATACCAGGCATAGGGCCAGGTGCATTCAACATTATCTCCCTTGACCTTCCAACAAATCTCTGAAGGAGATGCCTTTGTATTCCGTTCTAAAGGTGAGAAAACTAAGATTGAGAAGGTCTAGTTTACTTAAGTGAGATCACACAATCAGTAAAAGACAATACAGTAGGTGTACCCCTAGGTCTTATTGACTCAAATGTTCTGTTTCCTCTTATACCATGATGCTTTTTACTAGTCATGTATAGATCACAGTTTTCCTTCGGGGGAAAAAGCAAGTTAAGGAAGGCAGAACCAGTTCGATGAATTGATTCAAAGTGTCATCCAAGTGCAATGCACTATTTATTGTCAAAGGTCCAAAAGAAATACTGGATTTATCCAGGCAAAGGAATTTACCAAAGAAAGTGAGGTCTGTTCCAGGGCTAGCAGTCAAGTTATTTCTGTCTGTTGATTTTGCCTCATCCCTTTATAGGACATAATCTACTGTGACCATATGCAGTAGATTTCTAAAGGGCATGAGTATAAACCTTGACATTGAGTAGGGACCCAGAACATGTTCTTGAAATCATTATGATGGTTAATGAGCATATTAAAATGGTCATATTATCTAGAACTATCTATGAACTGAAATATAATTGGGTCAGCTGGTAGACATTAAAAGGAAATATAGATTCGGGGAAAGACTCAAGGTAACTAAGCAGTGTGTGGTCAAGGATCAGAGTCTTAAAGGAGGAGGCTGAGTTGTCCTTTGAGAGGTCAACTTATGAAATTCATGACATTAGCATATTAGTCATCTGAAGCAGTTTTCTTTATGAACCAGATTTATCCCAACTCAAAGGCGAGAATAGATGTGCTTAGAAATTCAGTCAAAGCTTGGCAGAATGTAAGAAAATCCTGTAGGCTGATCAATGGTACTATTAAATCTGATGAAAGAGTATGCTTTTTTATTTTTTTTAAATGAGAGGGGATTTCTGCATCCCAGGAGAATAATGGTGGAACGACACTTCGCCTGTGTTGAGTCAGACCTCTCCAGGGTAAGAGATGCTGCATATAGCACATACCCATGTTCTGGCCCCAGGGGGAGTTCAAGAGGTGTCTCTACTACCACAGGATACATTTCTCAATGCCACTCTTTTTTTTCTGCTCTCATTGCTATTCACAATGAAATAATTAAAAAGCCTGATGTGGATTACTTAGAATTACACATGTATATATTCTGATCACTTGCCAGGTATAACTTGCAAATATATACTGATATAATTGTAAGTTAATAGGTTGGCCTCTGAATTCTACCTTGATCTCTTGTAATTTGGGGTCACTGTGAGTCAGTCTCAAGGGGCCACTTACTTTTCAGTGCTCTGACATACTTGTTTCTGAACCCATACTGCTGAGTTAAGACCCTAAGTCATAGAGATTACATAAGGCTAGGTATATCCCAGAGATACCTTGTCTGAACATCTGCCCAGCACTTCCAGTATGAAGGCTCTATTTCAGCACATGGTGAGTACTGAAACAACCCACATTTTTTTTTTTAATGTAGAAAGTTATTCCTTGAGCCTTAGTCTGGAAGACACTGGAGATAGCTCTTTTTTTTTTGGATGCTGTTTGCTATGTAATAGCCATTACTAACATCACCTAGGTTAGCAGGTACAGAAATCAGTAAAACAGAAGCACTGCCCATTTAGTAAGCCAGATGGAGGAAACCATTCATGTACTCCAATTCACTTACGATTGCATTTCTCCATTCATTCATGTAGCCATTGAAAATAGACATACATCGAGTGTCTACAACATGCCAGACTCTACAACTATACTACAGGTATAAAAACAGACAAGTTCAGCCTTCCCTGTTCCATAAAGAAAGAAACATCTAGCATGTGAGATGCTGACCGGTGCTGTGGAAAATGGTAAACCAGGGAAAGTCGGAAAGCGAGTGCTGGGCTGGGAGCAGGATCAGCTGTGGTCACTATTTTACACAGAGTGCTAACAGGAAGCTTCCATAGTGAGGGGACGTCTGAGCTAAGTCCTAAAGGAAGTAAAGGGAGAAGAGTACTTCTGGGAAAAGGAAATGCCAAATATCAGGGCTCCCTGAGCATGGCCGAGGGACCACAAGGGTGAGGCAACAGAGGAGGAACGGAAGGAGGTCGTTTCGAAGGGTTCCGGGGGCAGGATGCTGTAGAACACTGTTGGTCATGACACAGACTTGAGCTTTTCCTTCAGGTAAAAGGGGAAGCTAAGCGGAGGGGCTGAAGTAGGAGAGCGATGTGATCTGACATTTTACAAAGATTACTTGAGCTGCTGGGCGGAGACCAGGCTGTTGCAAAGCCAGGGAGAATGCAAAGGGACCGCAGGAAATGGCATGCAATGCTGGGAGCATCGATCTAACCCGGCAATTCAGGAATGATGAGTCCACGTGGAGAAATCTGTATCCGTCTTCACAGGCCCGGCCCACAGGCCAGGGATGACTCCTTTCTGTTAGAGGGCTGGCCTTCAAGAGGAAAAGGAAAAAATATATAGTGGTGTGTGACCTCTGGAAAGAGCACTGGTCGAGCACTGCCTGCACGCCACCTGAGGATGATTAATTTACCACTCTAAACAAGGAATGAATAAAACAGGGGCAAGACTTTGTCCAGTACACAGAAGAAAAATCAGCTGACTCCCTTTTGACCCCCACTGTTCCTGAGTCCACTCTAGTCAGGGGCAGCTATAAAGGCCCTCAAGTGGCGATGAGAAGACAGAGATTCCCAAGCGCTCTTGACTAGCCAAGAAGCGGAGAAGGAGAAAAAGAAACAGGAAACTGGAGTGTCCTTCTTGGAGCCACATGTGTGTCTTTCTCCAAAGCTTGAAATGGAGGCATCACTACCGTCTTTGGGAGAGAAAGGAGGTAGCATTGATGAGGATGTTGGCAGAGGCCATGGGGCCAACTAAGAAACCAACATCTGTAAATACTGTGGCGCGGGGGAGGGCTCCAGGGCTGGCAGAGGCGGCTGTGCGGTGGGGAGGACGGCGAAAGGGCCGCTGTGCTCAAGCCGGGACTCCGGGGACCACAGACACACTCCCTGAGTGCCCACTGCCATTCCGCCCAGAAGGCAGATGCTGCAACAGCGGTTCAC
The DNA here is from genome assembly GCF_036850995.1 of Saccopteryx leptura. NCBI lineage: Eukaryota > Metazoa > Chordata > Mammalia > Chiroptera > Emballonuridae > Saccopteryx > Saccopteryx leptura. Next base: position 15,892,174 of record NC_089511.1, on the reverse strand, counting down.
AGGGGCACAGAGAGCAGGGTGACAAGTTGAGCAGAGGCTGACAGGAGTTGGCAGACGTGAAAGGTGGAGCACGACAGAAAGGTGGCGGAGGTAGGAGGGTGTCTCAACCCCTCTCTGCAAGCAGGTAGATGATCACACCTCTGCACAAGACGCCTTCGTCTTGGACCAAGTGCGGAAAGTCTAAAGGAGGTGGGGACTTAGCTATTTGTTAAAGTAGCAGAAGGGACACGTGCTCCCTGCTCTCCCCAGGGTTTGTTGTTTCCGCTGTCACTCACAGGGCACTAGAATAGAGGCACGAGGAGATCGTGCTGTAGCAATGCCAGCTCCCACCAGGACTGGCAGACGGAAAGGGGCAAAGGCGCTTTGGGATCACTCCGCCGCACAGGAACCTGTGGCCTTAGACAAGCTGCAGCGACACGGAGGATGAACGGGCCTTGCAGTGGCTGGAAAACAAGGACGCAAGCCTGTTTATGCCAGGAGAGCAGAACCCAGGTCTCCTGGGAAGAAAGAGGCCGGGAAAGGAGACACGCGGGGGGTGGGGGGCTGCTATAAATCCCCTCTTCCACCAGGCAATCTAGCTGACGGCCACGCGCATGCCCAGGGCTGGACACAGAGGGCCCAGAACACCCTGCACTCTCACCTGCAGCGGCATGTCCGACCCCGGCGGAGCAGGGAGTGAAGAGGGAGAGCGGCAGACAGGCTGTCCGAGCTCTGAGGAAGTGGCCCACACAGTCAGTCTGCAAAGAGCATCTTCTCTCTCTTCTCTTTTCTTTTTCTTCTACTTCTTCCTTTTTGTTCCCTCCAGGTAATGAAAGAAACGGTGGTCAAAACACCGTCTGATGGGTGAGCACATGGAACACAGACTCCAGCGACCACACACTGACCAACAACACAGAATTTGCAAAAGCAATTTAGAAAATCACCAAATGAACAAGTAAACAAACAACAAGGACCCCCCCAACAAGCAGACGCAGCAAACTGCAGGAGGGGGAGCATCTGACTCTTCGAGTTGGCACGTTGCATTATTCAGAATGTCCAGTTACAACAAAAAATTACGAGGCATGCAAAGATATGAGAAACAAATGACCGTTTCACATATAAAAAAAAAATTAATAGGACCTAGAATGTGTGCAGTTTTTCCCCAAACTAATATAGGTAAATGGACAAGTAGGCTGTGCTAAAGCCCTATAATGTAACATTACTCAGCATTAAAAGGAAACAAACTATGAAGCCACCAAAAAAAAAATAAATAAATAAAAAAAAAAGATAAATCTAAATACATATTACCAGGTAAAAGAAGCCAGTTTGAAAGGGCTATATATTATATGAATCTAACTAGGTAATATTCTGTAAAAGTAAAACTATAGAGACAGTAAAAAACAAAACAAAACAAAAAAAACAAAAAAAAACAGTGGTAGCCTGGGTTTGGGTCTTGGGTGAGAGGGGTCGAGCCGAGCAGGTGAAGAATTTCACGGAGTAATGGAAGTCTTCTGCACGATACTGCAACAGGCGGTATGAGACCCTGTGCATTCACCAGAACCAAGGGAACTGTGCAGCACAGAGCGCACCTTAATGTCTGTAAAATTGAACAGTATCATTTAGGGGCTTGGGGGATCTTAGAATCTCACCATTTTACAAATACAGGAAATAACCTCACTGAGGGGGTGGAAGGGAAGGATGGAGCCTGAGTAACCCTGGAAGTGAGTGGAGTCTATGAGATGCAGGCAAAGGGGGCTGTACACCAGCTCTGGACTCTCATCGATCAAGGTGTCCTTCATGGGGGAGGGATTGTTAGTTCTCACACCACTGTGCATGTGCCCTGGTTAAGTAAGGAACAGTTAAGTAAGTGATGGGGAAGGGTGGCCCCCCACGTTCACTGTTGACCAGAGGCTACACAGAAGGAAGGGGAAGAAGGTAGAACATTCTATGTGGTAACAGGTGACAGCTAAAGATAGTATAAATTCATGTTTAGTTTAATATAGATATAGGTGGTAATAGATAGACATATTTATACACTCATGTATATATATTCCTCTACTCTGCCAGCTGCGAGGGCCTAGAAGCAACGCCACCCCGTGACAATGAGCACACACAGCTCTCAGATCTTGGTTTCTAACACCATTCACCAACAACAGGAAAAAGGACTACCTAGCAAATGGATTACTGTAGGACTGGGGCAGAAAAGATACAAGATGAGCTTGGGGTGTCTTGTAGTACCAGATAGTAATGAAGCGCTAAACTAAAATATCAACAATAGGGCCAAGTGAAACACTTTCCAGTAACCAAAGCTTGGACCAATTAGAGCGGTGTTTCCCAACGTGGGGCCCATGCCCCACAGGGGGGAAATTCGATAGTTAAGGGGGGCAATTTGAAAATGGACTCGACACGACTTTAACTCTTTCGCCCCGGGCCATTTAAATGCAATGCTAGATATCGGTGCCAAATTTAACAAAAAATGCAATTCTTAAATAATTGCGGTAAATAATTATTAAGTATAATTTCATTTGACGAGACCAAAATATCAACTGGGTGATTGGCGTCATCAAGTAAACTTCGTCCTGGGTTCACTGCGGAGCGTGCCATCTGCCGCGGGGAACCACGGACGTTTTAAAAACTCGCTAAACAACGCAGTTATTCTCACCTAATTGGCCCATCACAACTTCTGTAGTGTTTCACATCATTCAGTTGGTGTTAATTTGAAATAAGTGTCAGTCAAAACTGTTGTAAAAGCTCGTTGATTTAATAAATATACATATATATTGTATAGATATAATTGGTAAGTATTTGATTTTATTTTTATCAATATTAAACTCTTTATTAAATACTTTTTTGCATCGGGGCTAGAAAGCACTAATATTTTATAAATATTATTGGGGCTATAATAGTGCATGCACGACAATTTTAATTTTAGAAGCATAACTTTCCAGAAAATTTTGTCAAGTGGAAAAAATATAGATACCTTTTGATTTGCGGTGGTAGTGTAGTAAATGTGTTATATACATTTAAATAAATATGAATTTTTAGTATACGTTTACTCTATGTCACATTGAATATATTTTAACACATATTTTAATATTAGTTTTTAATTGATCTTATTTTTATTTCTTATAGCCCATAGTAAAATGAGTGGTGCAAGCAAGAAAAAAACTCGTCAATATTCAGAGGAATATTTAAAATTTGGGTTCATACCCGCTGTTCACGATGAGCGGATTCCTTTTTGTTTTTTATGCCAGCAATGCTTGACCAACGAATCAATGAAACGAGGTTGTCTTGAGGCGCATTTGAAGGTGAAACATAGTGCTCATATTAATTCAGATTTGAGTTACTTTAAAATTTTAAAGAAAAATTTTGAAAAAAGAACAACATTAAAGTCTCTATTTACTGCTCATACTTCAACTAATAATTGTGTTCTTGAGGCTAGTTATCAAATTTCTTTATTCATCGCTAAAACTGGAGAAAATTACACTATAGGAGAGAATTTAATAAAACCATCAATATCAGCATTTCTTAAAACGGTTCTTGAAAAAGATGACAAAGATGTAAAAGCTATGCCACTCAGTGACAATACTGTTAGCAGAAGAATAGACAAAATAAGTGAGGATATTGAAAAACAACTTATTGAAAAGCTGAAAACAAGAAAATTCTCCTCGCAAATGGATGAATCATCTTTGAGAGACAGTAAGGCAGTATTGATAACTTACGTAAGATATATTGGTAAAGGACATTTTGCTGAAGAAATGTTGTTCAGTAAAAGATTAGAAAGCACCACTACCTCCAAAGATATATATTGATATAATAAGCTAAAAAACTACTTAGATGTCAATGATATACCAATGAAAAATATAACATCTTGTGCTGCAGATGGTGCTCCCAATATGATGGGCAAGAAAAACGGCTGCTTAAAATTGATGAAAGATGCGAATCCAGAAATGATTCTTGTGCATTGTGTTATTCATAGGGAAAACTTGGTAGCTAAAAACATTTCGCCTGTTCTGAATGAAGTATTACATACAGTAATAAAGTGTTAATGCTATTAAAGCTAGTGCCAAATGTGAGCGTCTTTTCAAGCTATTTTGTGAAGAACAAAATGAAGACCATGTGAGACTTTTACTTCATACTGAAGTAAGATGGCTATCTAAAGGAAACTGAAAAGATTTATGGAACTGTTTGATACTCTTAGTGATTTTTTAAGTGACAAACCTGAAATGAAGTATCTGTTAACAATAGATGGTAAAGCATTTGTTATTTAGCCGATATCTTTGAAAAACTAAATATATTAAATAAGCAACTTCAAGGAACAAATAAAACTCTTGTCGATGCAAAAGCAAAGATATTTGGTTTCATTACCAATATTGAGTTATGTCAGAAACATATTAACAACAAAAACTTTAAACAGTGTCATTGGCTCCAAAAATGTGAAGTACCTGATACCGCTTTACTTGTTATTGTCAATCATCTGAATATTCTATCGGCTGATTTAAAAGAAAGATTTTCTGATTTAAAACAAATTGATTTCCCAACATGGATGATGCAGCCAATGTTAGTGGATTTGTCTGATATATCAAATATGCAGTATCAAGAAGAACTCGCAGAATTGCAAAATGATGAGTCAGTTAAAGCTTTATTTAATATCAAAGGAGCGATGGCATGGCTTTGTGAGGAAACAGAAATCAAATACCCAAATTCAACCAAATGTGCAAGAAAACTATTGCTACCGTTTCCATCTTCATTTTTAGCTGAATGTGGATTTAGTTCTGTAAATGATTTACTGGTAAAAAAAAAGAAATCGGCTGGATATAACACAACGTGGAGACTTGAGACTAAAGCTAACCAAATTGGAACCTAATATAAAATCTCTGTGCAGCAAGCATCAAGCGCAAGGATCACACTAAATTAAAATAATAAATTAATATAGAAAAATCTGTATTAATATTATTTGGAATTTAAATTTCTGTTTTTCATTATATGTTTTGAAATTTTACTTACTGTGTTTTGTTAACCATTTCATAGTGATTTCTTCCTAGAACCTATCATTTATGTTTATTAAGTGAACAAATCAATTTTTTAACGTTAAAAATTATGTATGTTACATAGGTGGGGACATAAAAATTTTAGAAAGGTTAAGGTGGGGCATGGCACAAAAAAGGTTGGGAAACACTGAATTAGAGCAACAAAATAAAGTAGTATTGGGTTAATATTCTTAGTAGGAAGTAAACAACAATGGGTCCATACTGATACAAACAAATCATTAAATAAATCAATCAATGTGAGAGAACAGACAAATCTCCCATGAAAAAGTGTTCCAAACAATGAGTGTAGCTATTGCACACACAAGGAGGTGGAGCACAAGCCCCCACCCCTCCAGCATGGGCTGTGCGCAGCGGCCTCCCCCCAGAGACTGCAGCACGGAGGTGGAGCACAAGCCCCCACCCCTCCAGCATGGGCTGTGCGCAGCGGCCTCCACCCAGAGACGGCAGCACACAGAGGACAGCGTACAGCATCACCTGACAGTGGAGAAGCCCGACAGGCACTATCTTAGCCAGGGAACTGAAGTGAACGACGACAGTGATGAGTGATCCTGAGACCATGTGGCCTTGACAGGATGTGATGAAAATGGCACTTTACCTACATAGTCTTCCTCCTGCAAACACATAACCCCAGTCTAACCATGAGAAAAACATCAGCCAATTCTCAACTGAGGGGCATGTCAGAACGCATCTGAAGAGTACTTTTCAAAAATGTTAAGATCACCTGACACAAGGAAAGTCTAAGAAGCTGTCGCAGCCAAGAGGAGCCTAAGGAGAAACAGGAACTAGATATAGTACGGTATCCTTAGTAACCCTGGGGCACATAAAAGACACTAGGCAAAAACAGGACATCTGAATGAAGTGTCGATTTTTGTTAAGAGTAACACATCAATATTGCTTTGTTAATTGTCACAAATGTACCAGCCTAATGCAGGACGTTCATATTAAGAGACATTGGGTGTGGGGTATACAGAAACTCTGAATGCCTATCTTTACAAATTTGGGGTAAATTTAAAACTGTTCTAAAATAAAAAGTTTATTTTTAAAAAAAGAATAATGACTAAAATCATGTCACATTTCCCTAAAATGTTTTTCCTATTTCAGATACAATTAGAATTATTTTATATGCACTTACATGTTTTCTCAACTACTTTAGATATATGCATTTCTCCTTGTTATTAAAAACCTTTTATTTAATGCATTGCAATAGCAGCAAAAATTACAGGCGAAAGTACCATTATTTACTCAATCTCTATTACTGCACATTTAAAGTGTTCTAAAACACCTCCCACACAGTAGACTATTTCTTAAGAAAGTATCGGTGGGTTCCGCCCCTCTCTTATTTTCAAGGATGAGTATCAGAGATGTGGCCATTTCAAGGGCAAAGAGTAGGGATCAGCAGTAGATGCTAAACACAAGGCTTCTCACATTTTCACATACGTCAGACTAGCCAGCATACCTTGGTAGCTCACATGCAGATTCTGATTCAGTGGATCTGGAGTAGGGTTGGAGATTCTGCCTTTGCAACAAGTTACCAGGTGATGCAGCTGCTGCTGGGCCATGGACTACACACTGAATGGCCGGGCTGTAAAGATCACTCACTGTACCTGGAGTTAGGTGAGCTGGATTGTCTGTTTTACCACTTCTTTCATGTGACCTTCAAAAATCACATGCCATCTGAGAAACCCCCCTGTTGGGCAGATAAAATGTATTATGCTCACTTTGTTAAGGATGGTGCTGCCCACGTGAGGCCGTTGCCCAGGTGATATTAATGTGTGTTGGGGATCGTTGTAGCCTGGGGCTTGGTTTTGGGATTAAGCCTTTCCCACCCTTTTTGATGTGGGGCGGTACAATCCAATCATGCCTCAGAGAAGTGACTATATTAGAGACTTCCCTATTTTGTATATTGGATTAAGAGGTTGTGAAGCTACACTATAAAATGGGGGCAGAGCGCTCTTGGTTCCTGAGATTATCATTAGAAGAGAGAGCAGAGAAAGGCCACGTGGAGGAGGCCAGGAGAAGCAGCCAAGATGGCGGAGTGCTGAGTGAGATGCCAGTTTGTGTAGAGTTTGTATCTGGGATAAGGAAGGAGATGGGGAACTGAGGAGAATAAGGCTGGTGAGCTAGAAACCTTTGATTCTAGGAAACTCGGATAAGTCAGTGGCTTTGTGAGCACTGAATGTGATTGGGTTTTGGAGCCCAGTGTGTGTTTTTACTTGCCTGCCGGGTGCAAGCTAGGATTAAAGACTATGGCCCACCAGTTTGTGGCTCCATTGTTTCTTTGCCGACTGTCCGAATCCAATGCGAACCTGCATGGGCCGGGGTCCTGTGATGGTGGCCCTGGCTGTGGCTTCTGGCTTTACACCCCCCCCCCCCCCACACACACACATACCTTGTTCCACCCTGCTTCTTTGGCTCTTGCAAATTGGCATGAATGTGAAAGTTCTCCATGATCCATAAAATGCCTAGTATAAGTTAGTTTGAGCTCACTCTTTCTCTTCCACAGCAGTAAGCCCCCCACAATCCACCTTTTCAAAAGTACCTCAATGAAAAAAATGGCAATATTAGCAACTAAGACATGCATGAAATATCTGCAGTGCCGTTAGGATTCTTACAGTCCTCGCTGCCAGGAGTCAGACCGTTCAATCTTCATTAAGACCAATATCATCAACAGGGAAGAAGTTAGGAAACATAAGTGGCAATAAAATCTGAGTCTTGTTTTCAAGGAAACTGACATTCTTAGCAGAGCTGGGCAGGGACGGGTCATTAGGAATGGTGGAATCATCACTAAGCAAGAGCAAGTCAATCCCATGGAAGACGGCAGGCGAACCCCGTGTTCTCCCAGAAACTATGCTCTCAGCAGCACGTTTCCCACCGGGGCCACCACAACACACTCCACAAAATGGACAGGCGTGCTGGGGTTTGGGTTTCCGTTCCTGGGAGTGAGCATCAAGTCGTCAAGTAATGAGATCTAAGAGATGTAGGTTTAATGCAGACAGATCCATCAGAACCTCACAATAAAGGAAAACCCACTTTATTGCATTTAATTGACTGGAAATTAATCAAGTAAAGTGCAATTTTATCTTTTTGTAAAGACTTTGACAGATAGATGGAAGGGTGGATGGGTAAATGGGTTAATAAGTAAATGAAAAAAGAAGTGAATGAATAAGTAAAGGAGAGAGTGAATAAGGGTTTGACAGACCAAATCCATTTCAAATTTGGTGAATAATGCGATTATATTTTTAACATGGCAGAAACCACGTTGAACCTAAGGTTCTAACTAGTACATGAAGAACACTAAAGCTATTGCAAAGCGGCAAAATCAAATGCATCTACATGCAAATTGTGAAATTGGGAAAGGAGAGAGAGAAATGAGCAGTCGGGTCTGAAAAAAAATCTGTGAGGGCAGGAAGCAAACCTATCTGTCCACGGCTGCATGGCCAGCACCACACACAGTTCCTAACTCACAATGAGTGCTTGATAAATATTGTTAAGCGAATGAATGAATGAATGAATGAACTAATGAATGAATGAATGAGCAGGTAATTGCAGAAACTGTGCTAATACTTTAGAGTGTATGAGAATCACCCTGGCCTGGTAGCTTGGCTAGTCCCCAAGTACAGAGATTGATGGTTCAATCCCCGGTCAGGACACATACAGGAACACATTGATGTTCTTGTCTCTCTCTCTCTCCCCCCCCCCCTTCCTCTCTTGCTAAAATCAATAAAGAAATAAAAAATTTTAAGTGTATGAGAATCACTTGTGGAGTATGTGTGAAGGCCCCGTTTCCAGAAAGGATAGATAACTCTGCCATTTCCAGAAAGTTAACTCTGTAGGTTTAGGGTAAGTCCAGGTATTTATTTCCTTGATAACAGTCCCTAGATGACTCAGATAGAGGTGAGCCTCACCGAGAAACCCCAGCCCGTTTTGTAGAAGTTGTTATTTCCGGGTGGCCCCAAAGAGGTACTAGACATGCCATGTGACATTCTGATGTGCACAGGTTAGTAGCTCACTACTGAAACCTCATCTTTGCTGGGTCATTGGTTGAGCAGATCATTAATTCTGTAAATTACAAGTTACATTTCCAAATATACTGGATGTGCAAAGATTGCTATTCTCTCCCTTTCCCGAGACATCAGTTAGTACAGTTGGTCTTAACCTTGGACCAACACCAGAAGCACCTTGGCTGTTAAGAAGACCAATGCCTGAGGCGTACCACAAGCCAGCTACATCACAAATCTGGACACAGCGCTCAGGGGTCAATATGAACGACAGGAGTCCTCAGGACAACCAGCTTGAAGGCCCCACCTCTGCATCCACACCATTTTCCGTGAAGTTTCACATCGCCCCTCTTATCTCTTTCCCCACCGCACGTTTCTAAAGCCTGCTGGAGTCAAAACATTTTATGTCCTGACTTCTCATTAAAAACAAGGGAAAAGCCCACTGCATTAAAATGAACCGGAGCATAAATAAACTGGGAGAGAATCCATTTTTGAAAACGCAGTTTCATGTCATTTGCTTTTATTTGGTAATTTCGTTTGGCCAGGCCACTGGTATGTACTGTGGTCATGAAGCTTGGACCTAGGAGGGGGGAAGGTTTTGCAACTCCAGTAAGTGACCTCTGTCTCACTAGCCCGCCCTCGAAATGACCTCAGGTGGGAAGGGAGCGTTCACAAACTCATGACCTCTCTTCATTACTTAAAAACAGGTCTGTGCCTTATAGGTGTCCTGTCTTGTTCTGTAACACATGTGAGGAAAGTTTCGAATCTGATATATCAGGGAAACACAGCGGAAGTAGGTGAAGACAATGAAAGGTAGGGAGACAAGGGCACAGCCACATAATGAAGGTAAAAACATGGGTCCATGTCACCATCCGCAGTTCCCAGGCCTCCCCGAGGCTCCCAGGGTCTCCCCAGCCTGCCCTGAGCTCTCAGCTTGCCTGGTCTCCTCCTAATTCTATCTTGCTGACCACGCCCCTCCCCACAAACCCCGCCCCCGTGCCCAGTTCCCCGCCCCCACAGTGTTCCTCCAGCTTCAGCTCCTACCACAATCTCCTGGAGTGGCTCGGTGACACCCAGACTGCTGGGCTCCCCAGCCCGAGGGCTTCATTCAGCAGGTCTGGGGTGGGCTTGGTGCATTTCCTCATCCCACAAGTTCTCAGGTGATGCGGACCCGGCTGGACCGCACCCTGAAACCCACTGATCACCCAGTTTCCTATTATCACGTCTGCTCTTGGGATCATGACAAAATATTTCTCCTGCCTTGCAAGACCTTGTAGCTCTGGTTTCTTTCTCTCTCTCTCTCTCTCTCTTTCTCTCTCTCTCTTTCTGTCTTTCTTTCTTTCTTTCTTTCTTTCTTTCTTGTTGGGTCTGTTTAAGAGCACTGTCTCCTTGGTCTCCAGCTCCTACTTCAGTGTGGCCTTCACCTAGTTTCTCAAAGAAGCCAAGCTCCCTTCTGCTACGATCACATGCAGTCTCCTCTCACCATTAACCTAGTCACCTAAGCTCCGCCCCACCTCCATCTCCCATCTCCAGCACCCTTTTGTCCTGTCCACTCAACTCATGTGTCATTTCAGGGAGAAATCCTTTAGCTTAAATCGGGTTTTATATTTTGTACTCCCACCAAACCCTATTCTTTTCCTCTGAAACCCTTATCTCAGCTGGTGATTAAATATTCATGAGTGGGATACTTGGATTAATGTCTTTCTCCTCCGCTAGACTCCAAACCCCCAGAGCGGGGGAGCCATGTTTGGTTTTTCTTTTGCACTGATTTATCCTTAGGCCGTAGCACACTACTCAGGCAGAGGAAAACCATTTGCTTCTAATGGTTTAAGACTGCATACATTTGCAAGGAAATCAATTTGTTCAAAATCATTACAACCATTTTTGATCCTTAAGGCTGGGGTGGAAGTGGAGAGTGACCCAAAATCCTGGTCCGCCAGAAGTAACAAAACCATGTGTTGATGTCATCCCAGCTGCAAACCCAATCATCGGAGTCAGGGCTCCTGTCTGTCACTCAGTTCCCAGGTTGGGCCAGGGAAAGACTTCCAGAACATGCCATGGTGGTGACAGGCGGACAGAATGTATACTCTGCGTGGACATTGCTGATAGCTGATGGTCTGGCTTCATCCACAGTTCACGGCTCATTCCTGGAGGAATAGATGGACTCTATATACTCTAGGCCCTATTCCAATAATAGTGTTTCCGCCAAACCTTTGAAAAACCCTGGACATAAACAGTGTGTTTAAGACTTGACTCCTTGGCAAGTTACTGGAGAGCGGCTTGGGTGGGTTCCATGAAAGAAACGGAGAGCTGCACAAGCGAGCCTCAACGGGAAACCTGAGCTGTGGCTACGCTTCCCGGCGCCTCCTGGGAGAGCCAGGGCTCTAGCTAGGGTTATTGTAATTCTCACATTCAGACCTCCCTGATCTGCAAGCCTAAGGCTTTCAGGCTACACATTTGTTACAGGAAACAGTCACAGAAGCACAAAGATTCATGTGATGCACAGAACGGAGGTTGAGCATGGATCAACGTGAGCAGAGTTCAAATCCCACCCGTGCCGACAGCCAGCTGCGTCCCCTTGAGCGGATCAGGGAAACCCTCTCTAACCAACAGTGTCCTCAACTGGATATGGTAGAGGGATTTAAAAAAAAAAAAACAATTAGAGGTAAATAAGATAATATGTGTAAAATGTCCAGCTTATAAAGTACAATAAATGCTACTTTTGTTGCCCTCATGACTTCTGATTTTAATCAGCTATTATTTGAAGAAACCTAAAGCCTGACATACTACCCCAAAGTAACGCCGCAGGAATCTTCATTTGTGAAGCAAAGCGGATTTGAAGCCGGGCCAAGCCTGGCTACAGCCTTTGTTCTTGTTCCCTCCAATGCCTTGAGAAAAACCCAACGGACGCTCTCTGAAAACACCAGAATAGAAGAAAGTGATTCCCCAGGGCCTAGTGGGATGATGGGGCCTCAGAAAACCAGGATGCCTGTGGCTCCCGGTCAGGCGGTGGCCGGGCAGGCACCTGGTCCCACCCCGGAGGAGGCTTTTGTTCACATCGGAGTCCCACAACAAGAGTGCTCATGATCACCTCGTAATGCCGGTATTCACCCGGCTCGCTCCGCTGCCAGGTCCTCTCCCAGTGGCTTCTGCAAACAGTTTTAAGTTTGTCAGCTCATTTTTCACTTGCAGCATCTAATTCTGGAAGTGGCCCATGGTCTTGGGCTGCCCCCAACTCCGATGCACGCACAGAGCGATGGCGAAGGCTCCTGCCTGCGTAGTGCTGCTTGGAGCACCGGCGTCAGAAGTACTCCCCGCGCACCGGGAGACGCAGTTTGGCCCCGACTCTGCCTCCAAAGGGGCTGGCATGGCATGCGGGTAGCTGCGGAGCCCACCAAGGGGCCAGGGGTGTGGAGAGCCTTCGGAAATGAACTGGAGCTGCAGCCTCCGAGGTCAAGGCGGGCGGCGATGCAGACAGAGGTCGGGCAGATGCTGGACACAGGCAGCAAAGGGCCCGTCCTGGTCCGGGGCTCTTGCCGCCACCATCAGCCACAAGAAACAGGCACAAGAGGATGGACATGGAAGGGCTGGCGCGGTCAGATCACGTTTATGAAATGCCACCCTCACGCTGGCTTCGTGAAGGGTGAAGAGACGATAACGTGGACACAAGGAAACAAAATACCACTTACGGTGTTTCAAAGTATTTTTTTGAAGTAATCCAGATTAACAAATTTTTAAAAATATAATACATAATATGTGATTAGATATAATTTATACAGTATAATATACATTTATAATGTATATGTAAATACATTCATTTATTTTATATCAACATATAAAATAGAATACATAGTCACAAATAATTATGTGTAAATATAATCACAAATAATTATATATAATATACATGTATACGCAATTAAAATATATAAATATGTATTATTTCAAAAAATATATATTGATATATATTTTTTTCTTATGTGAACATTGTAACCACTGCCTAACCATGCATACACGCGTGTGCACGCACGCAGCTCAGACAGAGAAATCACAGTGAGGATGGAGAAAGGTCATTGAATTGAGGAGGCGAGTCTAAGGAAAAATCAATTGGATGTGGGAAGAAATGGGGGAAAGAGCAGGTTTTCTGTTTCCTGTTGTAGTGTGTCTGAGTGGATAAAGGAATCATCACGCGGGAAGCTTTACACAAACACCCTTCCCTCCAGCGTCTTGGTTTTGCCATCCGTAAGATTTTGTTTAAGCTTTATGAGCTCGGAAGGCAGGACGCATGGGGGCAGACGGACAATGCACACTCTCTGTGGCCACCAACACCATGCCCAGGGTGGCCTTCTGGTCAGCAAGCAGCAGCTGCATTTTGGAAGGAAGTTGGTGATTTGAATTTTCAGCATGAAGCTCTACATGCAAATATTTAAAGCCCAGGGTTGATGCTTCAGGGCTTGTTGCCTCTTTGAATACTAAGATCAGTACATTTCATGAGTCCATAACCTGGGATGATAAATCTAGCCTCTCAGTGTGCCCAGGCTATTGATATGAAAAGTCAACCAAAGACACTATTTTTCAAAATGTTGAGTTCTCTGCAACATGAATCCATGAGCTGGTTCTATGTCCTCAATTTTTTTTAAGTTGTGTCAGCCTTCATTTCCTTAACTCTAAGTGGGGTTATTAATACTGATCTCATCAAACTTTAGTAAGGATAGAATGAGAGTGAGATAAATGACCACCTTACTGTTTAATATAGAGAGAGGCTCACTTGGCCCTGGCCTGGTAGCTCAGTGAATTAGAGCATCATGCCGACATGACAAGGTTGTGGGTTTCATTCCTGGTCAGGGCACATATAGGAACCAACCAATGAAGGCATGAATAAGTAAAATAAGTCCAAGAAGTCAGTGTTTCTCTCTCTCTCTCTCTCTCTCTCTCTCTCTGTTTCTCTCCTTTTCTCTCTCTCTCTAAAATTATCAATTAAAAAAATCAGAGAGAGGCTTACTTGAAGTTACCCTTTCCATTCTTCTGTTTAAAGGATACCGCCTCATGTCATGAAATACACGATAATTTGGAGTCAAATACGCCCGGAGCTTATCTTACAAACTTGAGTAATTTAAGTTCCCTAAAGCCTCAATTTTCTCTTCTGTAAAATGGAGCTCAAAAAAATAGCTACTTTACATGGGGGATGAAGTACACACAGGCCATAATCTGTTTTCATTTACCCTTGTTCCATACACGGTCTCAATAAATTGTATCAGCTTTTACTGACTGAGCCCTAACAGGGAGCAGAGCACTGTGAAAGCCAATCCAGGAGAAAAAAATGGGGACATTCTCTCTTTAACTAAGTTAAATGGTGATGAATGTGTGTGTGTGTGTGTGTGTGGGGGGGGGGTATTGTGTGGGGAAGATGGAGGGCTAAGCACTAAATCACTGGGAAAGAAACAATATCTACAAATGTTTCTTCTATTACATAACGAGATTATAACACTTCAATTAACAGCAAACAATTTATTGCAGCATTGAAAAATACTATGTGGCAGACACAGTACTAGGTTTGGAAGGAAACAGAAGAAAATATTGATACATGCTCTCGCCAGCTGTCCATGTAAAGTAACCCACAAGCAAATTAGAGTAAGGGGCCGAATCAGCCTTCAGGCAAAGGCAAGCACAGTCATGGCCACGCATAGAACCTGTTTCTCAGCTTGCTTGCTTTTCCTTACGTGACCAATTCTTGGCCTTTGCAGGGAGATAATTCCTCAGTGAGGACTAAGCCAACGATTTCGGCTGTTGTAAAGAACTGCATCACAGGAGTAACAGAAGATTACGCTCATGCTCAGAGACCCAGAAAGACCTTGAACATCTCTAAAACATGGGACTCCGTCGAGGAAATCAGAAGGCATTTTCTATTTCTACCCAAACTTGAATATTTTTCATCTGGAGTTATTTCTATACTGTCAGCAGAAAAAAATCTTCGCATGCGGTTGTGTATTTATGAGTGAGTTTTATCTCTAAACAGATTTGTAACTAAAAACAGAAATATCTTTTATGGAAGACAGCTGGTTGGGAGATTGAAGATACACATGGAGCTGGGGGGGGGGGGGGTGACTCGAGTTAAACATTCCTAGACACAGGACGTCTGTGAGTATTAGGAATCTTTTAACTGCTGACCTAAAAAATATCTAACCCCCACCCGTTTCCCAGGATAGAGTTCAGCCTCTATGGCGTTTGAAAGACAGAAAACATCTCTTGGAAAGCCTAGTCACACAGCTATAACTCTTCAAAATCTGAGAATCCTAGATAACCTATACATTCTATGTGAACATGAAATTCCTAAATATGAAGTTCCATTTATGAGATTCAGGGGAAAAAAAATTTACCAGCCAAATTAGACCAATTCTGGGTTCCCTTTCTCTCTCTTGGAATACAAAAAGGATGCGCTTCTGAAATTTCGGATTGGATCTCCAACTTTCCAGCGTCTGCCACATGTTTGTGCTGGGGGGGGGGGGTGCGCGCTATAATTGCAATGGAACTATTCTTGCGTTTATTTTCCAAAGGGCACTGGCAAACGTGAACTTTCCAACCTTTTTATTGAGGCTGGGTGAAACCTTTTGAGTTTGGTAAACCAATCTCCAAACTGGATTTAGGACACCAATGACCAAACCATCCCCAGTTGTTGTTATTATTATTATTATTATTATTGTTTTTTGCCGAGTCCAGGAGATGTTAATATACATGAGCAGAACTCAGACTGGCTTCCTCGGAGGCTGTGGCCACTGTCCTGGGAACATGGGTGGGAGGGGGTTTGAGGACAATCACTTTCATGAGGGGAGATCCATGCTCCCACTCAGGAGTCACAAGTGTTCTAAACCGACTTAATTTTCGGAACCATCGGAATTAGACCAAGGTAAAAAAAATTGGCTATACTCACGGATTTTAACCGTAAACCCAAAGTAGCAATCATCAGGGTTGGCAGATGCAGGAGAAATTAATTAACTATTGCAAAGTCCATTTCCCAGACTTCCTCTGGTTTAGCTGGGTGTTTCTCCTCATCCCTTTATTAAAACTGACTTACACGTGGTCATTTGTTTGGAAACAGACTGTATGTCCCTCTCCAGTATGGAACCCGATATTCATTGCCAAAAGTTAAAGGTTATGTAAAATACATATAATAAAACTAAAAAACACAAAACTTTGCTAGATATTTTTGTTTCCTGCAGACTCTCAGCCTGATGCCTACTCCCCTTTTGTGGTTATTGTGTAAAGTGGGGTTGGAAAATTTCAATAGATATTAAATCCAAATTACCAATAAAGTCATTGAATGGACTGATCAAGTACTGGACAAGTTATACTTCTGCACCTTGTAATATTTATTGTCATGCACTCAGAGTATCCTGAACAGTCCTCCTCTAGACTCTCAGTGGTTTATATTTTATGCTTTGGGAAATCCTTCCCCACTGGACAGCTGCTCCTACAAGGTAGAACCTGTATCACTTGATAAGGCTCACATTTTCGTTGCTTATCGGTTATTAGCACCTGGAATGGACAAAGTTTAGATTCTTTCTTGATCTCTTTTCTGCCCATCAACCCTACCTGCTCTTCTTCATTCTAGAATTCAGACATAGGATGACACATTCCCTTTCTCTTGCATATATCCACCCGTTTACATATATTACTTCTATAAGCTAGGACTACCTCCACTTAAAGGAAGTTCTCACTCCCAAAAATACACCTTTGACCACTTAGACAACTTTCACTCACCCACTAAGACTCAAAACACAGAGCAGTGATTTTCAACCATCAGTCTATAAACTGGTCAGCCAAAAAAATCATGCTGGTCCACGAAAGAGTCAGCCACCTTGATGTTGTATGAAGATTATAGAGAACCGCCACGAAGTTTCTGGTGAATCAGCAGGTGAAAAACAATACCTTAGAGAACAAGTTGATCACAGATATTAAACACGCTCTGCTTTGAGGACACTAATAATCAGAAAGGCTTTTGTAAAGTTATAAAAATAGCAGTATTAGAGCGATTATTTAAGCCAGGGGTCTCAAACTCGTGGCCCACAGGCTGCATGCGGCCCACCCACCAATTTTGTGCGGCCCGCAGACTAATCAAACTTCGTGGATTAGTCTGCGGGCCAGTCTGCGGGCCGCACAAAATTGGTGGGCGGGCCGCATGCGGCCCGCGGCCCGAGTTTGAGACCCCTGATTTAAGCAGTTTGAAAAAACATAAAAATGAAAGTAATGACAATATCCATAGATAGAAGACTAGCTAAACAACCATGATATCTCCATAAAATATAATATGTTAAAGTAGTTAAAAATAATGGAGTCATCTCTATACTCACATGGGAAGATAGCCACCTTATCTATGTAATTTATTGAATGCCTCCTTGCTCTTTACCTCAATTCATTCATTCATTGAATCTTCATAAAATCATCAAGTGGCAACAGTGCTACCCCATATTATAGATGAAGAACTTAGGACATAGAAAAGTGAGGTTCTTTTCCCAAAGTCATCTTGTTAGGATTGAGCCAAGATTTAATCTTAATTTTTTTTTCCTTTTTTTATACATTTATTTATTTTAAAATTGTTATTGACTTTATTGGGGTGAGCCTGGTTAATAAAATTATACTAGTTTCAGGTATGTGATTCTGCAACACATCATCTGTACGTTGTATTGTGTGTTCACCCCAACTAAAGTCTCCCTCCATCACCACTGATCCCCTCTCCCCTCCTGGGCCTCCCCTACCCCGTTGCCCTCCACTAATAACCCTAGTGTTGTCTGTGTCTATGAGATTTACTTTTCCTTTGCTTAACCCCTTCACCACGTTCACCTCACCTCACTCCCATCTCCTCCTCCCCTCTGACAGTTCTCTGTATCTGTGAGACTATTTAGATTTTGTTTGTTAGTTTATTTTGCTCATTAGCAAATGAAATCATATGGTACTTGTCTTTCTCTGCCTGGCTTATTTCACTTAGCATAATGCTCTGCAGGTCCATCCATGCTGTCTCAAAGGGTAAGATTTCCTTCTTTTTTCTGGATGAGTAATATTCTATTGTGTAAATGTACCACAGTTTTACTATCCACTCATCTACTGATGGGCACTGGGGCTGCTTCCAAAACTTGATTATTGTAAATAATGCTGCAATAAACCTAGGAGTACATATATTTTTCAAATTAGTGTTTAGGGCTTCTTTGGATATATTCACAGAAGTGGACAATCTATTGAATGGGAGAACATATTTGCCAATAATATAGCTGATAAGAGGTTAATATTTAAAGTTTATAAAGAACTTATAAAACTCAACAATGCCCCTCCCCAAAATACAATCCAATTAAAAAATGGGCAAAGGACCTCAAGGACACTTCTCCAAAGAGGACATACAAATGGCCAATAGACATACAAAATGATGCTCAACATTACTAATCATCAGAAAAATGCAAATTAAACCCACAATGAGATATCACCTCGCATCTGTCAGAATAGCTATCATCAATAAATAATAAACTACAAGTGCTGATGAGTATATGGAGAAAAGGGAACCCTCCTGCACTGTTGGTGAGAATGCAGACTGGTGCAGCCACTGTGGAAAGCAGTATGATATTTCCTCAAAACATTAAAAATGGAACTGCCTTTTGACCCAGTGATTCCACTTCTGGGAATTTAACCATAAGAATGTTAATGCCTTGGAAAGATCTTTTAACATCTGAGACTGCACTGTAAGTCTTGAAGAATATGCCTCCAATTGTTAACTTGACTGCCCTCGGAGGAAGTGGCAGGTTCACAAGGTCATCTCCCCATCCCCAGCAGAGAATACGGTGTTTGTTGTCGCTGCCTAGTGGGCTGGTGCCATTAAGCTCTCTTCAGAGGGTGGGAGACTAAGAGGGGACATTTCCATTCGTGCTCTGGGTCCAGTACCAGGCTCCGAATGCCACTATGTGAGCCCCAGTGTCCAGGTGTTGTGACTCACCCCCCCGCTGGACTGGACCTCACCCCCATCGCCTCTGAATCTCACTCGGGCTTAGCAGCTTCCAGTCATGGCTCCTCGCCACGCCCCACCTCCTTGACCTCCTCGGCCCGGCAGTTCCTGTACCTAGCTCACCTAGCTCTGTTCCTGTTTACCTCTTCTAAGATTTGGGATTCTTCTTAAGGCTACCTGAACATCAGAGCTCAACTTATCCCTCCTTGTTGTGGTGGGTGTACTTTTCTTTCCAGAGTAACGCCGAGAATGCGCCACCGTCCCCAAGCTAGCACGGACCGGGCCGAAGGCGGCTGCAGCCTGTGGTTTCCACCTTTGGGTACCATCTGTCGTCTCAAGGTGAAGCACAGAGAAATAAATGTTCTTGGGAGCTGTCGGCACATCACTGAGGCAGGGGCTGGCTTACTGTCAAATACATTTATAACCACAACTGGAGAGTCCCTCTGATAATCTTTCTTTGAGAGCGAAAGCCTTGGGCAGTATGACAAGTATTGTGAAATACCACCCCCCCTCCTGACAACATAATTATTATTATAGTTGTTATTATTCCACAGAGATTTATTTGCAAACTTTAAATGGCTACTGTTTTTATCTGGTTTCCTGCCAGATACCAGGTGCTCCTCTCTCTGTCTCGGTTCATAAATATCAACTGGAAATCAGGCTGCCCCTCTGTGAGCGTTTCCGTAACACGAAGTGGCAAAGATGACGGAACATCGAGGGATGGACCCACAGCAACGAGACGGGCATCCCTGCTGGGTCTGCTGATATGGGGCGGAGACCGCTATGGTCTCCACAGTTGGAACCTCTCATCTCCACAAGGAAACATCAAGGGGAACCCCATGAGCCCGTTTCAGACCCCGAGGTATTAAGACGTCATGCGATTTAACCAAAGGTCATCAGTAAGTGGCAGGGCCATGATTCAGATGTACAGTGTTCCTGACCTAAAACCCCCACAGATTGTCTAATTCCAGCTTCTGAGGCCACACCACAGAGCTATTTGGTAACCTCCCATCATTGAAAGGCGTCCCTTGGACAAATCTGAACGCTCAGAAAATTCCTGTCTAATGCGTGGGTGGTGGCCACCACAAAGGGGTGGGGACTTCTGGGTAGGAGTTCGCTTTCCTCCTCCCTAATGACAGCTCAGCATGCCGGCAGCCCCCAAACCTCAGCCCTGGGCCGCATCAGCACACAGCCGGGGGACGTCTTCCAGGGAAGATGTTTATTTTCACTGACCCTTCCTCTCCCACGACTTATTATTATTTTTTATGGTTTAAGTGTTAACAAGCACCATCCACACGAAATCTTCCAGCTGCTTCTAGAGCTCTTTGGAGACCGAGGTCTGAAAGCCAACGTCTCCCCTGTATTGTTGGAGGCACTCTCTGAGGGGAGTACCCTCAGGACGGGGGCGAGGCTGGGAGGGACCAGGCGGGGAACGCCCAAGCCCAGGATGCCTCTGGACCCTCGGTGGCTGAGGGGTGATCAGCAGACACACAGGGTCCTTGTCTCTCCGCTCTTGTTTTCTTACTGGGCCTCTTTGTGGATTTGAGAACTTGCTTTCAAGTGATTTTCTTTTCTTTTCTTTTCTTTTCTTTTTTTTTTTTTTTGTATTTTTCTGAGGCTGGAAACGGGGAGAGACAGACAGACTCCCGCATGCGCCCGACCAGGATCCACCCGGCACGCCCACCAGGGGGCAACACTCTGCCCTCCAGGGGGCGATGCTTTGCCCCTCCGAGGCGTCGCTCTGCCGCGACCAGAGCCACTCTAGCTCCTGAGGCAGAGGCCAAGGAGCCATCCTCAGCGCCCAGGCCATCTTTGCTCCAATGGAGCCTGGCTGCAGGAGGGGAAGAGAGAGACAGAGAGGAAAGAGAGGGGGAGGGGTGGAGAAGCAGATGGACGCTTCTCCTGTGTGCCCTGGCTGGGAATCAAACCCGGGACTTCTGCACGCCAGGCTGACGCTCTACCACTGAGTCAACCGGCCAGGGCTTGATTTTCTTTTCTTGCAAGGCAAGGGGCTCCACACTTTGTATCAGGAGCTGAAACTTTTAACCGGATGAGAAGGCAACGAGACCGACTAGATACACTCCAAGTGCGTGGTGTTCCATTATGCACTTTTTTAAAATTTTACTTTTTTTTGAGCTAAAAATCGCATAACGTGAAATTCGCCATTTTAACCACTGTAAAGTTCAGTGCGGTGGCTTCATTTTCAGAGCACTCAGAGTGTTGTGCGACCATCCCGACTCGTTTCAGAATATTTCCATCACGTCTTCTCACCAAGTCCCATCAGTCATACACGGGACAGAGGAGAAGCGGGGGTCTCAGAGACCCGGAGCGACAGAGACCACAGAGGTGCAGGCTGGGGAACTGCGCTCTATGTCCCAGGGGGCCCCACGTCGGACCTCGGCTGAGCCTGTCGCTGGAGGGCTGCTCACAGCCAGGCCTGCCGACACATGGAGACATTTAAGTGTCACCAAAAGCTGTGACTCACTTCTCACAAGCAACCCAGAAAATCAGATGGCGAAGAAATGGGTGGTGGCGATCAAGATTAAAAGCCTATTAGGAAAAAATTAGAGAGGTACCAGGAGATTGCAGTGTACAGCTTAGGATGGAGGCTGGGTGTTATGACCTCAGTGTAAATGGAACAGAGGGTATAAATGAAACACACACACACCACACACACACACACACACACACTCACACACACACATACGCTAAAAATGTGAGTTCCTACCCGAAAGTCTACGTGTATGTTGGATTGGTACCTCACTATCTCGATTTCAGTCCTGTCTCTACAAGACGCTTCAGTGCATCACCGTGGTGGATAACTGTAGTCTACACTCTTACCTAGGTATCAGTAGTTTAGCCAACACACTAAGCAGCTTGTGTAGGGCAAGCCCAGTTAGTTTAGTTGGAAACCATGAGGTAGGACGGTACAAGAATGAGAAAAGGGCACGCCAGACATGTGATTAGCCCTGGCAGAGACAAAATCAGACCGGAAAGACAGACAGCAGGTGAGACCCAAAGATGGAGGGTTCTGGTCTTCTGAAGCAGAGAGGGCTTCAGGCAGAATTTTAGAAGAGAAGGAATACTGAGCAGCCTCTGAGGTCACACCCAGGGCTCTCATTCCTTGCTCAGCCAGCTTCCCTGATACTTCCCCTCTCTCGGTATTCACGTTTTCTCAAGATGCTTGTCCTGCATTGCAGAGTCTGGACCACATGGGCTCTCAGAGTAACACTCATGTCCTCTTCTCACCGAGTTGGAGGTGAGAACTGAATGTGGTCTTCCAGAAAGCCTATGCCTCCCTTTCAATCTAGGGGACTGGCTTCAATGTCTGAGGTAGAGCGTCTTCCTTCTCACTACTGGTCCATTCATACCCTGGGGTTCTCATGCTCCCAGTTTAAGTTGGTTTGGGGGTCGCAGGTGTGCAGTTGAGCCCCTCCATCTGAGCCCTCCTCATCAACTCTGCTTCCTCAATGACTCAGCTTCAATTACATACACCCCCTTTTAATCCGCTATCCTGCTGGAGTTTTCCCACTCGAAAGAAAATACTCAAAAGCATTGCCTTGAAGGATGAACACAGTAATAATGTCAGCTCTCCTCATAAGGATCTATAGGTTCTATAGGTCTAGTGCAATTCCTGTGAAACTTCCAGCAAGACTTCTTTTCCTGTAGACATAGACAAAGTTATTATAAAATTTACATGGAGAGACAAAGGGCTTAGAACAGGTCAACGATTTTGAAGAAGAAGAACAAAGGCGTCCCCCCCCCTCCCTGGCTGTAAGGGCTACTGTGCGACCACAGTGACGGAAACAGTACGGTGTGTATGGCCAGAGAGGGAGTGATGCACAGCAGTGGAACAGAGCAGACACCCAGCGGTGTGTATGGCCAGAGAGGGAGTGATGCACAGCAGTGGAACAGAGCAGACACCCAGCGGTGTGTACTGCCAGAGAGGGAGTGATGCACAGCAATGGAACAGAGCAGACACCCCAGGTCTGGACTCCCAGAAATATACCCAACTGATTTTTGACAAAAGCACAAAAAGATATCCTTTCCAAAAAGTCACACTGGAGCAACTGGACATCCCCAGGCAAACCAAGCAAACACATACACAAACAAACAAAAAACCCCACCTTGACCTAAAACTTACAACTTGTCCACAAATCAACTGGAAACACATCATAAACTTAAATGAAAAATGTAAAACTTTAAAACTTCTAGAAAAACAGAATAAACTCATCAGGATCTGGGGCTACACACACACACACACACACACACACACACACACACACTCACTCACAAAAGGAATGTGTAGACTCATCACTAAAAGTGTGACCCATACCAGGAAAATACATTACTTTGGACCTCAGAAGGTTTTGAAACTGGCTCAGTGAAAGACCTTAATAAGAAGATACAAAGACAAGCTACAGGCTGGGAGGAAATACTTGCAAACCACATATGTGGCAAAGGGTTGATTTCTAGACTATAAGGAGAACCCTTGAATCTCAACAGAAAAAAAAAAAAAAAAAGGAAAACACTAACAAAACAATTCAATTAGAAAATGCACAAAAATCATGAAGAGCTGTTTCACCAAAAAGACTATATTGATGCCACGTAAGCACCCGAAAAGATGCTCAATGTCACTAGCTATCAGGGAAACGCAAGTTAAAACCACGAGATATCATTACAACTGCGCACAATGACTAAAATAAAAAAAAAATCGGTAAAATACCAAACACCGACAACAATAAAGAGGAACCGAATCTCTCATCCGTTGCTGGTGGGAGTGAAAAGCAGGACTGCCACTCTGAAGAACAGTGTGGCAGTTTCCTGTGAATGAAACATGCAACTATTCTATAACTCAGAAATCACACTTTGGCATTTACCCTAGAGAATTAACACTTACGTTCACACACAAACCTGTACGTGAATGTTCCGAGAAGCTTTTAGTCACAGTAGGCAAATCTTATAAGCAACCCAAATGTTCTTCCACAGGTGAATGGTTAAGTAAACTGTGGTATGTATGTACTAACTAGTACACAAGAATAAACAAATGATGAACAATTCAAACACATAAAATGTTGGATGGCTCTTAGGGGGTTAAATAGTATACAATTCCACTTTTATAGCATTCTTGCTATAACAAAATTAGAGAGATGGAGAAGAGATGTAAGTTGCCGGGCCCTAGGATTGGGATGAGGGAGTTGGGGGGTGTTGCTACAAAGGTATAGTGCAAAGAAGGCTTATGATAGTGGAGCAGTTCTGTACCTTGATTTAATTGTGGTGATGGTGACACAAATCTACACATATGACAAAACTGTATATAGTCATATACATACACACAAATATACAACTGATGAGAACTGCCCAAGTCCTGTGAATTGTACCAATTTCCTGATACTGACATTGTACATAGTTATATACCAAATGTCACCCTTGGAGGAAATGGGGCAAAGGCTGTATGAAACCTTCCCATATATTATTTTATAACTTCCTATGAGCCCCTCATTATTTCAAAATTAAAAGTAAAAAATAAAACTTTCCTTGTGCATATAGTATCTCTGCAAATGGTCCTCATTCTTTTTCACGTGAGAAAGAGCCTACGTTTGCCCTACACGCTCTGTCTCTCATTAATTCTATTCCCTTACAGCCTCCCTCCTCTCCTACCAATATATTCTCATTATTTCCTTTGAGGTTTCTGGTAATGATCTGGTCTCTTCTTGGTCTCCCAGAGAGACTTGATCATGTGATGAATACTCACCAAACTCTGTCCTTAGAACACTAATTAGATTAAAGATATTTGGACAGGGAAGTGGGTATCTGAGTCGGTTATTCAA
This sequence comes from Saccopteryx leptura, assembly GCF_036850995.1. Taxonomy (NCBI): domain Eukaryota; kingdom Metazoa; phylum Chordata; class Mammalia; order Chiroptera; family Emballonuridae; genus Saccopteryx; species Saccopteryx leptura. The sequence continues at coordinate 15,867,333 of NC_089511.1, read as the reverse complement.
ATACATTTCTAAAATGTGGAGTGAAACAACTTACTTGGCTGCTAAGTTTCTGAGAGCCCTAAATAAGATAATTTACTCTACATCTGTAAGAACCTGAAGACACCCCCTGTCTTTCTTCATAAGCTTGCTTTAAGGAGGGCAAATTTCATAGAACTGCTGTTCCCTACGAGGCCCCTTTTGGAAATGCTGCTATGTGGGTCTATAGTCTCCGTCCACACCCCCACCCACCCACACGCACTCACACACCATTCTGTTTATGTCTTCTTCCTCCGACCTCTCTGTGTCTTCAGGAGTCGTGTTATCTGTTATATCGATGTCTTCCTGAAGCCTCATTACGGTGTATTTCTTCCTTGCCACCTCCCACCCTGCTTCCCCAAGGACGATCCTAATGTGTCATGAGATTCAGTCTTCTGGAGGTATATCACGCTGTCCCGCCTGCCCTCTCCCGATGCCCACTTCCATGGTCTCATCTCTCTCCATGGGGCACCTTTCAAATTTATCTCAGTCAGACGTTGCCTAATTGCCACATCTCCAATCAACAACTGGGCGTTTCCGCTGGGCGTTGTGAAAGCAGCTCCAGACGGGCTTGTCCAATGACGAACTGAAGTTTCCAGACCCTCGTGAATATGGGCTGAACGTCTGCGTCCCCCACAGACTCCTGCATCGAAGCCCTACCCCTCAATGTGATGGTATCTGAATGGAAGGGGCGTTGGGATAGAATTAGGTTTAGATGAGGTCCTGATGGTGGGACCCTCCCCCCCTCGATGGGATCAGTGTCCTTCAAAGAAGAGGAAAGTGACCTCTCTGCCATGAGAGGACACAAGAAGAAAGCAGCCCCCTTCAAGCAGGAAATGGAACCTCACCAAGAAACGCATCCGCTGGAACCTGGGTCTCAGACTTGCCAACCTCCAGAACTGCGAGACATAAACGCCTGTGGTTTGAGACTGCTGTGGCATTTTGCTACAGTAGCCTGAGCTGACAAAGACACTGGTTGTTCCCTCATTTTGGGAAAGGCCACCTCCCCCAACCCACTCACCAAACTGAGATACATGAAGGTAGCTCTAGACTCCTACTGCCCTGCTTTCCAAATCACAGTATTAGAATTAGCATTTAAAGAATATTAGTACCTTCTGTACAAATAGGTCATATATACACACTCCCTTAAGGAAAATGTGCTTTAGATGTTGAGTGCATATTGAAACCAAAGTAATGGACATATATCATCAATCCATCTGCCAGACATCAAAATCCAGTCTTTCCCTTAACCATTCTACCTGCTTTAAATTCTTCTTTCTGACCACCTCTACTACTCATTCTCTTTTTCCCGTTCTCCCTGCCATTCCCCCCGGCTTCTTTCTGAAACACCACAGTCTCCTCAGCCGGCTTTCACTTCCAATGTGCCCCTTCTCTCGTCAGTATTTCACATCACCTCCAGATTTTCATCATCTTCAGGAACATTTATTGGCTCCCACTCAATACTGAATTAAGTTGACAATTTTTAAGCTAGAATTTAACATTATGTACGATATGTCCCACCCGGTATCTCTAGCAGTATATGTAAAATTGTACTATTTCTCTTAAAAAAAAAAAATCAAGCCCTCCCTTTTCTAACTCCTTATTTATGTCTATGCCTTTGGTTTCGACATTGGCCTTCTGCTGTCAGAGTCTCCGGATTGGAAACTCTGGACCCTGGTCCCAGAGCAGTCTCTAACATCTTTTTAACAAGTTATATAAAATCACCTAAAGAACTGTCCATAACATATGTGGGCAGGAGAGCAAACGGGAGAGAGTCTGACAGCAAGGAGGACGGGAGTGGACTCAGGCCACTGCCCACATTCCTGTCCAGAGAGAACCTCAGAGGACGGGTGGAAGGACGGCTGTGCCGACACAAGCGGACACGGGCGAGCGGGTCGCAGGTCACAGTGTGTGTTAAAAAAACAAGGTTTACCCACGTAGGGGAATGAAGAGTGACGTTCCTACATCACCCAGCCTGAGTCACGAGCCAGGGAGAACTGCCTTTGCTCATCTCCCACATCTCCTATCGATGACGGCGTGACTGTCCCAGTGCTGCCCAAGCCCTGATTCTAGGAGTGCCACTGCCCGCTGACTCCACAGGACACAAAAGGGACATCGGAAGGAAAACGTAAAACCGATGGCCGGTTACACTGTCCTGCCCCATGGCTGGATTTCCTACGGACTTGAGCCTCCTCGTCAGTAAATTGAGGCCACTGAATAAAGTAATGGAGTAGGCTCACCTTTGCTTTAATATTCTCTGGGCACTCTGTGTGTGGACCAGCTGTGATGAAAGCTTCTTGCCAGTGTGGCTTTCACCAGCCTGGTCTCAGAGAACCATGGACCACTTCCAGCCCGAGCAGGATGGCCCTGTGCAGCCTCCGTAGATCACCTGCCTCTGTCCGAGCATCCCTTGGACAGACAGGCCACCTGTCTTGGTTTCTATTGCAGGGTCAGCTCCCTAAGATGGAGATTGATGGTGCAGGAACTTCAGTAATGAGAACCCTTGGGATCCAACCTGCGGAGGATAGGGAAGGAGGCAGGAGTGGACAGATGGAGAAGTCAAGTGCAACACAGTCTCAACCAAGGACTCAAATGACTTCACAAGGAGCTCTGAGACTCGATGGCCTTTTAGAGTTGTCTTAGTTGGAACAGAGAGATGGGCTTTGGAACCCTGTCAACCAGGCGTCACACAGAGCTGCCCCAAGTTGAGCAAAGCCTTCAGCCCACACACATCTTGAGGTAGACGGACCGCTGAGGGTTAACTGGCAGTGATACTTTCAGTAGCTGGATAAGCTCTTCCTTCCTCAAAGGAGGTCAGCTGGCCCACCGCACGATGGATTCGGTGCCCAGGTAAAGCGCAGGGTCCGGATATCACGAATGCTGAGCAAAGAAGCAGGAAGGCTTTGTGCTGGCAGAGGTCTCGGAGAGTGGTCAGAATGCCTTCTGACTGTGTGGAGAATAGTCTGGCACTAGTTATGGCTGTTTACAAATTCCGCAATGGGCTAAGTGTCGCTGACATGGGAGAGGCATTTACTGGTGGGCCTGTAACCCCTTCCTCTCGGTCTTCCGTTGCCTGGTTAACTTTATTATCTGAGTCTCAATCCACCCTCTGGCCAGAACACAGCATTTTCACTCCCGTCTAAATGAGGTACTTACTCATGGTTTTGGGGGATGGATTGCTTGAAACAGGTTGAGTCATATAAGGTTGACTTGATGGGAAAACAGTTTGATGGAAAACCTGAGTGAAAGAGATGAACTTCTGAATGAGTGGATGGGCATATTTGAGGGAAGACAGAAGCAGAAGCCTCCATCCAGTTCTCCTGAATTCTTTCCCCCTTGCCCTCTGTTGCAATCTCCAGGAAAAATGATGAGGTTAACACAGTAACTTTGGCTGGGAAGAGGCAGGAAAGTAAAATAGAGCACCCCAGTGTGAAAAGGGATCAATCTCGTCCACAAGGGCACCATGTGCGGGCCCATCTCCACTCTCTGCACGCGTACCTACTTCTCACCATTTGTGATTCCTTAGCCTCCACTCTGGTCTCCTGAAAGCCCTACCTATCCCTCCTCGTCCAAAAGAACTCTCCCAGATCACTCTGTCTTTGACAATCTCTGTGGTTCTAAAACAATTTAATACTCACTGTCTGAATAACAGAACCTGAGTTAAGAAAAACATATTGATCACACATTGTGTGTGGGGAGTGTGTTATGACTTCACAATGAAAGAAAAATGGCCAAAACTTAGTTCTCCTCTCAAGAAGTTTGTTTCCTTTCTTAAGATGACTTCACAGCAGTATGATATAGTAGCTGTTATCACAGAAGATAAAAGAGGTGTTCAGAACAGATGTATGGTAATGCTCACTAATTTTTTAAATAAATGAATACACGAATAAAGAGGTTTGCGTTTCAGCAAACCATGCAGGGTGGATGGATAAGGTTATGATGCAGCAAGACCAGGTGGAGGGTGTTTCCTGAATTGAGATCCTGAATGAGGAGAGTGGCAGAGAAGTCAGAGAGTTACCTGGATAGGCAAAAACATAGTGCCCTACTCAGGACACACACACAGCCCCTCAGGACACACACAGCCCCCCAGGACACACACACAGCCCCTCAGGACACATACACAGCCCCTCAGGACACACACACAGCCCCCCAGGACACACACAGCCCCTCAGGACACACACAGCCCCCCAGGACACACACAGCCCCTCAGGACACACACACAGCCCCCCAGGACACACACACAGCCCCTCAGGACACATACACAGCCCCCCAGGACACACACAGCCCCTCAGGACACACACAGCCCCCAGGACACACACAGCCCCCCAGGACACACACAGCCCCTCAGGACACCCACACAGCCCCTCAGGACACACACAGCCCCCCAGGACACACACAGCCCCCCAGGACACACACAGCCCCTCAGGACACACACACAGCCCCTCAGGACACACACAGCCCCTCAGGACACACACACAGCCCCTCAGGACACCCACACAGCCCCTCAGGACACACACAGCCCCTCAGGACACACACACAGCCCCTCAGGACACACACAGCCCCCCAGGACACACACACAGCCCCTCAGGACACACACAGCCCCTCAGGACACACACACAGCCCCTCAGGACACACACACAGCCCCTCAGGACACACACAGCCCCTCAGGACACACATACAGCCCCCCAGGACACACACACAGCCCCCTCAGGACACACACACAGCCCCCCAGGACACACACAGCCCCCCAGGACACACACAGCCCCCCAGGACACACACACAGCCCCTCAGGACACACACACAGCCCCCCAGGACACACACACACAGCCCCTCAGGACACACACAGCCCCCCAGGACACACACAGCCCCCCAGGACACACACACAGCCCCTCAGGACACACACAGCCCCCCAGGACACACACAGCCCCTCAGGACACACACACAGCCCCCCAGGACACACACAGCCCCCCAGGACACACACAGCCCCTCAGGACACACACACAGCCCCTCAGGACACACACAGCCCCCCAGGACACACACAGCCCCTCAGGACACACACACAGCCCCTCAGGACACACACACAGCCCCTCAGGACACACACAGCCCCTCCCAGGGATCCGCTGTCACAACACGTGGGGTCAATGAATGAATGAAGACAGGTCTGCAGCCTGTCACATCCAAAGTAATAAATCCACAAATTTAAGAAGCGTTTATTTTCTTTGTCTTACTATTTTAAGTTTTCCTCTTTAATCATCACATTCTCCCTTTTTCCCAATTTGTAGCAAATGCATTTATAATTCCATTTAAATAATAAAGCATTTTTTACACAGTGCATATTTTCACATTTAGAATAATACCTCAGTTGTTTACCCCAAACATATTTATATTAAGACATTTGGGGGCCCTGGCTAGTGGCTCAGTGATAGAGCATCAGCCTGGTGTATGAACATCCCAGGTTAGATTCCAGTCAGGGCACACAGGAGAAGCAACCGTCTGTTTCTACTCCTCTCCTTCTCCCCCTTCTTTCCCTCTTCACCTCCCATAGCCAGTGGCTCAACTGGTTCATGCATTGGCCCCAGGCACTGAGAATAGCTCAGTTGGTCCAAGCATCAGCCCCATACAGGGTTTGTTGGGTGGATCTCAGTTGGGGTACATGTGAAAATTTGTCTTTCTATCTCCCTTTCTCACACTTTAAAAGAAAAACAAAGAAAAAAAAGACATTTGGGGAGTAAATTTGAGCTTGCCAGCTATCAACAGATATTAAAGCTGAATTTCAGCAGTGTACTAATGAAATAAAAGAGACTAAAATCTGAGTTGTTAAATTGCCACGCTTGGTTCAGAAATGACCACCTGAGGAAGTAAAGGGTTTCTGTTAAACTCAGGGCTCCGGCATTAAGCACCTCATTCATTGCCGACTGGATGTATACACAAAGTTTTGAATTTTGGATTTAGAAAAATGATGTCTCTGACCCACCCGCCAGCCACACAGGCACCCTCTCACCAGGCGCAAGCTGTCACCAGGCAGCTCATCTGTCCCTGAGCGCCGTGCTTTTTCACTCTTTGTGCTTTTATTCATGGGTTTCTTCAGTGATAAATGTCTTCTGTAACACTTCTTTCCAGGTTCCTTACCTCCCAGGTTTTCACTGTGAGGATTAGCCACTGTCTCCTCAGTGCAGCATGCATCATAAATAATATGTGTCATTACTAACGGTTGGCACAAAGGATGTGTCTATCGTAAACATCTACAGAATTCAGTATGCAGAGTCCACAAGAGAAAATAAAAGACCAGGAAAAGAAATGCATACGTAAAATCTAAGTAAATGTATACTTCAGATTTTTGCATTTCATTGCATATAAATGTTTACATATAAAAGATATTGCAAATAAATATTAAATGCTGGTTAATCATACACACTGAAGTAGTTAGGGGAACTGGACAGGTGTCTACCATTTACTTGGAAGGGCTTTAAAAACCCAGATGGATCGCCTGACCTGTGGTGGCGCAGTGGATAAAGCGTCAACCTGGAAATACTGAGGTTGCCGGTTCAAAACCCTGGGCTTGCCTGGTCAAGGTACATATGGGAGTTGATGCTTCCTGTCCCCCCCCCCTTCTCTATAATAAATAAATGAAATCTTAAAAAAAAACAAACCCAGATGGATCTTGGTGTATAGAGCAGTGGATAAAGGAATAGACACGTGACGTCTAAAACAAATAAAATGTTCGGGTGTGTGGGCGCTGTCTGTAGAAGTCCTTCAACCTGGCTACATAGTTGAAAATTTTTATAATAAAATGTTGGGAAGAAAAAAAAAATCAAGGCGGAAAGGAAAGATTACCAAAGAACATATAAATGCAAAGTAATCAGTATAATCCCTCCTGACTCTCTGAGAATCAGCATTAACTCACTTTTTTTCCCCATTAACTTATTTTTAAGTATCCATTATGCTTTGCCTAACAGTGTTCGGCCACAACATAGATAGAAGAGAACCTTTGTCAGATATTTCCACGTGAGAAAGAAACCAGTCAAGGTCACCCAGGCGGTCCCTTTCTTGATGTACACTCACCCAAATATTCATGCACCCATCGGAGATGACACTACCACTCATAAATGGAGAGGTCGAGGATGGTGTGTGTGTGTTCCTGAGGTACGAGCAGGGCGTCCTGTGGGAACGGCCAGCCCGGGATTAGCAGCAGGGTCGCAGGGAGCTCTGGCCAGCAGCCACCACATGGTTCCAGTGCAGTCTTTCATTTATTAGGATTTCAAAAAAGATAAATTAAGGACACATTTAAGGGGTGAGAGTGAGGCTTTGGAAATCACATATATCCTTCGTCAGACTTTCGAGGTTGGTGCAGACTAATAAATAAAGGGCCGGGTTGATTAGACTTAAGGGAGGTGGAGAAAGCAGCAAGGAAGACCGGGGCTTGAGGCCAGAGTCAGCCAGGCCCTTGGGAAAAGCCCCTCATTCACAAGCTAATTCACTTCCTTTATGACCTAAGGGCACTAGAAACTCTCCGTAATTTAACTGGCTCATCTGTAAAACGGAGCAACGGGCTCCACATGGGACTGTTGGTATGGTCTTCCTGCTGAACACCAACGTGGCCGACTGAATATCCGGGTTTGTACCTGACGCCTCCTCACAGTTCACTACAGTAACAGCAGGAGCCTCCAAGAGGCACTGGCTGAAAAGGCAAAGAAGAACAAAGGAGAAAATTAAAGAAGAAAATAAATGAAAACACAGGTTTGGAATACAGAAGTAGATGGGGCAGTCAAAACTGACTTCACAGGAAGGGAAGCAGGTGGGAGAGCCCACAGAAGCAGCCCTGTTGCCTCTGAGAACTGGACAAAGGCTCTGACGTCAGACACTCCGGTGTCTCAGAAGGCAGAGTGAGGTGCAAGAGTGAAGTGTCTCTTTTCTGTCTTTATGAGGTTGCTCAAGATCCTCCGGTCCCTTCCTACACTCTTTGGGACCAGGGGGCCATCATGCCCCAACAGCGAGGAGACTGAATTTATTGCCCGATTCACAAGCTAGGGAAAGCGAACCAGAAACTCCAGCCTCCAGGCCAGAAGGCGCAGAGGATGGTTTAAATGAGTCAGTACATTAAAAAGAAAAGAAAGAGATTAAGTGAACGTCTACTGACCGAAAGGTGAGAGTCCAACTCAAAGCCTGTTGTCATGTTTGACTCCTGCAATTTTGGTGAGACGCCTTAGAATTATGGCACATGTGAGGGTTCTTTACTGAGGAAACAGAACAGCTCAACAGAATGGGAAGAAAACAGATTCAGAGACGAGTGGAATCTGGAGAGACAGACGGAGGGACTCACACACACATACACTCACACACACTCACACACACGCACACACAGAAATATTACATATATGGAGCTTTTTAGGACTGGGCAGAGAGGGAGATGAAATGTTTGACAAGGGGAAGTGGCTATAAAAGTACTGAGTCTCATCTTCATGCCAGGAAGTCAATAGAGGGGATCTAAAAATGAAAAAGTACCTATGAGAATGAGCATCTTATTGAGAAATAGGAAGGTAAATACTCGGTGAAAACAGCCAAGGGGTCTGACAGCAGCGGTTAGAAGTGTCAGGACGGGGAGGGTTTGAGACTGGCACTGTGGGCTTTGTAACTGGTGTTACAGAATTCTGTGATTTTAAAAAATGCACATAATTTACTTTTACACATGCCTTCGGGCTTATTGATAACGTAGGCTACTGCACCTGGGAGCAGCGAGTCCTAGCGGTCAAGATGCAAGCTCCCAGCCAGGCTGTCTGCAGCCTTACTTAGTCAGTCTGGCTCCACCTCTTACAAACTGTGTGGCCTGAGGCACCTTATTTACACTCACTGCCCTAATCCTCCCGTCTGTAAAATGAAGACAATTTCATAATAAAACAAAGGATTTATTTTGTAGCTTTGTTGTGGGGATTAAAGAATTAGTAAATTTCAGCAGATTGGGATTGTTTCCAGCAAGTAGGAAAAGTTCAATAAAATACAGCATCACTACTACTCAGAGCCATTGAAGAATGAAGCTTATATGTGAACATACATAGTCAATAACAAAAGGATACTAAAGTCCGTATTGAGAAGCTGGTGAAATCTACAGTGCTCACAAAAATTAGAGGATCAGGGAACGTGCAGATACTCCACAACTTTCAGCCTTTTGTCTAGTGCGTTTTCACCAATGAAATAAAAGCTGGTTTTGCATCTCATTTGCATAATTGAACAACTTTCTTTGACTTGTCATTTGCTTTTCTGATGTTCTTGTTTAATTAAAAAAAATCAAATGCTTTTTTTTTAATCACTTCATATTCATTTTGAAATATCTCCTAATTTTTGTGAGCAGTATATATATATATATACATATTTTTTTAAATAGGAAAATCCTAGAAATAACAGCAGCAACAAAAGAGTGATTTTTTTCTCTTAGTTAAGTTTTCTGTACTTCAAATTTTTTTATTGCAAACATCTCATTATTAAAATAAAAATAAAAGCATGATTTTAAAACACAAATAAGCTTTGGAAGGTAAGTCTGGCTGTCACAGGGAGAAATGATATGACAATTAAATGAGAAGTGGTAACATCTGGCCCATCCTGACAAGATACTGGATTTGTCAAAGGTGATGCTCTGAAAGCAAGGTGACTTAACTAGTTTTGTCCAATCTGGGCTCCAGTTGTGACCCGGGGTCCTGGCTACACATACACCCATCTCTGCCAGTATTTGAAGAAATTCCTTTATTCATATGCACGTGCAACAATGATAAATCGTTTAGCCTAAAATGACTTAAACCATTAGTCATAAGCATTGCTATGTGCCAGTGTTTGATAGGTAGTAAAGAATTTAAAAATATTTATTGATTGAACTGATGAAAAAATTGGAAGAAGAACTACATACAATTTACCATGTCATTGTCTCAAGTGTAATTATGTAAAGCAACCCATATGAGTTGCTGATTGTACTCCTGATGTAAATGTTCAATTCCCTACTCATTAGGGAAGTATTCAACCGCATCAACAACCATTATCACGGGGCAACTGTATCTGTTTTGAAGTTTCTTTGGAACTTTTTCCCTTGTGCTGCCCAAATTCTGCTGATGTGCTTCTATTTACCCCCCTGGGTTCCTTTTCACACTGATCTGTGTCTTCACACTGACCACTCTCGTGTCCGAGTCCTTGTTACTAATGCTCTGCCTCAAATCCCTGGTTCTTGCTATTCCCATTAATGTTCGCTTTATGTAACTTGTCATCTGAAAGCTGTCTTGTTTCATGTTTTATCACTGTTTCTCATATAGTAGGAGCACCATGGCTATTAGTTGAATAGATAAATGAATGAAGAGACTGTAGAAGATAAACAACGTTCGCTGATCTTCCAAGTGAAAGGGCTGGATGAGATGGTTACCTAGCCCTGATTCAGCTCAGAGACGCTTTAGTCATGTGTCTAATGGATCTGTTCACAAGAATGTTGGCCTCTCTCGGCTTTCCTTAACTTGCTTTCAACTGTTTCAAAGAACATGGGTCTGGGCCCTGGTCGGTTGGCTCAGTGGATAGAGCATCATTTGGTGTGTGGACAGCCTGGGTTCCATCCCTGGTCAGGTACACATGAGGAGCGACTGTGGGCTTCTCATCCTCTCTCTCTTCCTTCTCTCTCTCTCTCCCCCTCTCACAGCCAGTGGCTTGATTGTTTGAGCATCAGCCTGGGCCCTGAGGATAGCTCAGTTGATTTGAGCATCGGCTCCAGATGGGGTTGCTGGGTGCTGCCAGGATCCCGGCTGGGATACATACGGGAATCTGTCTCTTTATCTCCCCATCTCTCACTGAAAAAAATGCATCAAAAAATAAATCCAGGGCCTTAAAACCAAATGCTTATGGGCCCTGGCTGGGTTGCTCAGTGGATAGAGCACCATCCTACATGCCGAGGTCGCGGGTTCAATCCCCCATCAGGCCACATGTGAGAAGCAACCAATGAGTGCACAACAAAGTGGAACAACACAGAGGTGCTTCTCTCTCTCTCTTTCTCTCTCTCTCTCTCTTTCTCAAATCAATGAGAAAAAATCAAATCAAATCCTTCTGGACCAAAGGTGTGGCAGAAAGAGTGTAGGTGTGGCAGAGTCGGACAGATGGGTTCTTCTGATCCTGGTGCTGCCGGTCACTAATTGTAAAACAGAGGCAACCCGGACCCATTCTGGGGGCCTCAACTTTTACCTTCTCCAAAAGAGAAGAGCAAGGTGCACATGACCTAGGGAAAGCACTGACTATGTGTTTGCTGGATGAAGGGACTCAACAGAGAACTCTACAAGAGAACCCATCCACATTGAGCGACCTAAGTGTTCACTGTCTTCTCCCTCGCCTGTTACAATCAGATATGTCGATAGAATGATAGCCAGGATGATGATTCCTCTGGCTGAAAAAAAATATGCACTACAACAAATCTTTTATTTAAAGGAATAAAACTGCATGACTTTTCTCCTTTCCACAGAATTTAAATGGAAAAGAACAAGTGAAACGAGACAAGCAATTTATTAATCCATTTCACAGTGGGCCCATATTACATTATCTTTAAGGTCCTTTAACAAACAAAAATTAATTTCTAGGCACATAAGTTGTTGGCACATTGATAGACTCCTTAATTACAGGGTCTTTGGTTTAGAAAATAATGATTGATCATTTTAGACTGTATTTCACTTAGTTATGGATGAGACTCGGAATATTTGCACAGAGAAATTATTTCAAAATTATTATGATTAATAAGTGTTATAGACTGGATGTCTGCGTTAGTGCAAAATCTGAGACAGTGAAAATAATTTCTGAGAGTCTCTGGAAGGGTTGTTCTGAAGTCGACAACGGGAAATTGGGAAAATAAATTGTGCTTCTGTTTATTTATTCCACAAATATTTACTTGACGCTTTCTAAATACTGAAGCCTGTGTTAGACATTAGAGATACAAAGTTATAGGAGACATGACTCCTGCCCCCAAGAAAAATGACTGTGGAATGGAGGAGACGAAATCTCACCCGGATAACGGCGACCCGGGACAGAGGCGCCACGGGCGAGTTCAGAGGGGAGTCTCCACGTGCAGATGTCTGATACGCTACACAAAGAAACAGCGCCTCTCAGATGAGATGACACCAGCTGGAGAGAGAGAGAGAGAGAGATAAGGAGGGGCTTCCCGGGCAGGCGAGGGCAGGGACGACACGCCAGTCTGCCGATCTAGCATGAGCAAAGGAGGTACGATGTGCTGAGGCCCCTTCCAGGGGCTCGGCGGTGGGGTGAAGGGTACCCATGCGTGAATGACAAGGATGCGAGTGGGGAGGTGAACTGTCCCCTGTTGGTTTGTACACAGCAAGGAGAGACGTCACGTTTTAAAGAGACCACTGCGGTGTCAGCGTGGAGGCTGAAGGGGGCTGAGACGACTCCCTGAGGCTTTTAGAAAAATTCTGTGGATACAGGGGAAGGAAAGGTTAAGGCTGGGTCCAGAATGGCAGTGGGAGGCAGGAAAGGTAAGCTGACCCGACCCACAGGTTTCTGACTTAGGGTACCGCGTGTGGGGTAAGGAGCGAGGCCATTCACAGAGGTACGGAACTCAGGAAGATGTAAGTTTCATGGTCTAGAGCAGGGGTCTCAAACTCGCGGCCCACGGGCCGCATGCGACTTGCCGAACAATTTTGTGCGGCCTGCAGACTAATCCACGAAGTTCAAAATATTTTGGATAAAATTAAGTAAGCCTAGGGGCTTACTTGTATTTTTCATTTCTCTAGCATCCTAGCTAGATATTAGCTTAGTTAACAGCAGTTGTGATGCGAACTACAGTTTCTGGTCGTTTTGTGACACTGAGTAAACTGCATGTACGATTGTGCTTGTTGTACTGATTTTTTTTTTTTGTTTTCAACTGCAGTGAGAAAAATGCTGCGTAACAGTTGCCTTTTGTAGACCTAGTGCGGCCCACCGAACGGCTGTGATCTTGCTCTGCGGCCCACATGCTGAGTTGAGTTTGAGACCCCTGGTCTAGAGAGAATTCAAAGAAACAAGCAAGAAAAGATCACAGAGATCTACATGAATAGATGCTTGTTCATGAGAGATACCATTCTAATGAGATGTGGCAAACTATTAGGCAGAGATGAGACTTGGTTTTCAATGTAGGGACCCAGGCTCTTTCAACCCTCTCGCTCTACAATGTAGCCTGGCCAATGGCGTGCCCGGGGAAGCAGACTCACGGCAGTTTCTGTGGTGGCTGTTCCGCTTTGGGAGTCATCGTATATAATAAACAGGGAGACTCCTATGTTTTGGGAGTCATCGTATATAATAAACAGGGAGAGAGACTCCTACTCGATTTACAAGAGAAGGCTATCAGAAGGTCTGGACAGAGGTTAGGAAATACTCAGAAACCCATGGCTCCAGATGGGTTACCAGATGATGTTGATGTGTCATTACATAGGAATAAAATTCCTGGAGAGCGAAAGCTAACCCCAGGGTGACCCGATATACCTTCCACCTTCTTACCACGGGGGGATCCTTGATGTAGGGGTCTGATCGTATTTTCTCTGTCCCTTGTTTGTTTCATCTGCATTAGCTCTCGTGGTGGGATAGTTCAAAGGAGGCAACGGTGATCACCAAGATGTCACTGGGTGGCCATCTAGGTAGAGGTGCCCCAGGACAAATAAACTGACAATAAGTTTAACTTCTATGTGAATGGACAGTGTGAAATGGCATTGTTCCAGGAACTGAAGAAAAAAAGAAAAAGCAAATGTTCTGAGAAGTGAATATAACACCCTGGACAGACTGAGACCATTTACTTCCAACTTTAGACCAAATCACTGGAGAAGAGCCTTGTGACCTAGGACCCCATCAAAATGGGCCGGAACACTGGCTCGGCCACTTGCTACCTACAGGACTGGGACAAATGCTCAGTTCTCTGACGTTCATTCATTCATGGAAGCAAGAAGAAACAGTGTTCATGTATCGGTCAGTAATGAAATGAAAAAGTGAATTCACCTTTTACAGATGAGAAACCTGAGGTGCAAGGAGAGATTAAAGGGGGTCAAGCCTGGACTTGACTCCAAGTCTCCTGATGGTCACCACAAGGATTTTCTGTAGGAGTTGGTAAAGGAGGACATTATTGAGTGTCAGTGGGCATGGGACTCTCAACTTGATTTGGGTTCTCTGGAATCACATCAGCATTTTCCTTCTGTTCTCAGATCTATTTAGGGTTGTGGGGCTTCAAGGCTAACGTGGGCGGATATATTTGAGTAATTTATCAACCCTCCACTTTGCTTAGGCTGTTCAGCTCTGGCCTGAGGGAGTCAAAACCACGAGCCTTGCTCACCAATGAAGTCCATCAATCATTCCATCCATCCTTGTCCCCAAACCACAGAGAAGGGGCTGGAGTAGCTAAAGGGATGTGTGCTATTATTTAGGGGATGGCCAGCCCATAAATATGGTCATTTAAGATGCATGGCTTTTCTAAAAGAAATTGTTTGGTAATAAAGAGGAGTAATGATTATCAGGGCAAGAACCATGATGTCGCAGATTGAAAATAAAGTATGCTTTTTATTAAGTCTCCATTCTATGGGGCAGAAAGGGAAATAAATAATAATGCAAAGCTGGGACCTGAGATAATACCACTAAGGGTGGTTTAATGGCCCGGCTTTGAAACGAAGACCCAGCTCTGGAGAGAGTCAAACACGCGGGTGAAATCAGAACGAGCTTTCAAGCTCTCCACCGGCCTTACACACGATGCTTCTTTATTTCCTGAATTTGAAGCGCAAGATGGATCCTTTCATTTCTTTCTTTCCTTTTGTCTTATCTCGCTTGATTTCATTTTAAGAAGTACTGAGCCATTGTTTGGCTCAAATAAATCCTCTGATTCATTAGGAGTCATTGAGATTTTATAATATGGTGTTTAAAATAATACCATAATTAACATTCCTTATGCTCAGTGTTTTTATTCTCTGGTAATCTCTCTTTTGTCTCACCTCTGCACACTGCCTTGAAGCTAGCACAGTCAACCAACTGTGATATATATATATAGATAGATATAGATATAGATATATATAATATATACATACATACATATGTGTGTGTACATACATACATAAATACATATATATGTGTGTGCATATATATGTGTATATGTGTATATGTGTGCGTGTATTCACACACACACAATTTTACATATATGTAACTTTGCCGGTAGGTTACCTAGGCTAGATTCTGACTGCATTTACTTTGTAGGTCACTACAATGTCATAGTTGTGCTGAAGTCTTTAGTGAACTGTGCTTTTATGCCAAGAGAAAGGTACCTCTCCTATCCTTAAAAAAGAATCTCATTTTTAGTATCTTGATGAATTTATAAATCAGGCTTTAAGGTTTTATTAACTGTCAGGTAACAGTAAATTAAAATCTCATTCACAGCTGCTTCATTAATTTCATTTTTTTTCTTTTACCAATAAACGCATCCACATTTCTTGATACATCTGAATGTGTCCTATAAATATATATTAATAATGAATCCCCAGCAAGAAATGTAATGCATTGTTGTGTAAAGCGTATTATAATGACAAGTATTTTTAAAGTGTGTGTTTAATACATAATTCAAATTATCAAAATGTGGGAGTACAAATCACAGAAGAGTTGAGAAATGAACTTTTCAAATTTGTCTATGTAAATTTCTAGCGAGGATCTTTCTATTTTTCTTGTGAATGTGTGGGATGGAATAATGACTTGATAGACATCCACACATACTAATGGTTTATGAGCGCGTCTTCCTGAATGCAATGCAAAGATATTTTTTCTTCTTCTTTAAATTGCTTCCCTGGCTCCGGGGGAAGTGCCACAGCTTGTGTTTACCTGACAGGATATCCTGATGCTCTACCTGGTTTTCCTCTGGGTCCCACGAGCAGTTCAAATACTGGCTAGGCTGGGTCATTATTTTTCGCTTTTGTGTGATTTGGACTGAGAGCTGAAGAATTGGGGATTTAGACTAAAGAACCAAAGAAGCAGACACATCAAGCTGCCCTCTCTCCCTGGATGCAGCAGCGCCAAGTATTTATCCTGAGGGTGTCGGCAGGACTGTTAGCAGGGAACGGGGCTGACGCGGGCTCCGAGTCAACCATGTTCACTCGGTCTTGTCGCAGAGGATTCAATGTGAACCTCTGAGCCCAACTTGAGAAAGAACATTTGGCCACTGACCGATCCAAAGCGTCCTGAGGTGAACGAGAAAGCCTCAGAGGCAACGAGTGCCCTGCTACTGGAAGAGTTCACGCAGCGGCAGGGAGCGCCCGTGGACAGGGACGGCAGTGTGCCCCTGGTGACCAGGAAGGGTTCTTTCAGCGTGCCACCGTCTGACTCTGTCCCTTGGCCACAGGCTTCTGAGGGAAACCGAGAGTGCTTGCGGACTCTTCCCTTGGCAGGCCGAGTCAGTTTTGGCCACCTGGGCTGGTTTAAGTCTCTGTGAAATGAATTCCAAGTCGGGAATCTCAAGAGCTCAGAGCCTTGAAGCTCGAGATGCTTCTAGACATTTTCTGGCAAAGATTTATCAAGTCAAAGAAATGGGTGGTGAAGGACAGAGAGTAAAAATTATTTAATTCAAGTTACACAGTAAATCGAGGTAGGCCTTGTGATGGGTTGACTTGTGTCCCCAGAAACGCAGATGCTGAAGTCCTAACCTCCAGGACCTCAGACTGTGACCTATTTGGAACTAGGGTCCTAACAGGTGTAATTAGTTAAGAGGAAGTCAGTGGGGTGGGCCCTAGTCCAACCCCACTGGAGTGCATGTTGAAGATAAGGGCGGGGCGGGGAGAGCTCAGACACAAGGGAGAGAGGCACACTGCGGGCTTTCCACGCAAAGATGGGAGCTGGGCTGCAGCCACCCAGGGAACCGCTGGAAGCAAAGAGGAAGGCCCGCGATTCTCACCTTGAGCCGTCAGGGGAGAGTGGCTTTGCGACACTGTGACATCAAACCTCTCTCTCCTAGAATATGCCCAGTTCGCACCCCCGTCCGAAGACTGACCATGGAAGGGCAGACTTCCTTCGCATCTAAAACGATGTCCTCTCCCAGATGTGTGGCCACCTCTTTGAAAGCAAATGCTGTGAATTGAAACCCTTCCAGGAGACGAAGGACGAAGCTGGTCTTTGCTCCTTGCCTTGTCCCTGTGGCAGATGTTGCCAGGTTACCACACTGCGGGTCTTCCTGTCTACAGAAACCCCTCAGCTGTGAGGTGAGCAAACGCAGTGGCGCCTGAGGCCTGGCTCTCACAGGACTTCGGTTTGGCTTTTGATGTGCAAAACACTTTGACGCTTTCATACCTAATCCCTTCCTGTGATCGATTCTGGAACACGGGCCAACAGTTTCTCTATTATAAATAAAAAAAAATTGCCGCATTTGTAGAGAAATTAATTGGACTGCTTAAGATCACACGGGGAATTAATGACAGAGCAGGGACCAATGCGTTGGTATTTGGTGCCAAGTCACTTTGTCTAGTAGATGCCTGTACGTGCTTCAATTCTCTCCTCTAAAGCTCCTCATGCTTCCTGTGCTACGGGACTCTCAAGTGTCTATTACGTCTGCCTTGGCAAGGGTTAACTATTTTGGCCTTATTGTCTTCTGGTTTGGAGCTAGGACTTACATAGTGAATGAAATGTGAGTGGAAATGATTTTTATGTTCATATCTAAGTTACTGCGTAGTCCCAACATGCACAATCCCTCTGGTACAAGACTGGCGATATTCTCAGCAGAAAATTCTCTCTCAGCTTGAGTTCTGACATAAAAGTGGCATGGTGCTGGCCACATCTAATATGTCGTGGTCATGCGGAGTGGATGGGAATAATAGTTGGTTGTAAACTATTGAAATTGGAGGGTACTTCCTATTGGCATCCTGTAATGTAAGCTACCTGATTAACATGGATTTCAAAGAAGGTATTTTCTCTACTGTCCCTGGGGGGAAGATTTTAGTGTTGTTCAAAAATCAATACAGTAAAAAGAAATACTGAATTCTTTTATGGAGACTTTTAATTTATGATGTGCTCTATTATGTGATTACAGATACCTACCTACCTGTGATGACTATAGGTGTGATAAAACCTAAAACTTATTGAAAATCTACACTGGGATTTTTTTATTAAGTGAGAGGCAGGGAGGCAGAGACACAGACTCCCACATGTGCCCCAACTGGGATCCACCCATCAAGACCCCTATGAGGCAATGCTCTGCCCATCTGGGACCCCTGCTCTATTGCTCAGCAACCGAGCCATTTCAGCACCTGAGATGAGGCCATAGAGCCATCTTCAGCGCCTGGGGCCAACTTGCTGAAATCATTTGAGTCATGGCTGCGGGAGGGGAAGGGGGGGGGAGAAGGTGGAGGGGTGGAGAAGCAGATGGTCACTTCTCCTGTGTGCCCTGACTGGGAATCTAACCTGAGACTTTCACACGCTGGGCCGATGCTCTACCTCTGAGCCAACTGGCCAGGGCTACAATGGGACTTCTTATTTTTGGCACGTTATACCTCTTTTTCTCTAACACCCTCGTGTCGACCTGAGCTGTGGGGTGGGGGATTACAGAAGTGTCGACACTCCTTTCCTTCCTGCATCATGCCTTCTCAGTGTGACACAACAGGTCTTCCGTGTAAATGTAAGAGCTAGTAAACAATTGTTCTTGTTTTCTTTTAATATCTCCTTCACTTTGAAATGTGAAAATTAGATCTCAAAGAAAGCAGGAAGCCTACTTAATGTTTCTTACTTTGTGCGAGAGGCAGAACCGGAGCCCAGTGCTCTCTGTAGTAGTGTTAGCATAACCGACCACCTCAGAGGAGAGGCTCTCATAGGGAATGTTCGGTCTGGGTTATTTCCTCTCATGTGTAACAGCATCTTTCTGGAGTTCCTCCAGGTCTAGCATGTTGAATTGCTCCCACTTTGCGTGCGTGCCTGCACACACACACACACGCCACAAAAATTTAATTATGAGCCATTTTCATGATTGGTATCATTAGAACGTAAATCACAGACGCATTCTGAGATACGTGGAGGAGGAGCCTGGCACCTGAAAGCCAACGCGGGGTGTCGAGTTGAGGACCGCAGCGCGGTGAGTTCCCCGCCGTGAGGGTCCCTGTGAAGATAACTGTCAGCACGCGGAACCGTTCAGAGGGAAACCAGGCACACTCAGAGGGAGGACCAGCTGCGGCAGGTAATATACCTGGTGGAACTCCCGGAGGGTCCCTGTGAAGATAACAGTCAGCACGCGGAACCGTTCGGAGGGAAACCAGGCACACTCAGAGGGAGGACCAGCTGCGGCAGGTAATACCTGGTGGAACTCCGGAGGGTCCCGTGGGTGACCCCGCAGTTTTCAAAGCTCCTTATCCGTGAATGTGGCACTGATGGAGCTGTTCCAGGTGCTGACTGTCAGCCAATCAGAGGGGAGAGGAGCTCTAGAGCCGGTGGTTTTCTAGTGGCATCAATTACGGGGTCACCAAAGAAAGTGGACTTGCCTCCCTGGAAGGCTGCAAAATCAACCACGAGGCGAGTGTCCGATGCATCAGCGGTCATCACGGTGCACGTGAGGGTGGGGGACAGCGGGGGGGGTGAGGGCACCTGTCCCCTCACAAGCAGGACTTGTGAAAAACAGGAGCGAGCCGGAGAAGGCGCCTGAGATCAAGCACACAAGTTGTACAACATAAATCACTGTTATGTTTCTTTTTTTCTTCTTTTTCATTTTTTTGGCTTCCGTATTAAGCTACTTCCACAACAATGAAAAGAAAGTGACAAAGAAAGCTCGTAACAACCAGCAGAGAGAAAGGAAAAGTTTAGGAAAGAAGTGGGAAGGTGTTTGCGGTGTAGGAACAACGTGGACAAGCGTGCGTGTGGGTGACGGGCAGGTGAACAGGACTGGCCAGGCGTGAGGAAGGACTGGCAAACTTCCGTACGGTTAGGTCTGTCTGACGGCCTGCCAACTGCACCCACTCGCCTTCGCACCCCTTCTTGCTAAAATCACAGTTCTGCCGAGGTAACCCGGTGGGGAGGACCCGGGCAACGCGATACAATGAAGGAAGGGGCGTCTGCAGGAAGCCGTTCTGCCCCACAGAACGGACTCCACACTCTAATGAAGCTCCCCCACATCCCTTAAGTAGAACACTAATGACTGAGGCCCTTTGACTCTCTCTCTGAACATTTTAAAGCTACGCTAAAGTGCTTGATAATTCATTATCTTTCATTTGATTTCCTTTCATGGCATAGAAATAAGGGGTCCCTTACGCAATTCTCGGAAGCGACGTGTTTCAGCAATTGAACCCAGCAAAGTGAAGAAGACTGTTTTAAAGACAAAGCTCCCGAGAGAGGTCAGCATTTAGGTGCCCATGTATGCTCACACCCACATGTAAGCACATGCACCCACACACTCGCGTGGGTAACACTCATGACATGGTGACACGTTTCCAGGGAAGCCAATCCACAACACCTCAAAAATAACACCAAACTTTAAAATAAAGTATGTGGCCAATTACATAGGGAGAAAAAAACAAACACACACACACAAGCCCTTAAAAAAAAAGCAATTCGGAAGGGCAACAGAACAGAAAGTAGTAGTTAATTATGATTTATAAACTTATTAACTTGCTAAGCATTGTAACGAAGCAAAGAACAAATTTAATTTTAAATAGCATTAAAGTAGCAAAGTTGCCCAGATGAAAACATGAGCCAAGAAAATGCATTTAAAGACTGAGAAATCACAATTTTTTTAGGAAACAGACCAAATGTCATCTTTTAATTCTGCTTTCATCCATTTAACATGAACACAAGTAGAACTAATACAAAATAATAATGATGCAACATTTCCTAGATAATTGCTATTGCATGAAATAACATGTGTATTTTTCTTCCTTTGACACAAGTTGCATATTATTTGCAAAAACAAATTACCATGGCAGTTTATAGTTTTGAACTCTAATATTCATTGTATACCTACTTTGTTCAAATCATGGCCTAATACTCTACAGATCATGCATGTACTATTTAGCAGAAGAAAGCACCACCTTCTCTACTTGGGAAGCAAGAAAAACATTAAAATAATATAGAATTGTTGATATTATAGAAATCGCCTTCATCATATGTCATCACAGAGGTGACTCTGTTATATTTGATAACATAATATTATACTTTGGTTGAGTTGTAACTCTGAACTTCGCTGTTTTTTCCACTTAATGTGAAGTAAGAGGAAAGTTGTAGTGAAAAACAAATCACAACGTACTTCCTCAGCTACACCCCCACGTCCGAGTGCTTTAGCATCTGGGAAGCGACTCTATTCCTACACCGACCACTCCAGTTTTTTTGTTTTATTTTTTGTTTTTTTTTTTTTTGTTTGTTTGTTTTGTATTTTTCTGAAGCTGGAAACGGGGAGAGACAGTCAGACTCCCGCATGCGCCCGACCGGGATCCACCTGGCACGCCCACCAGGGGGCGACGCTCTGCCCACCAGGGGGCGATGCTCTGCCCCTCCGGGGCGTCGCTCTGTTGCGACCAGAGCCACTCCAGCGCCTGGGGCAGAGGCCAAGGAGCCATCCCCAGCGCCCGGGCCATCTTTGCTCCAATGGAGCCTCGCTGTGGGAGGGGAAGAGAGAGACAGAGAGGAAGGAGAGGGGGAGGGGTGGAGAAGCAGATGGGCGCATCTCCTGTGTGCCCTGGCCGGGAATCGAACCCGGTACTTCTGCATGCCAGGCCGACACTCTACCACTGAGCCAAACCTCTCCAGTTTTAACATGGATTGATTGTCAGAGATAAAGAGGAATAATGGCGTGTGTCTCTATACTAAAAAGTTTTAAGGAGCTAAAATCTTAACAGTCCCTTATCCTTTTTTAAATGATGAACAAATTTCTTTCTACAAAGCCCTCACTTTTTTAGGTTTCTTTTTCTCTGAACTCCGCAGGAAGAGTTCATCTGTCCCCTCAGTGAATCTAGTGCTTTTTTTAATATATGTAATACAATTGTATGTGTGTTGAACACATATTCTATGTCAGGTGCCGTGTAAAATGTTTTACAGAGACTATGTAATTCCTCAAAATATCCACTCACTGTTGGCGGAACTGAACAGTAGAGGGTTTAAGAAACCTTCCTAAACACATCAGGCTCAACTGGTGGAGCTGGAATGGATCTCAAGTGCAATGGAGAGAAACAGCCCAGGAAATAGAGAATGCTAGTGGTTAGAAGGTAGAGGAGCTATTTTATAAATGGTGGTCAAGGAACGCTTCATAATACGGTGATATAATTCCAGGCGAAGGATCAGTTATTGCAAAGGCCAGGAAGCATGACAATATGAACTAGGTAAAAGAAAAACCAACAAGAGCAGACAGTCGTAGGCAAGGACAGAGCAGCAGCAAGATAAGGGACATGCCCATCAGAGTCTGAAGACTGCATTAAAACCTTGGGGTTATGTACACTACTGGTTGCCAGTCAATACGATCTAGTTTGTTTCAAAAATAAAGACTTGATCTTGACCCTACATGAGACACTCCACTCCTTGTGTCATTGATATAGAATCATCATCAGATAAACAATCGGGCTGGTAATGAATTCCTTGACCTCTGAAAATCTGATTTTTTGTTTCTTATGTAGATTCATATTAGTATAAAAATCGATTCTTTAATGACTTGATAAAATAATTCATTTTCAACCAAGATCAATAAAGTCCTGAGAGACAAGTAACCTCAGACTAGTCCTAGATACACTTCACTATGCTCAGGACTGTGATTTCTGGGGTACTTTACCATGTTATATAAGGAGGAGAAATCGGTCAGACCTCTGGGTTCAAACCCCAGACCCTCCACTTGGACATGAGATGACTGGCCACCTACTTGCAGACAGTCCCATTCCCCTTCTTTGTTCTTCTTGATTCTGTCTTCTTTATCCTCACAATGACCTCGTCTCCAAAGAGACTGAGCCCGCCACAGTGCCACAATCCAAATTATCTACCTATAATCACATTCTGGCAGTCTCATTTACCTTGCCAACTGAATGGTTTCGGTGTGTGTCGGTCCAAAATCTAGAGGAACTCACAGTGAGGATCTGGGGGAGCTTCTGGGAAAGTTTCCCTTGATCTTAAAGCAACACAAATCGGGAACGTTCCCTAAGACCAGTGTCCAGAAAAGAGAGCCGGCTGCTTGTGCCAGGCTGCTGTATTTGGGCAAGTTACGAGTGAAGGGTGGCACAAGGTGAAGCTGACAGAAGCCTGGTCAGCTGGGATGACGGTGAAGTCCACTGTCTGGGAGTTGTCAAGGCAAAGCCACATGAAGATGGGTTTTCTGTTTGTTGCAACTGAAAGCCAACTAGGTAACAAAATTCACGAGACAGGTGACCTCGTTTCACCCACAAATGTTCAGTGAGCCCTACCGACCCCGCCAGTCGAGCTGGGCGCAATGGTGGCCAGGTTTCCTCATCCTGCTGAGCCTGAACTGACGGGTCTGCAAAGGGGTGCTTCTAATACTGACCTCACCATCTTGCTATGGAGATTAGGGGATTATTATCATTAATCTTGAGCTTTGGAAACTTTAGGAAATCACCTAAGAGATAGCTGTTGTCTAAGTGGAAAAGTTCATTGGATGTCTCTGGCCAGGAAAAAAATGGTTCCCATTCCAGCTTTGGTCATTGAATGATGACCTCTCTTCAGAAGATCAACCCTATGTGAGAATGTGTAAAATGTAGATAAGTTTTCGTTTTTACCCAGAAGAAAGTGAGTCTCCCATTGTGGTGTCATGAAAAGAACATAGTTTGGAAATCTGGAGTCCAGATGGCTCTGTGATTTATTGCTCTGTGACTTGGGGAAAGAACATCATTTCTCTTGATTTACCAAGAAAATAGAAGCGATATCAGCAGAGTAATTCCACCTGCGTCCATCACCGAGTGTACCAAAGTCCCTGCATCTCCGGCCACAAGGGCGTGTCTTTCCTCTAGTTGTGATGTGTGGACTCAGCTTACTGCCCAGGCCTGGGCCCTCCGTCACCGAGCCAGGGATATCTCCTTTACTGCTATCTTCTTTCTTTCTTGCATTATCAAGTTTCCCTCATTTACTCTCTCACTTCTACCATCACACAGAAACACTTTCACATCCACCATCTCACCAGCGCTCCCCCTTTGCCCCTTAACCTCCTTCACCTACTGCCCCGTATCTCGGTTTCCCTGTCCAGCAGAACGCTCAGAATGAGGTGCACATCCACTGTCCTCACTTCTCTTCCCATCTCCCGGTACCAATGCCAGTGAGGCGCTGAAGCAGACCTCTCCTCTGGAGCCATGCCCATCCCCAAATACCACGGCCATGCGATAGTCCTCATCGGACGAATCAAATGGGCAGCGGTTGACGCAAACCCCCTTCATCTTTAGAAAGTTAACTTAGCTTCTGGTATGACACCCATTCCGTTCTCGTCCTATGTCCCTGTCAGTTTCCTTTTCTTGCTTTCCCTCATCTTTCCCCCCTCTAAGTACTGAAGCTCCGGGACTGGTTCTTGGAGCTCTTACCCTCTGCTGAGTCCCCATGTTGTCTCATCTAGGGCTTTGAATGGTAAACTCAGGTGTTTATTTGCCTCCTTGACTAAACACCTCAGAATTCATTCATCCCAGACCAAAGGCCTCATTCCCTTCCAGCCCGCCTTCACGCTGGCTCCTCCCACAACCTCCTGTCAGTCAGCAGTGATTTATCTGAACAGTGCCCTGCACACCTGTCCCATTGCCAGGACCATGTCCTCTTCCGTCCTCCCATCCCCTTTCCATATGCAAAGCCTGGCGGCTTCATCTCGGAAATATTTTAAATTGAAACGTTCCTCATGTTCCCTGCTGCTATCTCTGAGACCAAGCCACTGATTCCTCACCTGATTCTGTTTTGCCTACCCTGCCAAGAGCTTTTTATCTCTTTTCATAAAAAAAAAAAGCCAGAGTCCTGAAAATTGTCTACAAGACTCTGAGCTCCTCTCCTCTAATTTTCCTTTCCTTACTTTATTGGAGTCATACTTATTCCCCCTTTTTTTTTCTTTCTAGAAGAAACCAAGTCCCCCCAGGGCCTTTGCATCTGCTGTGCTCGCTGCTGAATGATTATCTCCAGTTACCGAGTGGGATACCTGCCCCTCTTTCCTCGGGCTGCTACTCAAATACCATCTTTTCCAACATACAAAAAATAATCCCTCATCAATAGTGCTCTAGCCCCTTATTTTGTTTTGTTTTCTCCAAAGGTATTTCATCAACTATCACACTACAGGGAAGGCAAAAGGAGGTTTACAGTTGTTGGTAAGGAACGATACGTAACACAGGAATCAACAGTAATACAAAAAGAAACTCTTGATTTGTGTACTCACAATTATAGACCTATTTTGCCTACCGTTGTGTATGCTTATTTTTCATATATGTTTGTTTCTAGTATGTCCTCCTCCCTGTCCCCCCACCTTATAGTATAATATAAGCAACACGAGATAGCAGTTTGGATGATTTTATTCACCGCTGTGCCTGGCACTGTGCCTTCAATGTCACCGCCTCTCCAGGACTGCCCCCCTGGAAGAGTACAGGACTGCGTGTCCTACTCATCTATGGTCACACAGACCATTCACACCTATACGCATACCGTATAAACATGGATTGAGCATTCGTGTCCACTTCCTTCTTTTCTTTTCCTCCACATGCATAAACCTTTGTTTGTTTTTCTGTTCATTTACCTTAGAGAGTGAAGCCCTGGTAATACACTTCATTCTGTATTCTACTTGTTGCCCTTGACGTGAAAGCCAAACCATCTCCACACATTATCCTAAGGTTGTCAAAAAGGAGTCTCTTAATGGTTTCTTCAAACAGACGGGTCACGCCGCACTTCCCCAGCTGTCTATCACTGGACATTTAGGCTACTTCCGTTCCTTTTGTCATTAACAGCACGATAAGCATTTGTAAAAACCAAATGATTTTTTACTATTTCGAGTACTGTCCCTATAACTGGGTAAAAACGGGAGGGGCGGGCGGGTGAGTTCTCTGAGTGAGGGTTTAAAGGCTGTGTCCATAGCCTCAGGTGGGCTAAACCTGCTGGAAATCCAGCCCTGGGTCTCCTCGGCCAGCCTTTGACTTTCCACTAATATGAATATATTGCCTTGGTGAACTCTTTTCTTGTATTGTTAATCAATTTATTCTTATTAATTCTCTACTCCTGGTTGTCTTTAGAAATACATGTTTTAGTCTTATTTCCATGCTCCAGAAATGTGGCAATTAAAAAACACAACGTTGTTCTTGATGTAGCTGGACCGCCCTTATTTGGCTGCTCGGGGAGACCCACGTGTTTTCCATATGGAAAAACGCAGGATGCGAAGTCATCTTGCTATTTTCGGTACCTTCCTGCTTCTAGAACTTAACCATTTCCCTCCGCCATTCCCTGCTGTGCTTTCCATCTTCCTAATCAATTCATACGAGGGCCGCGTGGCTGAAAAGTGGTTTTCACAATAGGGCTGTAGGCTTCCCGTTGTCCCCACATGAACAAACACACCCTATGTTGTCTTGGGAAGAGCAGGGACTTGAGGTTTGTGGCACATGGATGTGAACACCAGCTCTAACACATGCTAACTCTGGGACCTTAGGCAGGTCCCTGAGCGAGCCTGCTGCACTCAGCTTGTTCACCTATAAGAAAAGTAGAAGGGCCCTGGCCGGTTGGCTCAGCGGTAGAGAGTCAGCCTGGCGTGCGGGGGACCCGGGTTCAATTCCCGGCCTGGGCACATAGGAGAAGCGCCCATTTGCTTCTCCACCCCCTCCTCTCCTTCCTCTCTGTCTCTCTCTTCCCCTCCCGCAGCCAAGGCTCCATTGGAGCAAAGATGGCCCGGGCACTGGGGATGGTTCCTTGGTCTCTGCCCCAGGTGCTAGAGTGGCTCTGGTTGCTTCAGAACGACGCTCCGGAGGGGCAGAGCATCGCCCCCTGGTGGGCAGAGTGTCGCTCCTGGTGGGCGTGCCGGGTGGATCCCGGTCGGGCGCATGCGGGAGTCTGTCTGACTGTCTCTCCCCGTTTCCAGCTTCAGAAAAATAGAAAGAAAAAAAAAAGAAGAAGAAAAGTAGAAGGAACAGCACGCATCTCACTGGGCCGGGGGGGCAAGCCTGAGTGACAACTGAATGAGAACGGGACACAGAGTTCTTGCAAAACCCTAGAGCTAGTTGCTCTCTTTTCCTTTGTCCAACCACTGATAGATTATTCTTCTTTGCCAACTATTCCAGTTAGCTGTTGTGGCTGCAGGGGCCAGCCCAAAGGGAAGATTAAGTCTACCCTGTTAAACCCGAAGATCCGTGTGAACCGCTTTTGCCAATACAATGCGGATCTTGTGATGAGTGTCCTATAGGCAGAAGAAGCTTGGCCAATCATGTCCGGTTGTACTCTAGGCTGGGGAAACCAAAAGAAGACTGCTCCGTGAGCACAGGTCCCAGGGTGGAGGTGGCAGAGGGGAGAGCGTAGCTGGCCTTCAATGGACGCGTAGCATATGGGAGAGCAGTGGACCCCTACTTTCTGAGTCACTAGAATTGCGGGACATTTATCAATATTATCACAGTTTAATCTAGCCCACCCTGACTACCCCCCAACTCCCAAAAAGATGCACCTAGAGTATGTCTAGGTGAAAATAAACATAAAAGTTATGAACACCAAAAGCCTTGTTTAATTAGAACCTAAGTATGACCATGGCTCTTGATGAGATTTATTAAAATTATTTATAGATGCTACTTGCCCTCTAAGAGGTCATAATCCGTTATTTCAACATTTGTTTTTATAAACAATCTCTTTTCCATTCATTCACACAAGGGGAGATGTGCTCTGACCTGGAAACATGAAAGAGATGTCAAAAAATGTCCTCTGCCAAAAGGGCACAGAGCAAAGAGAGATTTTTCTCATTGTAAACCCATCTTATTCTGCATATATCCCATAGTGACTAGCTCACTGCAGTGTCTGTTATTGTAGAAGGACAAAAAGCAATCCCACAAGCTATTTTAGTTTTCCTAATGGAAAAACTAGATGGTGCAGATGAAGGAGTTATTAGAAAAATAAGTCTTAGCTTTTCTATAAAAGCATCCAAAATGGGCTGCCCACCTTGGCCAGTCCATCAGCACTGTGAAGGTGTACATTAACAGACAGGACCTCGAATAAAAATCTCTCTCACATATATATCAATTTCCCCCCCTAGAAAGCACCGGAAGGAGGAGAGCCAGAAAAGACACCTGAAGTTGAATAAATGTGTTTCCGCCCCATTTTTGATGGGCCCTGTTTCCAATGACAGATCGAAGCCCTAGTATTGCCCCCAGAGCCCTCCAACCTGCTTTCTCTCCTTCCTGCCTGGACACTATGGGTCCTCATCTCCACCCTCAATTTCTGTTTTTGATGGTGTGCTTCTCTGTCCCAGATCCTTGCCCTTTCTTCTTTTGTTGAAGGTTTTAATTGTGGTAAACGACAGGCAGGATAACACTTGCCACGTTAATCATCTCTCACCGATGGAAGTGTACAGTGCAGAGGTGGTAAGACCCACTGAGCACTCATGCCGCTGGGCAGCCACCCCTCTCCAGAACTCATTCATCTTGCAAAACCGAAACTGTGCCACCCGTTAAATCACAACATCCCATCTCCCTCCCCTCAGTCCTGCAAATCACCACCACCCCCTTTTGTTTCCATGAGTTTGGCTACTCTGGATGCTAAGCTGTGGATCAGACCAAGCCAGAGCTCTTTTATTTTATTATCTTTCTAAACCCGAGAAGCAGGCCGAGTTCCCATAGCTTAAGTCATCACCAACCCTGCCCATACTCCTGCCAGATTCCCATTCTTTGGAACACTGCTTTTTATGAAAATAATTTTTTCCTGGTCTCATTGGTTGTGTAAGTGATCAGTTGGTCAGAGCTAAGCACATATTACTTGGGAGTACCTAAGAACACAGGCTGGATGTGCCACGTGTATGGAGGGGCCGATATATATTATGACTCTGCAGGAGGTGGAGCCCGTGATCTTTTCATATGTAAGCAAGAAAGCGCCTTGTCAAGGACAGTCTACCTCGGACATGGGAAATGCCTCGACAATCTTAGGGAATACATCTCAATAGGCTTTCCTAAAGAAGATGCACACAGCGTGCAAAAAGGTAAACGGACTATATCCATGCTGCCACCACCTAAAAAATAGTGTTACCACAGGGACTTGAACATAGCTCACTTGCTGTTCTGGAGGAAGAAAGTTTACGTTGCACGACTTAACATACTCCTGTTGTTAGCACCAGGCTTCGTGCCGGATAGAGGGGTAGAATGGTGTGTTACTGTTCACAACCCTTTTGTAGCTGATCAAGAAGTATCATTTTGCTAATTTCACTTTAACTTTCATAAAATCACCATGTAGAGTTGAAAGACAGGGTCAAAGCTGGCTTTCTAAGAAGGTGGGGAGAGGAATTGAAACTGATGAATCTGAAGGCATGAACAAGGCTTCTCCCTCAGCATGATTATGGTGAAACCCATTTCTCTGGGTGAGGCAATGGAGAGGAGTAGCTTTATATAATTTACTGGCAGATCAGCAGTCTTAAGACATCCTATTACATTGAGTAGATAAAGTTTATTGGTTACTCTCCATATGCCAGACCCTGCACTTAAGTGGATTATCATTTTTAATATATATGATGGGCCCATGAGGTAGGAATTATAATTACCCCCAGTTGGGTCAAGAGGAAATTAGGTTCAGAGAGGTGAAGACACTTACTAAACTCACATACCTAGTAAATAATGGAGCTTGGATCAGCAGTCTGACCTGAGTTGGCTCACAACCACTAGAGGCTACAACCTTAACACCTTTGCCTCCTACGTCTCAGCAGGCATTAAGCTGGCATCCGGCTGGAAGAAAATTCAGGTGGGAATATGAACTGTTCAGCCTAGGACCGACTTCAATAAAGCCATCTCAAAGGGATTAAAGCACAGTTAACAGAAGCCGTGGCAGGACCACCAGCATCAGTGTAATAGCTTCCCACCTTTCACATGCCTACCAGTCAAAGAGGAGACAAGGAAAGCACACCACGATGCGGTGGAGTCAACACAGTAAGGTTATGACTTCCTAGGAAGACGGAAGATTGAATCTACCTATACTGCAATGTATTCACAAATCTAAGAAAGAAAGAGAGAGAGAGAGAGAGAGAGAGAGAAAGAAAGAAAGAAAGAAAGAAAGAAAGAAAGAAAGAAAGAAAGAAAGAAAGAAAGAAAGAAAGAAAGAGAGAGAGAAAGGGCCCTGCCGGTTGGCTCAATGGTAGAGTGCTGGCCTGGTGTGCAGGAGTCCCGGGTTTGATTCCCAGCCAGGGCACACAGGAGAGGCGCCCATCTGCTTCTCCACCCCTCCCCCTCTCCTTCCTCTCTGTCTCTCTCTTTCCCTCCCACAGCCAAGGCTCCACTGGAGCAAAGTTGGCCTGGGCGCTGAGGATGTCTCCATGGCCTCTACCTCACGCGCAAGAATGGCTCTGGTTGCAGCAGAGCGACGCCCCAGATGGGCAGAGCATCGCCCCCTGGTGGGCATGCCAGGTGGATCCCGGTCGGGCACATGCGGGAGTCTGTCTGACTGCCTCCCCATTTCCAACTTCAGAAAAATACAAAAAAAAAAAAAAAAGAGGGAGGGAGGGAGGGAGGGAGGGAGGAAGGGAGGGAAGGAAGGAAGGAAGGAAGGAAGGAAGGAAGGAAGGAAGGAAGGAAGGAAGGAAGGAAGGAAGGAAGGAAGGAAGGAAGGAAGGGAGAAAGAAAAACTTAGAAGTAAATGATGCTCAAAACCTGACTGTGTCAAAGACATTCACTCTATGTCCAAAACCCGTGTTGTCCTCCACCTTTCTCAGCTCCCTTCCAAGAGGGCCATGTGTAAATTCTGACCAATGGACTTGGCAGAGATTTAAGAGCTCATGTATGACCCCTTACCTATTCTCTTTTTCTCCTGCAAGGACATACACATTTCAATGGTACAGTCAAAGACAGAGCGTTTTAGGTTGTTGCTGCAAAGAGGGCATCTTCTGAATAATATCCCATTGTGTATATACTATATCTTCTTTATCCACTCACCTACGGATGAACACTTGGGTCGTTTCCATGTCTTGACTATGGTGAACGGTGCTGCAAAGACTGTGGGAGTAATCCTGTTTTCATTTCCTTTGGGTATAGACCCAGAAGTGGGAGTGCTGCATTATTTGGTAGTTCTATATTTAATTTTTCAAGGAACCTCCATACTGTTTTTCATAGTGAAGGTGCCAATTTACATTCCCACCAACAGCGCCTAAGGGTTCCCTTTACTCCGCATGCCTGTGGAATCTAAGTAGAATGGTGGTTATCAGGGGCTGCATGTGGGGAAGATGGGCAGATGTAGGACAAAGCATATACGCTCCCAGTTATAAGATGAATAAATTCTGGGGACCTAATGTATAACATGGTGATTATAGTTAATAATACTGTGTTATATATATACTTGAAAGTTGCCAAGAAAGTAGATCTTAAATGTTCTCGCCACACACACACACACAAAGAAAGAAATGATCATTATGTCCAGTGATGGAGGTGCTAGCTATCCTATGGTGGTAATCACAGGACAATATATAAGTGTGTTCAAGCCAACACGTTGTACTCCTTAAACGTATACAATGTTATATACCAATTGTTTCCATAAAGTGGGAAAAAAAATAAAATTAAAAAAGGAGATTGTCTATATAGAACCATCCAAGCACATTAAACTTTAATGTGATATTCTGCGTCATTCATGGTTAATTTGTTACCACAGCACTGTATAACCTATCTTGATAAACACAGGGTCGCAGGATCACCTAAGAAGCATGCAAAAAATACAGAGTACATGCCCACACTCCAGTCTACTAAATCAAACATCTAAAGATGGAGCATGAACCTCTGTCCTTACAAAGCGAAGATAGTCTCATGATTAGCAGTTTTGAAAACCACTGTTAGAAACAGTGTTAGGGCTAGTCTCACTCGGCCTTCCAATCCGTTTCTTCTCCAAACCCTACTGTTACAGACATTAAAAAAAAAGAAGAGAAGAAAAAAGAAAAGAAAGGAAAAGAAGAGAAGAGAAGAGAAGAGAAAAGAAAAGAAAAGAAAAGAAAAGAAAAGAAAAGAAAAGAAAAGAAAAGAAAAGAAAAGAAATCTACAAACACTGAAGCGAAGCCTCGGGCGTCCTAGCACAGCCTCACGAGGAGCATGGGTTGGGCTACCAGCTTTCCTATTTACTACTGTGTGGCTTTGGGAACATTATTTACCTCCTCTGAACCTACTTATTCTCATCTGGAAATCAGAACCAAAAAGAGCATCTGCTTCTAGTGTGACAGAAATGTAAATATGATCGTCTTGACTGAAGTGTTGGGATAAATGTATATACATTTGCCAAACCTTGAAATCCTATAGCTAAAATACATGCGTCTCATTGAATGTAAGTTTTACAGTAAATAATAATAATAATAATAATAATACAAGTACCTGCTTGGCAGAGGTCTTGTGAGTATAAAATCAGATAACCACAGTGTTAGCGTGGTGTCTGGCATCTTTTGGGTATCTAGTTACTATTAGAAAATAGTAGCTATGATTATGTTTATATGATGTTTTATGTATTATTTACTATGTATCATTAGCAGAATATCTTCCAAAGTTAAACATGCCTAAAGCCATGGTAGATTTGGAAAGCTGGAAGGAGAACTCAGACTATTTTAGACTGGAAATTGTGTTCTCAACATGCATTTCTTCATGTTTTAAGTACACAAATTCTCTGTGCCATAAATACTTCAAAAAGCAAATTTCATACTTACTCTGCAAGTTTCTTATAGAATATTTTGGATTCATGCCTCAGCTTATCCATGACTCATAATTTGCAAATGGTGCATGCTCAAACACACAATATATACTTTGTTATGCCTTTGTTGTAATTAATCAAGAAAAAATGAATATTATATTTCCTAATGACAGTTTTGAGCCCGCAAAGAAATACCTTGCCACAATGTTACTATATCTGCATGGTTACCTGAGTCGAAATGCACAATCATTAGTTCTAATTTCAAGCTTTAATTGCTATAGGCAATAATAAAATAATTTAAAAAGAAAAAAAGAGAAAATACACCTTCCATAGGTATTCCCTTTAAGAACTGCAATGCAGGATAATGCTAGATGACACTTAGAGGACACCAGGATAAAGAATACCTAGCCCTTCAAATGTGGTTTCAGAGAGAGAGAGAGATTAAGCTGCTCCACATTTTAATCTGCTGGAACCCAAGAAAATTCAGTTAACAATAGCAGACTTTATAAATAAGGCAGAAGTGTTTGTTGTAGGAGATGTGTGAAATGTAACAGACTCCTCCGTCAGGGGGACCCCGGAACACAGGTACGGAACTTCTACGCCGTGCCGTGTCCTGCGCTAGGAATTCTGGGGAGGCAGACAAGGAGAAACGTGAGATTGATTCCTCTCCTGAGAAATGTATACTTTGTGTTGGGAACGCTGTCTGCCGTGGTTGGGGCTTTGATAAGTCACCAGTCTCCTGTCTCCAGAACTCAGAACAATAATAGCAACAATAACAACAACAACAAGCTCTGAGATGAGAAACCTTAAAATATAGTCCATGATACAGACAAGCATCACAAAAAGCCAATGACTCCTGGGCGACAGAATGTTTGACTGTGGCGAAATGGCTTATATTAACACACTTGAAGAAAAGTGTGGCTTATCAAGAGGGCGGGAGAAGCAGGGTTGAGAGCAGTTTACATTGTGTCCCAGGCAGGGGTGGGGGAGAGAGAGGCCAGATGCTCCCAGGAGTGCCTTGTTCCCCTTTGACGGGGCTCATCCTGTCGCAGGCATGGTTGGGAGTCTGAGCCGTTAACATGAACCACTTCCTTCAGCCCTGAGCTCTCCTTCTTCATTAGTAAGGCTCCTCTGAGTCTGTAATTATAACATTCCCAGCACGTGCACATGTGCTTAGACGTCTCCTTGTTACTAACTTTATTAACACGTTTAGTTTTACTATGAGTAGTTCATATAAGCTGGCTTTCTTACAAGAAGACAGTAAACACATGTTAAGTATCTGCTATTTCCTGTTTGTAATTTTTTTTTGTATAATCTTCTTAACAGTCCCAAAAGCTAGCTATCATTATCTTGTAATGATGTGTCACCCAAATGTCTTCTCCTCCTTGAGTTTATAAGCTGCAGAGAAAGTACTATCTCACTGATAACAACTCAGATTCTTAATTCATTACCCTCCCCAAAATACCCAGTGTTACAAAGGTGTTATCAAATAGTGTAAAACTGAATGAATGCATCTGGCAAGAAAATAGAGGACTTACACTATGTCTACACAGAAACAAATCCTCACTGGACATAGCTTTTCTCCATAGGCACCTCTTAGATGTTTTTTAAAAGATTTTATTTATTGAATTTAGAGAGAGGAGAGAGAGAGAGAAAGGGGAGGGAATATCAGGAAGCATCAACTCATGGTAGTTACTTCTCGTATGTGCCTTGATCGGCATACTCAGCATTCCAGGTTGACGCTCTATCCATCCACTGCGCCACCACAGGCCAGGCACGCACCTGCTAGAATTGATGCCCGCGGTACCACCTGAAGTTGTGAGATGTAGCAGCCTTACCCAATTAAGAGCTATAAAGTAAATAAGTCACGGGAATCTAACATACAGCACGGAGAATATTGTCAATGGTATTCTAATAACTTGGTGGGGTGACAGATGGCTGCTAGTCACATCACGGTGATCACATCGTAAGGTATATAAATGTAGAATCACTCTGTTGTATACCTGAAACTAATATACTAGGGTGTCAACTGTGCTTCAATAAAAAGAAAAGTGAGGGAAAAACCTGCCTCGACTCTGACTCCCCATTTTTCATTCCTCAACCAATCAAGGTGCTCAGTCACAGCAAAAAATGCTCCCGGAGCTACGGTGTCCTTGAAAAGGCAATTTGGGAGCCATTTTTCTCCACTTGAGCATTTTCTTGCTGCTCACCATCCATTCCCTGTATTATTTATTTCTTCAAAACACATGCAGGGCTCCTCTTAGGGAGAAATTCCAGTGAGCGCAGTTGTCTTCATTGCTTTACAAGTAGGTGGGATTGTGAGCTTCTGTTTTGTCCAGATCGCCTCCACTTCACATTCCGATAACTCAAGTGTTAGGAAAATTACAATGAATGCTCTCATCAATCATCATTTCTGGGATGCAGACAAGACTGAATTCTTGGACTTGCAAAGCTGAAAGAAGGGGCAGTGTGCTCTTCAAAGTGAGATTACCCTGTAAAGCTACGTGCAGACCTCCCTGTTGGCATTTCTAGTGATAACACCACTTGTCACCTGCAGTTTCTTCCCACTTGCATGGGAAAAGAAAGCCGACAAACACGGGGGGAAACTCACTAATACAAGAAAGCGGGTGATTTCGCATCTAATTTTGTGATATAGGGGACAACTTCCGTAGGAAGCTGGAGAGGGAACCCAGGAATCAGAGAAATGACAGAGACTTCATACTGGTAGTGGGTCTGGAAAGACGGCTGGAGAAGGTACGACACGCGACAAGGACATCGTGTTTGGGGGGGGGGCAGGCACAAGCACTGTTTACATGCTTTCCACGCGGTGATCCCACCGAATCTGCAGGTCTGTCTGCAGCAGCTCATCCCACCTGGGTCTGTAAGCGCTCTTGGGGGAAGAGACGATCTCTATCAAAATTGCTTAAAATCATTTGCTTTGGGATACTTGTTTAATTTAATTATTCTTGATGTGATGATGCTCTCCTCAAATCTTCCTGCTACCTTTGATCTCTCCATTCCCATTCAAGTTGTTCATCATACCTAAGTCCTCCTGATTTCTTTTTGAGATGTCTATGAGCCACACACATAAACTGACCTGTTCTCGTGTAATTGTGAGGCGGCTGTTCCTCTGAAGGGTGCGGTGGCCGCGGGACCAAATTGATTCGTCAGAGAAAGAATCACACAAATAAATCTGTTGTTGAAATTACAATCTCTACAACCAGCAGTGTATAGCTAGATGCATAGAAATTAGAACATTTCAACCACAGGGCATCATCTTTTCCCAAAATAAATCAGGCTTAAGCCTAGGAGTATTTTATGTTATGTCTGTCCTTTGATTTCTTCTCCTCTCCTCTCCTTTCCTTCTTTCTTATTTTCTTCGGCCCCACCCTCTCTGTAAACAGAGATAACTGGTTTGTGGTCTCACACACACACACATGGGCTTGAGTTGTGCTATCTGGATCACAAAGAGGTTACTTCACCTCCCAGACTCTCAGCTCCCTAAAGTGCAACATGGGATGGATACCATCACCCACTCAGGATGGCTGTGCGGGTTAAATAAAATAACGCATATGAAGTGCAAAATGTCTAGCAGATGGAATATGTACCTTTTAGACAGTAGCTATCCTGCAAATAGTCCCTATTATCTGACTGTTAATAGTAATTGTAGCAGTAGTGATAGTAGTGAGAGTAGCTTTACAATTAGTAGAAACAAACTCTTGTCCAAGGCATATTTTATTCAACTAGACTTGTTACAATTTCCGTTCCAGCTTCCACGTAGAGGAGATGGTGGCAGTCCTCTGATATGCTCTCGCACCCTCAGCGGAAACAGCACAGTCCCTGACAGAGGGACACCCAGCCTGACTTCCCTATTCCTGAAGTGACCCAACACTCTTTACTGTGAGGGGCCCAAGATCTAATGGCAGACACCTCTCTGGCCAGATACCCAATAGACCTAGAAGAATGTTCTCTCCTCCCTGAAGTTTCCATCCGTTAGTTCTAGTCTTCTACCCAAGCAAAGTAAACCTAGTCACTCTTCTTCATGACAGCCCTTTAGATATTTGAACAAAGTAATTATGACACTCATCCCCGCCCTGCCTAGAGTATTCTCTGCTCAAAACTATACATCTTCAAACCGTTTCTCCATGTGGCTTGCAATCCAAGCTCTCCAATGTCCTGCATGCCAACGCGACACCCAGGACTGAAAACCACAGCACAGTCTGCGGCTGAACACAGAGGGCAGAGAACCCCTGTGCTCTCCTGGTCAAAGGCTCCAATCTCACATATATGGGAATTATGAGACTTAAATGAGTCTATTCATAAAGTGCTTAGAATGCTGCTCGACTCATGTAAGCAGTAAGAGAACACTAGTTACTGTTATTTTATCCTCGCATGCATTGGTCCAATCCATTTGCCAAGGGCCATGTGACAGGTTCTGGGGAAACATATGATGTATAAAATATGTCCCTTATCCTTAAAGCAACAAGCACCTTGGAAGAAAAAACAAAACTAACGACAGTGAAGGTTCCACATTAGTATTAGGCACACGGCGTGGTGCACGTAGCACAGAGGAAGGATGTTAAGTTCACACTGGTGGCAGGGGAGTCAGAAAGGCCAGGAATATTGGGGAAATATTTCTGGAGGAAAGGACATCAGAGCATAGCCTGTGTGAAGAATAAACTGGAATTAGCCAGAGCATGAAGGGGGCAGCTTATTCCTAGCAGGGGAAAGTGTATGCAAAGATGATGGCGCTAAGGGCATTTGGAGATGGGCAGAGTTTGATAGGTTTCTGTGCATTTGCCTCTAGGATACAGATACGTTATAAGATACTGAACATACCAGTTTATAGGAAGTTATTATCCCATCAGACTAAATGCTGGTCAGTTTGCGTCTCAGAAAGTCCAGGCATGAGAAAGCTACATGTAGACTCCCAAGCTCCACGGCATCTGAGCTGAAGGAACTTGGCTATACAGCGTATCACCTGGCACTGTAGTCTCTTCACCAGCAAAAGGGGTGTAGTGATACTTAGCAGTAATACAGGGAAGGCACCTCCCTTCTTGTAACTGGTTAGGGTGCTGCTTCCCCTCCTGCTGCTGGTGGTTTCCATACATGACATCATATTGAAGACAGATATTAGCTGAATAAAACGTACAGGTATTGTAGAAGCCATGCCCTGAAAGAAAGTAGGAAAGAAAGAAAGAAAAAGAAAGAAAGTAAGTAAGAAAGAGAGAGAGAGAGAAAGAGAGAGAGAGAAAGGAAGGAAGGAAGGAAGGAAGGAAGGGAGGGAGGGAGGAAAGGAAGGAGGGGGGAGGAAGGAAGGAAGGAAGGAAAGGAGGGAGGGAGGGGGGAATGAAGGAAGGAAGGAAGGAAGGAAGGAAGGAAGGAAGGAAGGAAGGAAGGAAGGAAGGAGGAGGGAGGGAGGGAGGGAGGGAGGGGGGAGGGAGGGAGGGAGGGAGGGAGGGAGGGAGGAAGGAAGGAAGGAAGGAAGGAAGGAAGGAAGGAAGGAAGGAAGGAAGGAAGGAAGGAAGGAAGACAGGGCTGGGAGAAAGGGGTTGGAGAAGACGCTGCTATTTTAGCTGCCTTTCTGCTTTGAAACCCTACCTCCTTTTAAGTGATAGTCTGGCTAAAGCTCTCTATTTCTCCTACCAGAATCTTTTATAAATATACACACTTTTAGCTGAAAATAATAGTCTGACTTCATTTCATACATCTGCCACATTCCAGTTTTATCAGATGATTACTTTGTAGGACATCTTCCAACGTTTGCCTCTGTGACTCATCGGACTTAAAGAGTTAGGCTGGCTGGCTGCCTTGCCCCCTTCCACTGATGCAAGCAAAGTTACAGGAAGAGAGCTCTTCAGACGGTGAACACAGGGTACATTTTGCTTCTTTTGATAAACATTTTCTTAGTCAACCGAGCATTGCTTGCACTAAAGACCGAATGATGACTATATGTCACATAGTTGAGAACTGTCAATGCAATTTGGGCCAGCTTGTAGATTCTGATTTTACTCTCTTTTCCCTTCATATTCTATACCAAAATCTTTCTTGAGGCCCTGACAGGACATAGGGAATTTCTTTTCCTCCTGTTTTGTCCTTACAACCTGTTCCAAGAGTCCTTCGATCATCCTCTCCGGCAGTAAAGGTAGCACACATTTATTGAACACTCACCGAGTGCCTGTATCCATACGATACAGTAAAGAAGTATTCATAATTACTGGTCTCTAGATACCTCTTGCAGAGACACGGGGGTGAGACAGATAAGCATAAGGAATCATACTCTATGGCAAGATCAAATTATGAACAAGATTCTCTGTGGGAGGGCAAGGTCTGGGGATATTGTTTTGAAATGTTTGAGCCCTCAGCTCCGTTCTAGAAAATGAGAGATAATGAAAAGTAGTGGGGAGGAGAGAGGGGAGCAGAGGGGGAAACATTCACTGAGTCTCTACTATGTCCTGGGCACTGTGAAATGCCACCTTCTTAACTTACCATCATTCCCAGAAGGTGGCACAGACGTTATTACCATTTTACAGAGGTAGAAAGTGAGGCTCATGGCAGCGAAGGGTTTGCCCACAGCTCGCGGGGGCCACGACCAGAACCGCCAGTGCACCGGCTCCATTTCCAAGCCCATTCTGTGCCGTGGAGTTCTCCCTCCCCCGACCGGAGCAGGGGAGAAAGTGGGGGTGAGCAACGGTGTGGACATTGTAGGCCGTAGGAAACAGAACAGGTGAAAATCCTTGGATGCCAAGAACAGCAACAAATTGTTGACAAATGGCCCTGCAAGGCAATATCAGGGGGCCTAGCTGACCTTCCCACTGAGCTCTGTGGTGACCTGATGTCTGTGTGTGACATCTGGCTGTCAGCACTGCCCCATGTCCTATCTCAGCCGTCTTACAGGAGAGGACCCCGCTGACACAGCATCAGTATAAGTGTCCCCTTAGGACACGGTTTGGGAAAACTGTCCTGGAGGGATCGCAGCCCAGAATCAGGGCTTTCCGAGGGAGCTGGAAACACACTGAGAGCTCCTCCTCACTGTAGACAAGAAGAAGTGGCCCAAAGAGAGGCAAGTGTTTGTCCAAAGTCAGAGTCCAGAACCCAGGTCTCTGGCTCAGAGTCCAGTGATTTCTATTTTTAGCTAATGAAACATCAGGCAGCACTGCCTTCTGCACCCAGGAGGGTAACTGTGGGCACAGGAGAGGGGAGTCGCCTAGGGCTAAAACAGTTTCACAAAACTTCAGGTCAGGGAACCTCACCTCCCACGCCTGGTCATTCCCCAGACTTGTCCTCGTTAATAATGAGCAGCTATAACCACCCGAGCGCTTGAGTCAGTCAGGTGAGAATGATCCTGGACATCTTTCTCTCTCCCACCTGCCATCACCAGTTCAACATAAAGCCCTGCTTCCATTTCCAAGGCGCACCTAGAACATGTCCCCTCTTTGCGGTCAGTGCCTGAGTCCGGGGAGCAGCCCGCCAGCCTCCCGGTGAGCTGCCTGTCTCCACATCCCGTCCTGTGTCCTGCTCTCAGAGCTCAGGGCCGCAGTGCTCTGCCAACAAACGCCCCAGCTCCCTCCTTCCGCACCTGCCCACCGCGTTTGGGGTACAACTCAGGACTCTCTCCGTCTCCCACACTACAAAGCCCCGGTTCTTTGACTCGGCGGACTTCCTCAGAACTTCGTGAGCTCCTCCAATGCTCCACACCCCCTGCTGCCTCGACGCCCTTCCACTCTGCGCCTTCCACGGAATAGTCTCTCCCTACACTTATCCTAATGTCTGATCCTCACCATCCTCTTCGGCATATTTTAATGCTCAGCTTAAAAAGAATACCTTTAAGAGGGCCTCCATTGACCTCTCCCATATAAATTAGTTCCCCAGTTATATTCCCTTACAGTCTCTGGGCAATCAAGTCCCACTTAATAATTCACTGAGCAGCGAACTGTTTGCGTACGTACGCTGTTCAATTCTCTGAGCGTTCCCACTCTCTCGACCTATAAAATGGGCAGAAGAAGACTTACTCTGCAGGCCAGGTGTGCGGATAGGAATTAAAGCACTTAACAGGCATGCAGTGAACAGCTGTTCCCAGTGTTCTTCTCTAATTCTACCCAGGCCAGAACAACTGGTGGGGAACCAGTCGTGGCAGAATCAAGACCCAGAACTAGGGTGGCGGTCAAGGAGAAGAGAGAGACTTTTCTGGAATATTGTTTCTAAGGCCGAAGCTCTTGAACCACCTGTGCCTAATACAGCAATGCGCTTTGACTTCCCTTCGCTTTATGGAAACATCCCGATGAGCCCCTAGCCACCAAAGAGGCAACTGACTAGGGACAGGGAACCACACATCACCGAGACAAAGGCACCGAACTCCTCACAGCCCCCAGCCGGGCGGTGTCAATCCGCCTATCCTACGCTGAGGACGCCAAAGGAAGATTTTCTTAAAAAAAAAAAAAAAAAAAAAAGCTTTCTCCACTGGGTAAGGATGGCTTCTGCCTTCCCATCCTCAGCGCCGACGGTCCACGTGTCCCCGTTCAGGAAAAGGGGAGCACAGAGCTCTCTTAACCCCCGTGGTCCCCACTGCGGACTACTGGCAAAGCAAGCCAGTCCCCATCTTAAATACCATTTCCAAGGGTTCTCCTGGAGTGCAGACACATTTAAATGTGTCTGTTCAGAAGTGTAAGAAGGAATGAAACTGCATGCACATACCAACACTGGGCCAGGCTTCTGGGGAGCGCTGTACTAAGCCGGTCTCTCAGTCCGTGCAGCAAACACACTCGAATGAGAAGCCAGGAGCAGAGCTGTCACTAGGCCCGCCTGTAATTCACTTTAGGAAATTCACATGTTCTAGAAAAGTTGTCTGCACACTACCTCCCATTTTGAAAATTGGATTATACTTTTTTTAAAAAAAAGGATGAGAGGAGGTATGTATTTTAACTGGTCTTTAAAAGAAATCTCTGGAAGGTGAAGATTCGCTTTTGGAGCGTGAATAATTGGCATCATTCAATTCACTGTGCAAACAAGGGACGCTGCACCGGGTTCAGACTCAAGCGGATGACCCATC
Source organism: Saccopteryx leptura (assembly GCF_036850995.1). Classification (NCBI taxonomy): domain Eukaryota; kingdom Metazoa; phylum Chordata; class Mammalia; order Chiroptera; family Emballonuridae; genus Saccopteryx; species Saccopteryx leptura. The sequence continues at coordinate 15,825,518 of NC_089511.1, read as the reverse complement.
TGCTCTCGGCTTTAGGATTCCTTCGTCCCGTGAGCCTTTTTCGTGCATTGTGCATTGACTGTTCATGTATTCACTGCACGAAACAGGTCCTGAGTACTCACCGTACGCCTGCTCCATGTTCGATGCTCACGATTCAGGTGTAGACAGGGAGACGACGCACTTTGCTCTCCTGAAGCTCGTACCCTAGTAGAAAGTGATGTGACAAATAAAAATGGGGACGTACAAACATGCAATACAATTTCAGGGGGATATTCAAGGGGTGGGAAAAAGTGGGTTCATAATAAGTAATAATAATTATTAATACATAAAAAAACAATACAAGAACAAACTCAGTTTCACATACTCATGACTCGAGGCCTAGTTCTGCCCACCCCTGTGTGTGTTATGAACACGAATGAAGATGTCTGAGGGGACAGGGAGTTAGGGCGCAAGGGGACTGGAGAGCTGCTGGGAGAACCGGGGAAGTGCTGGCTGGATAAGCAGAGTGAGGGGATAAGCCACGAGAAAGACTGGGGGCAGGATGCTTCGGGCGGGAGGAGAAGCAAAAGCAAAGGGTTTGAATCTGAAGTACATGGTGTTTGAACCACAGCAAGAAGGCAGGCCTGGCTGCAGTGACCCGGGGAGAGATTAGCAAGAGAGTCCCAGGCTGGCTCATGGCGCCTCTTCTGGGCGGAGACAGGGAGGTCTGGAGGAGGCGGCTGTCTCAGCACCAGCAGAGGCAGCGAAAGTGTGACACTCAGAATCCACGGACTCCTGCACACCACAGAAAGGGAGTTTAGCCCAATAGCCTGACATGCTTATATATTTTCTCTTATATTGTCCTTCCTCGCTTCCCTTCTCTGCTTCTGTTGACCTTCCCTTCCTCCCTCCCTCCCTCCCTCCCTCTCGCCCTTCCTTCCTTCCACCCTTACATCTTACCCTCCCGTGTATATTTCTTGTGCACCTATTATGTCCTGGTTTTGTGCCCAGCGAGCTGATGGATGCCCTCTGCCTTGGCTGTGGAGAAAAGCACTTCTTCCTTTCCCACGCTCCCACCCAACCCCCATCATATCAAGACTAGAATTTGTTGTGTGAGCTTCACCACTAAAATGGGGGTGAGTGGGACAACTTGTGAGACAGGTTGGAATCCCATCTCCAGTACGTACCAGCTGTATTAGTCGGGCCGTGCAAGCAGTTTCCTTGGTGCCTCCACACTGTCATCTGCAAAACAGAAATAACAGTGCATACTTTGAAGGAGTGTTTTGAGAACCCCTAACTTTACACAGAAGTTGGGGATTAACAGTATTACGTTATTATTTCTGCTTGCTCTTTTCCTTTCCAGCTTGAACCTCACAGCAAGGGGAGGATATAGTTATAGTGATTTAGTTTAAGGCTCAAGTTGCCTCCCAATTCTCTGTCTCCTCTAATGTTCTAGAATATTGGACTCATGATTATCGGCTATCACCCACGGGACCCGACAGCCCTGGATGACCCAGAATGGAGGCATGATGGGAAACTCTTCCTGCCTGTGGAGAGTGCATTTCATGGCCCAATTCTCTATCCGTCCCTGTATTCACTCTAAAGGTTTTTCCACTAAAGAAGCAGATTTTATTTCTCTGCCCCTCAACTTTTGATCCGGCCAATTGGTGTGCTTTGGCCAACAAAATAAGGTCGAAGTTTCTAGTTCTAAGCCTACAACTAAAGAGGCTGTGCTTATTTCCACTTGACATCTTGTGCAGTTGACACTGTCACGAGACCATGCCCGAGGCAGTCCCAGGAAGATGAGAATGAGGGTGAGGCGGCCCAGCCCAGCCGGGTCTAGACCAGTCAACCCCAGTGACCCACAGATATATGAGTCAATAATTGCTATTGTAAGCCACTTAGTGCTGAGGTCATTTATAACCTAGTAATACTGTGATGACATTTGACTGACCTACTAGCATTACTTTAATCAAAATATGTATCACTGAACATTGTCAATTAATCAAGTATATTTATTGGGCTTCTCTACTTAACACAGCAGATACTGGGGATACAGATATAAACTAGAAGAGTATCGTTGTTGCCCCTGGAGAACTTATAGTCTAGGTGAAGGGGAAAGACCAGAAATGCTACAGACACAGTGAAGAGGGTGTGTTTCAGAAATGGGGATGCCTGGAGTCAGGGCTTGGCTTGAGATAATGGACTGACTGCTCCTAGTGGCAAAAAGGAGAATTGCATCTATGCAATGCTTTCATTTTAATAAAAGAGGAGGGGGTTCTGAAAACTCCAGAATTTCAGCTCTGGAAGGATCCTCCCCAGAACTTAGCTTAGGTAAACTCTCACTTATAGTTAGGACAACTGAGGCTCAGAGAAAGAGAATAAGTTATTCAAGGTGACTCAATGAGTTTCTGGCAGATCAAGGACATGAACCCAGGGCCCCTGTCCCCAAGGTTGGCACACCTTATTCTCTATGACCTTGAAGAGGACTTACAGTGTCAGTACATTTTGAACTGCTATAATATTCTTGACCAGAAGTTGTGTTGCTAATATCATTTAAGATGAGATTAGACCATCATTTTTACAATTCATAATTGTAACATGACTCCTTTCTTGCTCAGATCATTCAAGGTGGGATAATAGTCAGATCTTATAATTAATAATAGTAATTAATACATTTCATTTATTGAGCCTCCACTCTAAGCATAGTGCTTCTGGCCTTAGGTGTGTGGGTACATTTTCTCCTGGCCGGTCTAGCCACAGATAATAAGCCCCTTTTGACAGAACTGGAAACTGAATCTCGCAGAGATAAAAGTCTTTGCCTAAAGTCATACAGCTACTAAGTGGCAGAACCAGGAATGGGACCCAGATCAAAGGCCTGTGGTCTTCCCACTTTTCTCTCCAGACCAAGCTGTGGGAACGTCTATCCGAAACATCTGGTTCGAAAATGGCATCCCCGTCCCGTCCCATCTCCCTTGATGCTCTCTGGATTGTGCTAAAACCATCTCCCTGCTTGGATCCTGGCTCCCTTTTGCACTATTTAGCAAAGGATGCCTCCGGAGGGGGCGGCTCTGAGAAGGCCTGGGGGAGTCTGGGGCTGCCGAGTGGAAACCAGGAACTGACTCAGCAGGCTCTGGCTCTCTTCAGAGTCTGAGGACAGGTACTTCAAAGGGCCGAGAGCCTGGTACCTTTTGATGAAGGGACCAACAGGAAATTATCAGCCCAGTGCCAACAAGGACACAGACAAGAAAAAGCCGGTCCTGTAGGGGCCTCATCATTGTCTGGATTGGAACTGGCAGGAAGCAGAAGGGACTGTTTAATCTCGGCTCCAGAGCAACCAGGAACCCTGCCTTCCTTCCTTGAAGAACGAGGTGAAGGAAAGGTGAGGCGAGTTCAGAGAAACACCCAAACTTTTGACTGCCTGGATGAACTGAATCTTTTCATTGAAGCTGTCAGTTGGTTCTTTTTTTCTCTCCCCCCTCTTTTCCTTTTTTAATCTAAACTATAATCACACAATACTCCACCCAAGTGCTTGATATGGAGTTCTAAGACAGATCCTAACATAGTCATAAAAAAAGAATTCCCCTCTGAAATGTGCACTTTAAACTGTGTCTATGTGTAGGTGTGTTTAAAATGTCAGGAACTGGAATGCCTAACTCTAGTTCCCTGGAATTAATCCCTTAGAAGAGTGAAAGGGGGGAATTAACTTGCTTTCACACTCACAAGAGTCCAAACAGTCGCCAAAATAGAACTTGCTGAATAGAAGTATGGTTATCTTTCCAAAAGAACCGGAACTCTCTCTCTCTCTTTTCTTCTTCTTCACATTTTTCTAAAACTGCATTGCAAAAAAGATTTCCTCCTGGGACTCAGCTACAGGTCACTGATAATCTGGGACTAAGGGCGTACAGGATATTGTCTTTCTTTGGTTACTATTTGATCATTTTTTGTACATCATAGATTTGTACAACCATCACCATTTGAGAACATTTCCATCCCCCAATACAGTTTCTTCTTCATGCCCATTTGTAATCAATTCCTGTTCATACCCTTCACAATGGTCTGCTGTCTGTCTCGATACATGTGCCTTTCTGGACATTTTAAGTAAATGGAATCATACAATAAGTGTTTTTGCTTCTGGCTTTTTGCGTATGATTTTAAGGTTCATTCATGATGTCACCCGCATCGGGATTTCTTCTGTTTTTAATGCTGACTACTATTCCATTACATGGATATACCACATTCTGTTTGTCTATTCACCAGCCGATAGACATTTGGCTTGTTTCCAGCTTTTGGATATTATAAATAATAATACTATGAAGATTCAGGTACACGTCTTTGTGTGGATATGGACTTTCCGTTTTCTTGAGTAGAACACTGGGCGTCGAATTGCTGAGCTGTGCAAAGGAATACGGATTGCTGCTGTACACGGGGCTCCTTCCGATCCGGGTGCACAACGTCAATGGAAATCTACCAGCGATTTGTAACTTACCCTTTAGAATCCACCATCGTTCATGAAAGGGATGGTCTACCCCCCCAATACACAAGCCAAGCCATCAACCAACAGAAAATCGCTGTTGTCATTGGATGAATTCTGAAAAGACAGCCAGAAAGCAAAGGGCGACCTGCAGCTACTGTCAGATCACAGGTGAGCAGGCTCATCCTCGGACTTGTCTCCGGAACGGAACTCAGGCAACTTTTTCCTGAATCGAGAGCAGTCCCAAACCATCCCAGATCCTGCACACCGCTGTGCATGGGTAGTTAGATTGACCACAGGTTCACATTCCCCTTTATGCCCACGTGGAAGGGGTAAGAAAATAGAGACAACGGTTAGTAGGCAAACAAGGGCAAAATCCAAGTCTCTCTGAAGGAGAATGGGGTCCTATCTCCTGCGTGACTTCATTTCTAAGGGGAAGTGGCCGCCAGAGCTCCCAGCACCGCCGCTGGGCCCGGTCAGGCGAGGGGGAGACTCTTGGCGGTGGCCTATGCCAACCAGAGCTTCAGGGCTTAGAGCAGACGCCCGTGGCCGATGAACAGAGAGCCAAGGACGCGGAGAGCCCCCGCACGGCGGGGCGGGGCGGGTGCGGGTGAGGCCAGGGACCAACCTGCTGGGGCGGGAGGCGCACACACCGGCCCCACGGAAAAGCGCGCGGCCTCATCGGCCTCCAGAGTGCCCGGCCCCGGCGTGCGTGCTGCTGGGTGTGCGGTACCTGGACCCGGTGCCCAGAGGCCTGGCACCTTGGAGGCCTTCGCTTGTGCGGAGGGAAGCACGGGAGCGCGAGGACCGGGCAGCTGCAAACTTAGCGCCCCCTTCCCAGCCGGGAACCGCGCAGCCTCCAGGCCACGGCCACACGGAGGACGACGCGGCGCCTGCTCAGCGCAGGACGCGGGGTGCGGGCGGCACGCGGCGCCTCGGGGACGCCGCGCCGCGGAGGAGAGCGCGGGCGCGCGGCGTGGGGGCGGGGCGGGGCGTGGCCCCCGGATCGCCTCGCCCCGCCCCCGCGCACGTCGCCCGCGCCGCGCGGAAGCCCGGGGAGCCCTGTGCGCACGCGGACCCCGCGCTGCGGCCCCATCCCGAGGGCCGGGCTCGGCCGCCCCCTCCGCTCCCCGCGCCCGGGTCCTTCTCCTCTGCGCCCCGAGGCTTCCTTCTTCGGCCTCTTTTCCGTTAACTCTTTGGCCCCTCTCGCCCTGCTTATCCCTCCGAGTCTGCGAGTCCTCCCAACGATTCTTCGCGGTCCCGCAACTCCTTCCCCTTCTTCCCCATCCTCAACCCCGTTTCCCCCACTCCGCTGGCGGAGATTCCATTTTCACTTTAATTATTTCCTTTTCACCTTCCCCCTCGCGTCCTCCCCGCCCCTTCTTTTTCCGGCACCCCCACCCTGCAAACTTGTTCTCGCCTGGAGTCCCCACTGGGTCACGGTCGTGCTCCCCCGTAGCCGCGGAATGTGCGGTCCCATCTCTGCACCCTGAACCGCAAGCGCCCCGCCCAGTCCCCGGCGAGATGCCGAAGCCCCGGCCCCGCCAGCCTCTCCTACCGGCGGCTCTGCCCGGGCAGGAAGCGGGCCCGGGGCTCCCACCCTCTAGCGGGTTAAGGGGTAAAAGGGGAGAAGGGAGGGAGGATACGGGCACGGCGCCCTCAGACCCCTCGCTCCTGCAGAACCTCACTCTCCAGCCCGGGCGAGTGTGAGGCCAGGGGGCCTGAGGCAACAAGTGTCGCCACAGGACGGGGCCAAGGCACCCCCCGTGGGGCGCAGGGGTGGTGGCCTCAGGCCGACCTTGGCAAAGCGATCCCCACACCGCTCGAGGCATTGGAGGCGGGGGCGAGGCGAGAGAAAAACTAGAAGAGAACAGAGACGTGGCTCTTCCCAAGTCCGAAGTCTCCCACCCCAGGTTTCGCAGCCCAGCCCGCGCCTCAAGCACAGTTTGCAAGGAATGGGGGACTGAGGCAGGGCAGCAGCCGCGGACGTGGAGGGCTTCACTGAAGGTGGGGTGGCAAAGTGAGAAAGCACAATGTCCAACTGCCTCCCCCGCTTGGCCGAGGCTTTCCCCCATCCAGCATCCAGGCCTCCCGGGCAAGGGCCCAGCCTGGCCAGCTGGAGTGGATTGGGGCGAAGGAGGAAAAGGGGCGCCCACCCCCTCCCCAGCCTCCCTTCGCCGCCCTCCCTGATTGGCTGTGCGTCCCTGGAGCCCAACTTCTGTAGCTCCAGACTCTGTCTGAACCCCAAGGGAGCCAGAGAGCAGCGACCCGGGGCGGGAGGGGCGGCCACGAATCCAGGGGTTGGCATCTGTGGGGCCCCTGGGGGGAGGGGCGCGGACGGGCTCGGCCCCTGCAGCCTCCACGAGGCCCAGCTCGCCGCGTCTCGCAGCCTCGGCTCCTCTCCGCCCCCCGCCCTTTTCCTTTCCTCCCAGCGGCGGCCTCCCTCCTCCGCCCCCCCCCCCCGCCCGCCACCTCCCCCCGGTTTCTCATTCCTGCCACTAGCGCGCTCGGCGGCTCATTCCGCGGCCGCCGCCAGCCGAGGGGAGAGTCGCTCTCAGAAGCCGCGGGGGCCGCTCGCTGCCGCCGCCGACTTGTGAATGGGACCCGGACTGGGGCCGGGGCTGACTCCGCGGCGGTCGCCCAGCGCTAGGGACCGACGGCCGGAGCTCGCGCCCACCCTCCAGGGCCCCAGGTGAGTTGAGCCGCCTGTGCCTTCCTCTCGCCTGGATGGGGCTTTTTGGGGAGGGGGTCTCTGGATGAGAATGTTTGGGGGGGGGATTGAAAGGAGGTCTGACTAGAGGAGGTTTCACTAATGCAAAGGAAATTGGGGGGCGGAGATAAGAGAAGATTTGTATAAAAATAAAAAAGGGAGAAGGGAGCCAGCTGTGGGCGCGGGCAGCGCAGGGGGCACGGGCGCCAGATGTGCGCTCCAACCTCTCTCCCCGGCTCCGGCCTCGTTTGTCTGCGCCCAGGCCGCGGGAGAGAGGGTTTGCCCCGGCTGGGGTAAGAGGCTGCAGAGCTGCGTCCCGGACCCGCCGGCTGCCCCCGGTCAGGTCTCTGGGGAAAGTCGCCCACGGGCAGTGCCCGCCCGCCCGCGCTGCGCCTCTTTCCGAAAGCAGCGAGAAGACCACGCTCTGCAGGGTTTCTGCCCCTTTCCCCCTTCCTTCCCGAGGCTCAGCCCTCCATTCCAGACTGCCGGGGAGGCCCCAGAAAACGGAAGGAACCCAGCTTGCATCCGTGATCCCCTCCGCACTTTAATAGCTTGGGTTTGGGTCCGCTGACTGCGGCTCCCGGCTGCCGACTGCGGCGCGCGCTGTAGCCCTCACCCGGAGTCTCCGGGGGAGAGCCGGGGGCGGTTCGCCGGCTCCCGCCAGCCCAAGGGGAGGTCCGCGAGCGGTTCAGATTCGGGCTCTGGCTTGGGCTTGACGAATCCTGCCAGGGTCAACGTTAACTTTGCGAACCAACCCTTTCCCGAAGCCTGCGCCTCCTCCCGGAGCGGAGCGCGCTAAGCCCGCACAGCCTCCTTCCCTGAGCTTTGCCCCAGAACGCGAGCCGCGGGTGGGAAGCGCGGCGCAGCGGGCAGGATGGGGAGGGCGACGGGCATGGCACCCCTTTCCCCCTATACCCGGGTGGAACTGGAGGAGATCCCGCCTCGCGCTGTGAAGAAAAGAGTCCCCAGGGAGAGTAGGGTCGCGGAGGCCCCCGGGTCGTTCTTCCTTATCCCTTTCTTGCCAAGGCTCTGCTTTCGCCGGGGGATTGGGAGTAGCGGGGAGGGACGCCGCGAGCCTCTCTCACCCGGGTGAAAGGTTTTCTAGATGCTAGAAAAAGCCCTGTTGCTTTTGCTGATAATGCAGCAGGAATTTCACGGGCCATCGCACCGCTATTAAGAAATTGCATCTTTTAATTATTTAATAATGCCATCCCTGCTAGGTGACGGGTGGTCCCTAAGGGGTGTGTGTGTGGGAGGGTGAAGTGTGGTTCCTGAAACCCTGCTGCTGGAGGGTACAGTGCTGCCTAAAGTCTGCCCTCCCATTTCCCCCCTCCCCCCTCCAAAGAAATCTTGTTCGAATGGCTCTAAAATCTCTCCTTGTTTTCCTTTTCCTATCATTCCTATTGGTTTCAAATGAGGCAGGGAGTAAGTTTTCAGTTTAATCACAGGGAAGCCACAATAATGAATCTGACAAGAGGATGGATCAATTTCTTTATCACTTAGGCTTGCAGCAGACATCCATGGTTTTGCGGGGTGTCTGGATTTTCCGGGGAGGGGGATGCAGAAGTATTATTAGAGGAGTGAGGACCCGCGAGCATCTCATCAGCACGCAGGCCAAACTGGGTTTTGAGCGCTAGAGCCTAAGACGATGGGAAAGAAGAGGCTGACCTTCATTTTATTAGTCCTGGAATTATTTTTCCTACGAATACAGAGACACAGACACCAGAACCCAGAAGCAGTGATTGCCCAACCCCAGCTGCAGGGAGTCTGGTCTTCCTTCTGTAGAACAAAGGAATAAAAGTTGAGGAAACAAAGGGACAGATAGACACCACCCCCCCCCCCCCCCAAGCTCAAGATCACTGAAGTTTATTAATGGTGAGATCTGATTCAAAGTTTGAGAGCTGGCCAGTGGGCCCAGAATTCAAACCTCTGAAATCCTGCTTTAGTACAAAGGAATGTGAGGAGTGTTCAAGTGTAGACCAGGGAAAGGCATCTAAGAGACCCGGGAAGTTGTTTTCAGTGAGAATTATCTTTGCATCTTGCTTTGGAAACATGGCAATTTAATGTATCAAAAATGTCTGACTGCCACGCTTTATTACTACTACTAATAATTTCTATCATTACTTACATTGTTATTTTAGAGTCTTCCTAAGCTGGCCATTTTATTACATTGTTTGAAAAAAATAAAATAAATCACCCCCGCCCCACCCCTGGAGGAAGGGAAATGAGATGCATTGGAAGGTCTGAGATAAAATAATTTGTTGAAGGCCCAGACATGGAGATTTACTCAGACTGGGTTTATTGCTTACTAGAAAAAAAAAAAAGGCTTTTAAAATAGTTCTAATTGAAGCAGTGGACCATCTTGATAGCACTTCAGAACTTCTATTATGTTTTACATTCTTATCAGAACACCAGACAGTAAAATTACTAGAAACCTGAATTTATTTTCAATTAAGATGCAATCTTGTGTTAATTAGAGATGAAAAAAAAAGTTCTTTTTTTTTTAAATTTATTTTTATTTTTTTTATGACCCAGAACTCGCATTTTCTCTTTGCCGGGGTGGCTGTGCCAATGTCTGTTTAATTGTTTATCTGTGCGAGGGGGAGGGGCAGGGCTGGAGAGCCATGCCAGGATTTGGGAGAATACAGATCAATTTCATGCTCCTTTAATGCACTTGTCTTCATAATTCATGGTTTTTCTTCCACTTTGAATGGAATTACATGGCTACTTTGTAAAGATTCTGGTTTGGGGAACCTCGTATGGGAAATGCCATGACTTTGACCTCAAGGCTGGGCTGACAATGCCAGCGCTACCGTCAGTGAGCATAGTGTGTCTCCCAACCTTGCCTGTGGCTGTCTGTGACTTACAAAGTTGACAGTTCACGTAAACTTTGATCTGTGATGTTCAAATCTATTTTCAGAACCATCTAAACAGATCTGCAAATATGACTTCAGCCTTCCTTTATTTTTAATATATATTTCTATATGTAGGCAGATGTTCAAGAAGCATAACCGTGCCATTTAAGTTTATTTTTAATATTGACTTTTTTTTTTTTTTACTTAGATCATGGTCATGCCTAATAATGAAATAATAACGGTAGGGCAGTGGCGTATACAGTTTGAAAGTAGGTGGCAAATGTATCTTCTTTTTAACTGTCACGTTTGCAGAGGGACTGAATTCCTAGGGGTTTTTTTTTTCCCTAAAAATCTGAGCAGTGTGTAAATGCACTGGGCAATGATTTAAGAGACTGAAATGTGTTTGGGGTGCTTTCCTCCCTTATGAAACAGGTTATTGTTTCATAAAAAGTTACCTAACTTGTCAAGACCCCTCATTCTAGATTCATCAAGCATTGTGAGTCGTCTACCTTATTAATGCAAAGCTAATGCCTCTGAAATATGCACAGATCTTGATCTCGATAAATGTGTGGTTTAATTGACTGGAAGAAGAACATCAACAGGCCTGTTAAAACGGAAAAACAAAACTGGAGAAAGTTGGACTAATTCTGGTGCACAAGGAGGAGAAAGGATCAGCTTTTGCATCAGGATTACTGTGATAACCATCCAGAGCCTCCTCAGTGAGCGGGAAGGACTAAAGAAAACACTCCAGGAGGATAATTAGACATCTTTCTGCTATAATTTTGCCCTGACATTGAGAGCCTTGTGCTTCTCTGGAAATGCACTCCTTCGCGGAAGATTGCACTTCTGGCCACTAGAGGGCAATGGTGCCCTTCTCCAACTTTGTGCATGGGGCCCATCTGCTTTTGGAGGGCACCATGAAAAGCCGCTTTGTTACCCACCAGCCTTGCTGGGCTCTCTCAGGAGAGACAGAATTCAATCTAGTTGTGGTTCAGGCTACTGCTCGAGCAGTTTGTCAGGATTAACATCTTTCTAGTCGGTGGATCCTGTTACCTTCAGCCTCTTCTTCCCACCTTGGAGTTTACTAGAAAGTTAGAGAATTTTATAACTTGAGATCTAGCAGAGAAGATGGGGGCGGGGTGGTGGTGGGCTGTATGCCTATAAACAAGGTCAGCTCTCACTAGGCAGTAGTCTGGGAGGATTTTCTGGCTCTCTCTCTTTTTCCCCCCTGCTAGAAAGAGCATCATTTCAGACTCTGAGGGGAAGGAATGGATAAAAGAAGGGAAATATTAGTGAGATTGCTGTGATATCATTGCGTATGCTTTCAAGAGGGTTTGAAGATGTCTACAAGACATTTCTAACTTGCAAAACAAGGACAACAAAAAACAGAATTACAGTTTGATCTTTGGTAAACACTTTGGGGCATGGGGTTTTAATATAACAGTAAATGTTTTCCTGTTACCTTTAAGCCGTTCTTGACATTGGAGTACAAAACTCTAACTTGAGCAGAGAATAAATTTAATTCAAGATTGGTCCTCATGCACTGGAGTTTAATCATTTGACGTTTTTTTTCCCCTTTCCCTCCTCAGTGATACGGAAATTACTGCTTATGATTAAATTGCATATTTCAGGCTGCACAAATTTATATTTGTTACTGTTTGATAGTGTCATTATGAAAGTTCAGGAGCATGAAAAAAACAAACATGCGATATTATAATTAAGGGGAAAGCTCTATTTAAAAAAAACAACAAGCACTGTTGTAAGTGGATTCTTATTTGTATCTTTTTGTTTTTTTTCACTGAATGCAGTGGCCTCCCCCATGAATGGGCCGTGGAGTCCTTTGCAGCGCAGGGTGCCCCGGGATGCTAGGCAGCTGACCAAGAAGGAATCGGTGCACATGGGTGAGGGGAGGGAGTACTCCCTAACTCAGTGGAAAGGGAGACAGGGCCGTCTGGTAAACCAGTGCTGACTCACCACTGGGTAGTTTCTATGTCATTTTAAAATTTTTTTATTGTTATTTGGTTTAGTTAGTCACAGACAGTTCCAGACTTCAGAATTCTTAACTGAGATAAAAGCATTGCTCTCTGTGTGGTCAAGGGCTCCGTTCAGGCAGAACATCTGGTATACCAGGGCGGTCAGTGAGACAGGAGCATTGGGGAGGAGAAGAGAGAGAAGGAGGAAAGGGAGGAATGGAAGAGGGAGACTGATGATGCCGTTTCCCATGGCAGGTCACACACTGGGCTCTTTCTCTCTCTCTCTCTCCCTCTCTCTCTCTCTCTCTCTCTCTCTCTCTTTCTCTCCCTCTTCCCCCTCCCCCACTCCTTCACCTTCTTTGGACCATGGGAGGTGCTGAATCCAGAAAGTTGGCCTCAACAGCTGTGCAGGCCGCAGTCAGCAGTGACCAGGGACTCACTCTCTTGCCCTCCAGCACGGGGTGCTCCGCAGAGGAGCTTGTCCACGAGCCCTGCCTTTTCGCCCATGTTCCTGGTTGTCACAGGCGAGGAAGCCTTCTCTCTCTTCCTCCACGCCCTCTCCGATCTGCCAGAAATCCTCCTGACGTGGTCCTTTGCCCTGGCATGGTTCCACAAGCTTAGGGTCCGTCTCCAGTTTCCTCGAAGAACATGGCTCAGGGCTCAGCTTCTCCCTGATGCTCTGATGATCACCTAAGGTAGCCACAGGAGCGGGCGTGGCATAGACCTCTCTGCTCAGCCTGGGGTAGGCTCCCTCAGGGAGCGCAAACAGTGAGAATTTAGAATAGCATCCCTGCCAGCCGCACTGACACCCCCCTGTTCTCAACAAGAACCAGCAGGGATGAGGGCAGGCACAGACCCATCAGGTCCGATCCCTGTGCCCCACCCTGCCCTGGCTCTCTGGGAACCTGACTCCACCCTGGAGGCTCGGCCTATTTCCATCATCCCCGGGGGGCCGACCAGCAATTCCAACTCGGAGGCAGCAGTGCCCGGTGGCAGAGCCCTTATGAGGCTGAAGAGAGAGAGGCCAAGTCTTAGGTGTAGAGTTAGATGCTGTCTCTACTTAACATTTTGATATTTGACTCATCTTGAATTTTCTTCCATTCATCTTGACTTTTTTTTTTAATATGGCATTAAAATAATATTTATCTTGATTACTGAGCTATATTTTGGTGTTTCCTTACATTTTGTGTCTCATCTGACTCACCCTGGTCCAATTCCAGTGCCTCAGCCTCGACAGCGTGTGACCGAGGAGAAGCAACCTCACTTCTCTAAGACCCAGGGCCTCAGCTGATTTAATAATAATAAAAAAAAAGTGGAGCTAAGGATAGCGTCTGTCCTTGGGATTGTTGTAAAGATAGAACAAGTCCCCAGTGCAGCGCCTGCTTCGTGACAAGCACCCAATAAATGCTCGGGCCTCCAGGGTTTCGTTTCATAGACTAAGGGTAGCGGGTAGCATTTCTTTCTCCCTTACCATGATTAGGCCGAGATCCTGCACCGAACTTTCGCTTTTAGATGGAGGCCTCTCCCAATTAGTGGTGAATTGTTTATTAGTGCCTGCCTTTAAAAAAAAAAAATTGTTTCGTGAGTTTAAGTGATCCGTTCCTCTTCCCTTTAAAATATTCAAGAGGCAGTTGGAGATTTGAGAGACCATTATGGCTTTTGCAAAGGGCCTGGCTCCTACCTGGGTGCTTTTCTCTCTGTTCTTTGCTCTCTGTTCCGTCATTCCTGGGGCTTTCTGTGATATGTCGCCCGGAAGTCATGTCTTACTGGGAAAGTTGGCCACGCAAGCCGCGTTGAGATATTCATCACGGGGTTAGCCTGCATTGAAAAGGGACTCGTTACTATTCCAGATGAGCTTAAATGATAGTCTCTTGATAAATCATCACCATTTCAAGATGATTCCTGTTTGTTTGGCCGGTGACTGGGACTTTAAGGGGGTTGAGCAGTAACAGTTTTGACTCGTGGAGGGGTGTCCGTGAAGAAGCGTGGCCGCGGCCGCGGTCTCCCCCAGGTCCCCGCAAAAGCTCAGCGGGTTCAGCGTCGTGTTAAAAATAAACAGGAACCCGGACGCAGCCCTTAACGGCTTCCCAGCTGTGTTCACTCTTAATACCCCAGTCAGGCTGGGCTTCCTAAGGCCCTTGGACCTTCTGAGCTGTCCTGCTGTGTCCCCTCTGCAGCCTCCTCGTGTCATCTGAGCACGCTTTGCGATGACAGGGAATATCTGCCCGTGTTTGTCTGGACAAGAGGAGGGAAGAGAGCCAACTTCTTGAGATGCTGCTGTGTGCGGGGGCGTCCCCAACACCTCATTTATTCTGCGAGGTCACCCAGTGAGGAGGGTGCTGTCATCTCCACTTTACAAGCGGGGAATCCGAGGCTCGTCAAAGCTCATGAGGCTGGAGGAAGGAGAGCGGGGTGCCCAGGCCTGCGACTCCACGTGCCCACCCGTTTTCCGCTGAGTGGGCAGTGTGCCACACGCCTGGGCTGCCCGAGCTTTCTAGTGAAGGGCGGCCATTCGGAGCACGGAGCTGACGGTTGGACCTCGTTCTTCTACGGCAGGGGTCCCCAAACTACGGCCCGTGGGCCACATGCGGCCCCCTGAGGCCATTTATCCGGCCCCCGCCGCACTTCCGGAAGGGGCACCTCTTTCATTGGTGGTCAGTGAGAGGAGCATAGTTCTCATTGAAATACTGGTCAGTTTGTTGATTTAAATTTACTTGTTCTTTATTTTAAATGTTATATTTGTTCCCGTTTTGTTTTTTTTACTTTAAAATAAGATATGTGCAGTGTGCATAGGGATTTGTTCATAGTTTTTTTTTTATAGTCCAGCCCTCCAATGGTCTGAGGGACAGTGAACTGGCCCCCTGTGTAAAAAGTCTGGGGACCCCTGTTCTACTGGATCCCACGTCTTATCCATTGAAGGAGTCCCCTGAGGTCTTCTGGTCTGGCTCCTCTCAGCGGGTTCTCTGTTTGCCATTCATCCCACGGCTTCTTGAATGTCCCACGACGGCGTGCTAACTACCTGTCAGGGTCCCCGGGACTCTAGAAGTGATGCGTGAACTCCGTTCATTAAACAAAATCCCCCATCGAACGGGGAGCGCACACGCCTCTTTCGTCCCTTTCTCCCAAGAGTGGCACTCCGTCTCTGCTCCCTGTCACTCTTCCTTTTCCTGCCCTGCAAATATGTGACGCTGGGTGTCGGGGAACAGTTCACGTCGAGCGTTCATGGAGCGCCGCGCCTGTTTCAGGCACCGTGCTGAGGCCGGTCTGGGCAGCGTGAGACTTATTCACAGTGACCCTGGGAGCTGGTATGACTATTGCCAGCATCTTACAGAAGGAAGGGGGAGAAAAACCCACCTTGACATTCCCAGGCTCCCACCACAAAGATGGGATGCAGAGTCAGGCGTCCGAAGCCTGACCTCAGCCCCGGGTCAGGGGGCCCTGGGCGCACAGCGCCTCAGCCAATTCCAGGCCTCGTGTCCCCCTCCTCTCTCCCATCTGCCGGTTTTGTCATTGTCCCCTCTAGCGGGTGGCCCCTTTAATCAGGTTCCTTATCGGAGACGGTCGCTGCTGCCCTGCTTTCTGTCCTGAGGGCTGGACGGTCCCCTTTGTCCGGTAGAATTCTTCGGAATCAGAGGCCTGAAGCCGCGAACTGAATTCTGTCCATTGAGTGAGTTAGCCGCTATCCCAGTCACCCTTGGCTTAGACACGAGGCTCCAGGGACCCAGAGGAACCAGGACTCGCCTACAATCACACTGGCCTACAATCACAGGGCAGTTTAGGCGCGGGGGGGGGGGGGGATAAAACGGGTGGTCTTGGCTCTTAACTCAGACTCCTACCACCACGTACAAACTAAGGATGCTTTGGTGTTTGTTTCTTTTAGAATGGATATACCTGTGGGCTGATTGTCATGTAAACATATTAGAGAGAGAGAGAGAGAGAGAGAGAGAGAGTGTAAAGGCACACCTGTGTGTCACTGAGCAGTTAAATTGTCAGACCTCAACGTGAGATTTTGCATGAGTCTGCATTGTTTGGAAATCGTGGTCAGCACATTCATTTGATAATATTTTGCAGAGTATACCATTTAACCCTGGGCTTCAGCTCTGTCCTACTTCTCAGTCACCCTCCGGTAGTGTCTCCCCCTCCCAAGTTTCGCAGGCAGCAGTGCGAGACCAGAATCGTGTCCTCACGTAGCCAACCCCACGCCTTCCCGGGGCCCTCTGACGGGGTCCGGTTCGAACTCAACTTCAGGCCTGTTTCCTTGTCACCTACTTTCAGGAAAGGCCCTGTGCTGGGTCCAAGACATGGTCGGATCCCAGGGCCTTCCCTCGGGGAGCTGACAGTCTCACCGGGGCCTCAGGTACGAGGTCTCTCCAGACAAGGCTGCAGAGGACGGGGCGAGCAAAGCGGGGGCCTGGGAAGGACGGGTTCCGTCCAGTTCAGGGCTCAAGGGCGCTCTGGGGACGGAACAACAGAGTCGCACTCCTGCGTGGACGGAGGGACGGTCGAGGCCACCGAGACCGATACGGCGCGTGCTGGAGATGGCCGGGGCGTCCCTGACCACGGCCCGGCGACATCGGGCACTTCCACTGTCGGGACTACTTCCCGAGACGGAGCCCAGGTCCGCCCCCTCGAAGGCGGTCTCCTGTGATGCAGACTTCCGAGGCCTGGCGGGGTGGACGTGCCTCTTCCCCCACGCCCCTGTGACTCGGTGCTGGGCCTGTCTCCCGGGGGGCCGTCTTCCTGGCCTTCGCACCTCCAGAAGGAACGCCCTGTTTCTCTGTGCTGCCGCCCTCCCCGCTTCCAGAGGACGGGAGCCAGAAACTAGTCAGGCAGACTCTAGACTCGGACTCCCTTCTCCACGCTTCCGTTATCGCTGCCCGAGGCTACAGCCCATTCCCTTCTCTCTCCAGCCCCCTCACCCAGAGGACGTAGGTGCCATAGTTTCTTTATTTGTTTTTCCTTAGGTGCGGCCTGAACTCGCATTTCCCCATCTGTGCCCGTGCGAGCGAGCGAGCCTGTGAGACGGCAGGAGGTGCCCGCGGTGGCACGGGTCCTCGGGCCACACTGCCCTGCCTCCAGGGGTGGCCTGCCAGGCTCCAGCCGGGCTGCCCACTCCATCTGTTTGCCCCCTCACGTGGGGTCTGCCCTGTAGGGTGGCTCTGCTGGTAAACCATAGTCACATGTAAAAATGCTTAACAGCGCACGGTACAGGATGGCAGTTGCTATGATCTCTGTTGTACTTCATATCGTGAGGTTCAGTCCATGGACCCGGTCTCCCCAAACATTCTTTTATTTATTTTTATTTTTTTTATTCATTTTAGAGAGGATAGGGAGAGACAGAGACAGAGACAGAGAGAGAGAAGGTGGGGAGGAGCTGGAAGCATCAACTCCCATATGTGCCTTGACCAGGCAAGCTCAGGGTTTCGAACCGGCGACCTCAGCATTTCCAGGTCGATGCTTTATCCACTGTGCCACCACAGGTCAGGCTCCCCAAACATTCTTAAATTGAAACCTTTCATCTGTTACCCAGAAGACCTGCCGTTCCTCCTGTCCTCCTAACCTCATTGCTAGGGGTTGGTTTCCTTCCATCACCAACTTTGCTAGGTTAAAAACAAACAAACAAACAAACAAACAAACAAAACGAAACAACCACCAGAAAAAAAATGCCCATGTAGGATAGAGCAGAAGGCGGTGACACCAGACAAGACACGTCCTGCTGAGGGACCCCACGCCCTGGAATACAATGTCAGTCATTCCTTCTAGTGCTTGCTAGTCATATTGTTTGCTTGCTAGTTTGTTGGGCTGCAGAGCAGTGGAACCCCCTTCCTGTGTTTGGAGAATAACCCACAATAAGATTCTCTATAGAAAGAAGAGCCTGTCTTCTACCCCAGAGGACTGAGGGGCTAGAGAGCCACTTCTCTCTTCTCCTGGAAGCCAGAACACTGATTCAGCGCCATCTTCTCGATGCATTTTACATTTGGAGTCCCTATCTCATGTATGAGGGCGCACACACACACAATCACTGGAACTCGCCTGGTCCCGTGGCAGGGTTTGGTCTGTGGTCCTGACTGGCCAGGTGTCTGTCTCACCTGCCTAGACATTTTCTGAGTCTGCTTCTCTAGTCTTCCTGCAAGAACTGTGCTGCCCAGAGTCGGTTTCCATTGCTTTGAACTAAAAACCCCAAAAGACTTCAGTTCCCTGCATATCCTTGCAACACTGCTGGGAGAAACCCTGCCCACTGTGATCCTGGGGGGCGGGGCGGGGCGGCGGTAATCTGGCTTTTGAGTTCCCCTGGAATGCTGAATAGAATGATGATAGCCAGGTAGGCAGATGTTGGAGTGAGAGGTGGAGCAGCGGGGAGACTGTATGAAACGCTGAACAGTCCGATGGGGGTTGAGCAAGCACTGGGCAGGATGCAGGACCTGGGCCAAAGCCTGGCGAGACAGCTCCGTGGGTGAGGCGGGCTCTCCGTGAGCCACTGTGGCAGACGGCGGCACACATAGCAACTAGATGGGTGAAGGGCAGATGGTTTGTTGGAAGGGACAGGGCAGGTTGTGTGGGGAAGTGACCCACGGATACTAGCTTGTGGAGCCAATGCAAAATTCCAAAAACATATAATGCGGTGGAGGCTGAGGCCAGGTTCAGAGACAAGAGGCCAAATTGGGTCCTGATCCAAGGGGTGCTATATAAAAAGGAATATTCTGAGCCAAACATCTTGGAGAAGCCAGGCTGGCATACATAGAACTCTCCAGGCATTGATGAAAGATACACCCACGAGAATGGGCAGATGGGCCCTAATTACACCCCACCTTCTGGAGGGCAGAACGCCCAAACCCTGGCAGCATGGCTGCTGAGTTGGCCCGAGGACGGGGATGAGCAGGTGAGAGTTGGCAGTGCTTACCACCTGGGCAAGTCGGGTCAACAGAGGATGGACAGGCCAGAGCTTGCCCTGCAGTGTGTCCCATAGCCTCCCGGGACAACGTGACTGCCCGGCACTGAGAGGAGTCAGCAGCGTCCTTTCAGCGAGCAGAGTCTTCAGGGGATGCTCGGGGTTACGGAACTCCTGAGACTCAGTAGCCTGTCAGAGGCCAGGTAGCTGAACCACAGAATGGCTTTGATTTTGTGGCCGATGGAACCTCTTGCCCTGACCTGACCCAGGCATCAATCACCCAGGTGCACAGAACTTGGAACCATGGTTTTAATTTCTATGTGCTACTCTCTGGTGGGTCACAATGGACACAAATCCGGACCACAAACCCAGGATGACTCCCCTCCCCAACCACAGGTGAGCCTGGCCTAGCAGCTATGTCACTAGTTATCGACTTCCTGTTGTCTTATTAAAGCATGCATAGTTAAAACTTTTAAATTTTTAACAAACATATTTAAAGGTTTTATAAAGCATTTCATCAATGGTAGCAGCAAAACTGTACTTAAATCCCAAACCCAAATTGAAAAAGCAGGGTTCGTTGATGTAAACCATCCCTGTTCACAACACTTGGCCCTAAAATATCTTGATAGTCCGGGAGATCGCGCTCCAAGGGCCTCGCTCCACTCTGTGCTTTAGACAAAGACGGCTGTAGCAGAATATAGCATTCACTCTTATTATTCTTGGAACCTAAGAAGCACTATATAAATGAGCTGTCACTATTAGTATTATTATCTTAGAATAAAAATTGCAATTTAGCAGTTAGAGCTGGGCACACGCACCTTCAGAGTAATGCATTGGTGACTCTTGTGTTTTATTCATCACCGTTCCTCCGGCAGACATCGCCGAGAGAAACTTCTGCTTCAGCAAATCGCGGCAGCGCACGTGTGGGTCTGTGAGTTAGAAGGCTGATGCACCCTGAGATCACCCATCTTTGAAGAGAGGATGGATCCCGGGGAACATCTCAGCTCCCCACTCCCCATCAACCCCCTTCCCTCCGCGGTGCCCTGCATTGCCAGCCCGAGAGACGTGCCCTGTGTTCTTAGTTGGCGCAGAACTTTCGTCTCATTTCTCACGAATGGAGAAAGACCACCTGTCAGCAAGTTTCTGGCCAGTTGCTGACGAATTTTCCTTAATAGGCTGCCCTGTGGTCCCCCTCCCTCTGAGCAGACAGACCAGCCCCGTGCGGCCCTGGCATTGCTGATAAATGGCCGTGTGGCCGCGGGCAAACCAATTAACCTCAGTTTCCTCATCTGTAAAGTGGCCTTTTGGGTTCTTTCCAGCTCTTAAAATGGTCTGGCTCTCAAATCTGCTTCCACAGTTCACTTGGCTTGGTGCTTTCTGACCGCCCCAAGTCAGCATTCTAGAGCAGCATGCAGAGAAGAACGCCGGTGTGTCGGTGTGCAGACTTGGCTTTGCCAAGCAGGAGGTGATAGTGGGCAACATCTGGCTGCAGGGTGGTAAGTTTGGGACCTGTGATGGAATATGCTGAATGCCAAACCCAGGGCTTTGAACTTCCTTCCCCGGGTCCTGGGCAGCCTTGGCAGAGTGTGCAGCAGGGGAGCGATGTGTTCAATACTTAATTAAGTGATCCCGGGATCAGTGCGGAGAAGGACTGATAGAAAGGGCCAGAGGCCCGAAATGGGGAAGCTGGCAGGGAGGGGAGAGTGGGGACGGCAATGCCAGGAAGAGGGTGGTGTCATTGTCGTGGCTGTGTACACAGAGCGTTCCTGTATGCACACGCTGCGCTCAGCACTTCCCATAAATTATCTCCATTCATCCCCGCTACAACTGCAACGAGGTAGAAGCTGTATAATTATCCCCATTTAGGAAACATGGAAACCGAGATTCAGGGTAGTTAAACAACTTTCCCTAGCGTTAGGCAGTTAATAAGGGGACCAGCAGGGGTTTGAGCAGAAAGATTAGATTCCCTGTCCTTCCCTGCTGTGTGTGGGGAGACAGATGGCAGAGGCCTCGAGGGGAGCTTCCTGAGACTTGCTGCGGACTGTCGAAGAGGAAATGGGAAGGGGCGCTGTGATGTGCTTACCGAGTGCCCG
The DNA here is from genome assembly GCF_036850995.1 of Saccopteryx leptura. Lineage (NCBI taxonomy): Eukaryota > Metazoa > Chordata > Mammalia > Chiroptera > Emballonuridae > Saccopteryx > Saccopteryx leptura. The sequence continues at coordinate 15,804,566 of NC_089511.1, read as the reverse complement.
GCGCTGAGCTTCCCGGAGCCTGTCTCCTTGCCCGTAAATAGGAGCCTCGAGATCACATGGTTGGACGACTGCAAGAGATTTGCACTCAGAACCTGGACGAAGCAAAAAGCTTTTCCTGTGACTCCTTATACACCCAGAACTAATGGACCCTGGCTTTCTCCCCACCTAGGATGATGTAAAGATCACATCGAGTATTAGTTTTTCTCTAATGTGCATCTACGAGACTAAAATATTTAAAAAAGATGTGTTAGGCAGAAGAGAAGTTATGTTTTCAAGGTCCCTGTTTTTACTTGAAATGTTGGTTCCTGTCCAGCCCCCATATAGATGAATTGAGGATGTCGCCAAGAGTGTCACATCAGAACATGTACTGTGTACCCTGGGTTTACAGTGTATTTCAGGAGGGTCTTGAGAGAAGACGTGCAAACTCAATCTGGGTTCCATCCATGGGCACTGCCCACTTGGGACAGCACCATGACCTTGTACAACGAACATATACATATAGTAGAGGTAGGAGAAGAAGGTGACATCCCAGCTGCCCTAATGCATATTAATAAGGACCCAGGCTTCTGAGAGGTAAGAGAATGATCTACACTGGATTTTAAGAGGACTTGAAGAGGCACCACATTTGTTGCTCGAAGCTAGGACTTCAAACCAAATGTAGTTGCTACCACTGGCTTGGCAAAGCCTTTTTCAAAGAGATCGAGGCCACAAGGTCGCTGTACTTTGTATCTCTTTATCTGCTCTAATGTCCTTGGAGCATTGTCATCTGTCCGCCACTTGCCTCCATCCTATGAGCCACCCCTTTGTTGCTAACTCACTGGGGGACAAGCGGGGACTTGCTTCCCTTGCCCGGATTCAAGTCTCCTCTTTTGTGGAAGAGGGTTAGAATGGAAAACTGCCTCCCCACAGGGGGGATCCGGAGGAACAGCTGAGCTCTGTCTACAGAGTCCAGAAACAAAGTTCTGGTCCCTCTGCTTGACCCGAGAACACGTGCATTATTCTCTTCTTCAGGCGTCTGGGGTGTGTGTGTGGGGGGGGGTCAGATCTTTATTTGAACAATGAAAACAAAATTGATGGTAGGCTCTTGGGAACTCGGGACACGGTTCTCAGTTCTGGCAAAGGGCCCCCCTCACCTGTCTCCTGACTCATTTAAATGGAGGGTTGAGAAAACAAAGCAAAGAAGAAAAGCTCTGTGGCTCAGAATGGAAATTGATTAAATTCATGGAAATAGCATCACCCTTCAAGGATCTGCTGTCTTTGCCGACTGTTGAGAATATTGATACTATCTCAGGTATTGTCTCCCTTATTTTTACATTTGCATGGGAAACGATTCGATTAGCATTTTTGTTTGGTGGGGAGTGGGGGATGATTTTCTTCTGAGAAGGTGACATTGAGCCCACGGGCCTGGCCCGCTGCACGCCTCCCTCGCCCTGCAGGGCTGACTGGGGTGCAGAGGGGCTATTTGGGAATTGGTACCTTGACCCACACCGTTGCTCCTCCGATCAGGGCTCAGCTGGGTTTGCTGTAGGACAGCGTGGAGGATGCCATCCACACACTCTCAAATGGGAGAAATCGTGCTAATACAACTTCAATTTTCATATCGAATTGAACAAGAAATGGGTTTGTCAGAAATAATCACGTCTCGTGCAGAGGTGCCACATTGGAGCGTGACCGAGAAGTGGCTGCTGTTCTTGAGGTGACCTTGTGCTGTGGGGATGTGTAGCTGGAGCTCGTCCAGGATGCTGGATGCCATGACACCCCCGGGGGCGCCCAGAAGGGCCATTCCTGGCGGCCGCTCACCCCCTTCCCTGGCCTCCCGCTCTCTCTGACTCAGCCTCTGCCTCACTCTCTGTGCCCTGCTGGGCCCCTTACAAAAACCAGACCAAATGAAAAACAAGCGAGCAAGCAAACAAACAAAATCCCTTATCTATAATTCATTCTCTATGAAATTTATGCTTTAACTTAAATAAAAAAGTATTGTGACTTGGTGCTGGGTCCGCAAAGGTGGGCCTGGTGACCCCACACGCTTTGGGGGAGGACTGAGACCTTACTCACTCGTTACACTGGACGTGTAGATGCCGATGGTAAGCCTGTTAGTTTGCTGGGAGGCCAGAGTTCTTCTGGCTTTGTAGTTCATACATGTTTCCTAGGTTAACCTTTGAGTACCTCTCCCCCAAACACTCAACAGTTCTTGTGGGATCCAGGATAGACACTCCGATCCCATCTGAGTTTCCAAAGCCATCTGAGGTGTCCCCTCATCTTTCGGGGTCTCTCTGTTACGCTCACGGGGCACAGAGGGGTTAAGGTTCTCTCTCCTCCCTCCCGTTGCTCTGCTGTGCCTTCACAACAAGGCTAAAAACCATGTACCCTCCCTTACTGAACTCGGCACGTGTCACCTTCAGTTCCCAGGACCACAGGGAGCGTCTGATCGGAGTGTGGAGCAGAGATGTGCCAGTGCTCAAGGGGTTCAGGCTCACGGGGCTCCGATTCCCCCCAATACCAGTTTTCAGCTGGGTGGCCACGCAGTACGACCACTTAGCCTTCTTGTTGGCTTCAGTTTCCTCACCGGTTCCAGAGGGATGATGACCGCACCCACCAGTGAAGGCTAGCGACCACCCCATGAGTCCGAGGTGTATTTGGAAGTGGAGGCGCAGTGAACACAGGCCTCGTGCCCCGGCTTACACAGCTGGTGAGAGACTGTGCGGACTCAGTATCCGAGTTCAGTGACTCAACAGCCGTTTGTTCCTTTGTGATCCCTCTAGTGAACTTCACTGAGCTATTGTCACTGTCTTCCACACCAGGCTCTCACCTGGATTTGACAGGGAACCACTTCCCATTGCTTAGGAAGCTTTCAGCCTTTTCCTTTTAAAGGAATTGATGCAAATAATGCTCTCTTTCCCAGCGTGAGTTATATTTGCATCACTCTGAGGATGTTAAGAATTCAATTTTCTCCCCCCAATCCTTTGTTTTTGGAGCTTTTATACGTTTATAATTGAAGTTTCAGCACGATAGCTCTCTAAGCCCACGCTGCCCGCCAGACCACGTGCCGCAAGCCACGTGCGCCATTTAAAGTCTTCTACGGGTCTAATTAACAAAGCAAAAAGGAATTAGGCGACGTTAATTTCAGTAGTGTGGTGTGCATTAAAGTCAGATCTTCTCTGTTGGTGAGAGGTGTTCGCTGTAAGCGGAAGGACATGGGACTTGCTCAGAGGGCATTAAGCACAGCGAGCGTCGGTCCCCCTCGCTTGTCGCCGACAAACGCCGGGCCGGTGGGAAATATCCAGATTGCCCTCTCGTTCCAGGCTCCTGGAGTCACCGTCTCTTAGTGTTTCTTCAGATACTTTCCTTTCTCAGGAAAGAGAAACTTTTTTTTTTTTTTTTTAGATTCCTTGGTTGGTTCCTCATCTCGGCTTTTTCTCCTAGATCCTGGCGGGTCTCAGTGCCCCCTGAGTTAGTGTTCCTGCCAGGCATCCCCTCCCGGGTACCCTGCACCCTGGGGTGATTCAGAAACTGCACAGTGTCCTCCACCATCCTACTTTACACCGGCTACTTCTCAGCCTGCGTTCCAAACTTAACTTCGCAAACCTTCAAGGAGGACCCCTGCCCTATATTCCATATTTCAGTGACAGCAACACTGTCCACCCAGTTATCCAAGTGGAGGCAGAGGAACCAACAGACCTACCCCATGGGGGCCCCATCTCTGAGAACTCGAAGCTAGTCCACGGCCAGTTACTGTGGATTTTATTTCTGACTTTTCTCACCCAGTGGGTCCATTTTTCTATTTTTGCTGTTGTCTCCATTTCATCTGTTGTCATTTCTCTTCTGGGATTTGAGACACATCCTTATTCTCCTAACTTCTCTTTCCCCTTCCTTTCCTAGATCAGAGCCCTCTGATATTCTTCAGCTCAAGCACTGGTTATCAAAAGATATAGGCCCTGGCTGGTTGGCTCAGTGGTAGAGCATCAGCCCGGTGTGTGAATGTCCCAGGTTCAATTCCCAGTCAGGGCACACAAGAGGAACATTTATCTGCCTCTCCACCCCTTCCCCTCTCACTCTCTCTCTCTTCCCCTCCTCCAGTCATAGCTCAATTGGGGTGTGTTGGCCCTGGGCACTGAGGATGGCTTCATGGCCTCAGACTCAGGCACTAAGAAGAGCTTGGTTGCTGAGCAATGGAGCAACACCCCAGATGGGTAGAGCATTGCCCCCTTGTGGGCTTTTTGGGTGGATCCTGGTCTGAGCACAAGTGGGAGTCTGTCTCTGCCTCCCTTCTTCTCACTGAATTAAAAGAAAAAAAAAAGGTATAATAAGGAGTATAACATCACATAATGTCCACTGCATCTCTTTGAAGTGTAAGAATGTGTTTGGCCATACCCAGCTATCCAGAGCTTGTCAGTTCTGTGTTTGGGGACATCTTTCTGTACAACCAGTGGTTGTGATTCTGTCTGGAAAATCACTATGACAGCATGCTGAGAAGCAATACAGAGACTGGAAAGAGCTGGGAGTGAGGCTGACCTGGACCCAAAGCCTCGCTCTGCTGGGTAAGGGCCATGGGACTTACCTGCACTAGAGGTCATAACACACTCCCTTGTAGGTTCAGTGAGATGCTCAATATAGACACATGCATACCTAGATATATATGTGTATATGTTACACACACTCATGCGTACAGTAGCTATTTTATTTTTTATTTTTTTGTATTTTTCTGAAGCTGGAAACGGGGAGAGACAGTCAGACAGACTCCCACATGCGCCCGACCGGAATCCACCTGGCACGCCCACCAGGGGCGAAGCTCTGCCCACCAGGGGGCGATGCTCTTCCCCCCCGGGGCTTCGCTCTGCCGCAACCAGAGCCACTCTAGCGCCTGGGGCAAAGGCCAAGGAGCCATCCCCAGCGCCCGGGCCATCTTTGCTCCAATGGAGCCTTGGCTGCGGGAGGGGAAGAGAGAGACAGAGAGGAAGGGGGGGGGTGGAGAAGCAAACGGGCGCTTCTCCTATGTGCCCTGGCTGGGAATCGAACCCGGGTCCCCTGCATGCCAGATCGACGCTCTACCGCTGAGCCAACCGGCCAGGGCTACAGTAGCTATTTTAATGAGCACCCATTTATCCAACAAAATACCTACTATGTCCTGTACCACAGTGCTAGCTACTAGGCATTCAGACATGAAACTATCATAGTCCCTCCCCTCAAAGTGCTCATCTTCTGGAGGAGGTGGATGTAATTAAATTGACAATCGCAGGATGTCCTGATACATGCTGTAACGCACACATTTAGAACCATAAAAAGGTCTCTTCAATGTTGAATAAGCGAAAGCAAAAATAATTACCTAGAAGTCTTATTCTTGGAATATATGCTCCTTGGATGGACATTAGGACCGGCTCTCCCTTAATAAAGGAATTACCGTGTGTGAGGATTTAGCTGAGTTCCGGGCAGGCTGCCAGGGGAAAGGTGATTGGATTCCTCGCGGTTGGCCATGTAAAGAGCTCCCACAGCCTGGCCTGTTTACTTCTCCACTTATTTACGGCTTTTACGAGCAGAGGAAGTGGCCTTCAGAAATACCGGCAATGCACTGAGATTGCAACAAAGGAAGTTTTAAAGAAATCAGGATGATGAGAAGGTAAGAATGAGGTTCAAAGGTATAGCCAAGGACTTCACCAAAAAACAAAGCACACCGTGATTGATGACACAGAGCATCGCTCCCGGTAACCAAAGTAACGGGAGAAACACCAAGAGTTATGCAACCACAAAATAAAACTGCACTGGCACCCAGGTGAGACAACCCGGTCCCCGGCACTGACGCCAGCAGAATTTCTCCCAAAGAGCCTCCCGAAGAGACAAGAGCTTGTTAACAGTTCCCGGGACACAAACAGAAAGCTACACACACGGTGCACGTGTGCTCACACACAGCCCTGTGGATGTATATATGGGAGCATCCCTAGATTGCTTAATTCAAGGAGGAGCCCAAGCATGCAAGATGCCTACCGAGTGGCTTCCAGGGCATGTGCGGGCTCCGGTCTCAGCCCAGCCCCTCCCCCGCCCTGTTCTCCACGTCCCCGTCACACAGGAGCTGGGACAACACGGACTAAAAATAGAGGGGTGTAATCCGGTGGGCCCGAGCTGCTGGGTGGTCTCGGAGACCCCGGGAGCCCTGAGGCCTGGGCACCTGTCACCCCTTGCTTCTAGTAACTCCCGACAGGGCACTTCCCCTTGTGGCTTCAGTGTTTGCCTTCCTGGAAGTGGGTCACGGGTCTTTGGGTCTCAGAAATACAGAGCGGTCGGTTCAGGACGGCATCCGAGTTTCTGGCCTCTGGCTTCCCGGGAAGGACCAAGGAAAGAGAAGCGTTTAGCTTCTGTCATTACTCGAAGTTTGAAGACCCTTTTGCAAAGCTCATCACATCATTTCACAAATGACATTCTTTTTATTTATTATTTTCCTCTAAGGAAAAGTCTCAACATGGGAAACCACAGTGTCCACTGTCCATCTCCGCACGCGGGTCCGCACCTGAGTGGCACAAGGCGCCTGTGATTTGAGCTGAGTTACAGGGAGACTCAGGACACACCTCTGTGGCCTAGAGGACTGGACACTGGGCACTTGGGCTTGGTCATGTAACTGTAGCCATGTGTCCCAGGTGTCCCGACCAGTCATCAGAACGTAGTGACTGCTACCCGTTGATACTAAGGTTAATGTGCACATGGCGGTGTAAGGATGGTACTATACTTAGGCAGTGCCTGGGTAGTGCCAACGACAGCCAGAAATAGAACTTCCTATCCTTCTGGCATCTTCAGCTCCCTGGGTTCCTCATCTCTCTGCTCTGGGCTCAGAGGTGGCTGTCATGGGGCTGCTGGGAAGAAACACTGGCCCAGGAGTCAGAAATTCTGAATTCTCATCCAAATTCTCATTATTAGTTAAGCCTTGGACACATAATGATCCCTTGGGGGCATCTGTTTACATATTTTTAAAACAATGGAGCTACACTTGGTGACTTCTAAGAACCTTTCCAATTCTGACGGGCTACAGTATTAATCACAATGTTACAACATAGAGATATTCAAGTGAACAGGACAGACCCTGCCATCCATTGAGAGTTCTGTCAGAAAAGAGAGAGAGCATCCAAGATAGGACAGTCTCAGACTGGGGTAACTGTCATGAAGGAAATAAACAGACATATAACAGAGAGGTGAAACGGGTCATTCTAACTAAGGGGGCCCAGGAAGACTTCCCTGAGAAGGCAACATTATTTGATCTTTCTTTTCATCCTTGCAAACTAAACAGTTAAGATAGCATCTGGCAGAATAGCTTTCTTTGTCCTTTGCAACTCCATCTCGGGGATAGTAGTAGAAGACAGAATTGATTTAGGAGAGGCCTCCTGCCCTAAATTCTTTGTGAAATGTGCCAGGGTATAAAGAAAGAAAAACAGAAAAAAAAGATCTTTGAAACTTGAGCAAGAGATGCATGTATAGCTCTGGGGCTTGGCGGAGAATTTTTGAGATGCATTTGTCAGTTTGGTGAATGTTTATTGAGCACCTACTATGTGCCTGAGCTTCAGCAGGAAACTAGAGGCGAGGGCGTTTAATTTTCTACCGTATTCCTGAAGAGAAAAAGCCTACTCTCGTGGGAGAAGAGGTATATAGAAACCTATCTCTCCCTTTCATTAGAACAGTGGTGGTGGGAAGGGACCCAAGATGCTCAAGGGACATCGGTAATGAGGCTGATTTCCTGAGATGCGATCAAAACAGTTCACAGACAGCACAAAGGATGAGTGCTTAGGGGGAAAATAAACCACCCACATTTTAAAGCATTGTTATTATTTCTGCTGAAATTTTTTTTTTTTTTTTTTTTTTTTTTTTCATTTTTCTGAAGCTGGAAACCGGGAGAGACAGTCAGACAGACTCCCGCATGCGCCCGACCGGGATCCACCCGGCACGCCCACCATGGGGCGACGCTCTGCCCACCAGGGGGCGATGCTCTGCCCATCCTGGGCGTCGCCATATTGCGACCAGAGCCACTCTAGCGCCTGGGGCAGAGGCCAAGGAGCCATCCCCAGCGCCCGGGCCATCTTTGCTCCAATGGAGCCTTGGCTGTGGGAGGGGAAGAGAGAGACAGAGAGGAAAGTGCGGCGGAGGGGTGGAGAAGCAAATGGGCGCTTCTCCTGTGTGCCCTGGCCGGGAATCGAACCCGGGTCCTCCGCACGCTAGGCCGACGCTCTACCGCTGAGCCAACCGGCCAGGGCTTCTGCTGAAATTTTACAATTTTTCATCTCATTTTTTTTTGGAATTAATATTAAATAACTGGAAACGTGAAAAAGTTAGGCGCACAAAAAATTCACCGTAGGAAATAAAACAGTAAAGGGTACTTGAGTGTCTAATAGGAGATTGGTTAAACAATGGCATATTTTTATAATGGATTTTGTCACTGGACGTATTCCCTAAGAAGGTATATCCAAATGGACATATGCTTACAATGATATGTTAAGAGGTACAAAATAGGCCACTGAATTATCTATTCAGAATGATTTTGACTTTATACACACATGCACATGCATGTGTACACACACACACACACACACACACACACACACACACACACTGGAGTATAGAAAGGAATAATTCTCCAATTCCAGCAGCAATTATGAAGGGATGGCATGCATGATTCATTATTTTCTTTTCTCTTAAAAAGGTTATTTCTTTTAAATTTTTTATTACTGCACATTAGTACCTGAGAAATAAACACATGGAAAATAAGCTCAAACCTGGGTATTTGGAGAAGAATAGAAATAGTGGTTCCTCCTAGTGGGTTCTGTTTCTGATGAATTCTTTGTTTGCAACAGAAGCTAACCCTTGCATTCAAAAATGAAGTTTACATTTTGTTTTTAAGTCTAAGCTCTTGCTAATTGCAGTGTATTTTTACTGTCCTCATTTTTTCTCTCTCCAAATTTAAGTGAAGCAAGAATAGAAAGCATATGTGAATTTCGAAAACCTGGTTGTATTGTGTTTCTGTTGGCACTGGGGGAGAGGATGGCAGAATATTGGAAATAAAAAGAACCTTAGCACAGCCATTTTAGAGCTGAGAGCTCTGAGGATTAAAGATGAGGATGGTTTGTCCTGGTTCCATGGCTGCTTTATCGGGCATTAGGCATCATCATCATGATAGAGATCAGAAGAATAAGGCTAAAAAGTGTTTGGCCCAAAGATTCACCGTTAAGTTGTTGTTAGTGATCGTGGTATTGGTAATAATGGTGATCACAGTATTTACAGCTAGAATGAGGACTAGAAGTCATGCTCAGTTAGATGCCACAATGTGGTCATCATGGGAGCATAGAACCTTCAGGATACACTCTTCTAAAAGCAGAAGCTCTATGTCAGAAAGGGAGTTGCAAACCCACTAGTAACTTAGGTGGAATTTAAGGTCCATAGTTAAGCTTTGCTATTCCATAAAAACAGAGAACATGCCAGTTTTCAGGATAGAAGTGTTTATCACCATATCTAAACTTTAAAATTCATTGTGCATATGTGCTGTGATTTGAAAGTAACAGTCTTTTTCATTTTTCCTCATTCTATTGCAAATTACAATCTCACCCTGTCATCAAAAAGTTATTTAGTGACAATTTAAGGGGAGTCAAAAAGTTTCCCGTAATTTTCATGTATTTTCCATATTCAGAATGTTAGTGATTACATTTGTGTGCATATATGTGTCTATTTAAAATCATATATTATTATTGAAAATAAATATAATAAATGCAAAATGTTGGTTCTAATAGCATATGCTTAATATTTTCACAGTGCACTGCAGCATATGCTCAGTTCTTCATTAAGAGATTTTAAAATAACTTGTATTTAGCAAGAATACATTATCTTTTATTTAGAATTTATTATATGCTGTTTTGTGTATCATAATTTAAAGTGCCCACTTCTAATATGTAATACGCAAAATAAACTATCGTACAATCATTAGAATATAGTTCTTTCCTTTGCAATTCAGTGGCATAATGAACATATAGAACCGAAATGTTGTTACTTGAATCAAAAGTTACATGAAGTACTGATAATAGTTACAAATCCTTCATCTTTAAAAAATAAATAAATAAATAAGATAAAATCTCAGCATGCCTCAGGAGAATGGAAAAAGTCATGAGAGTAACTCATGCATCATTATTGTATTATTCTTTTGTTAGTTTTTAAACTTTGAAAGTTTTTAGAAAGGTTGTCAGAAATAGAAGATAGAAGAGCATTTAGACACCTTTTTTGTATTGTTCAGCATGTTATTCAATTGTTTGGTGTTTTCAGACAGATACTTCTTTGAAAGCGAACTATGACTATGTCAGGAATTTGATTCTAGATGTCTGTTATAAAAATGTAACATACCTTCTTAAAAATAAAATCCCATCTCCAACAATGCCTGGAGATATATTAGTTGTCTGATTAAGTTCTGCATCCTTTGTTTGATTGCCTTCTGTTTCAACTTTTTATTTTTATTTTTATTTTTTAAATGATGAGGAATAGGCCTTGGCCGGTTGACTCAGTGGTAGAGCGTTGGCTCAGTGTGTGGAAGTCCCAGGTTCGATTCCTGGTCAGGGCACACAGGAGAAGCGCCCATCTGCTTCTCCACCCTTCCCCCTCTCCTTCCTCTCTGTCTCTCTCTTCCCCTCCCGCAGCCAAGGCTCCATTGGAGCAAAGTTGGCCCGGGTGCTGAGGATGGCTCCATGTCCTCCGTCTCAGGCACTAGAATGGCTTTGGTTGCAACAGAGTGACAGCCCAGATGGGCAGAGCATCACCTGCTAGTGGGCATGCTGGGTGGATCCCAGTTGGGCACATGAGGGAGTCTGTCTCTCTGCCTCCCCACTTCTCACTTCAGAAAAATACAAAAAAAAAAAAAAAAAGATGAGGAATATGACCCCCCGAGTAGCTAACTCCTCATCTGGGGTAGTAGAGCTCATGACTGGGAAGCCGGAGTGCAGCCTGGCTCTCTGCTTTCGGGAGGGCTGTTATCTGGGCCACGTGCAACTTGCTCAAAGTGTCACTGTCATCCTTAATTATTACGAGAAGCTCTGTAAGGGAGGTCCATATCAATCATCTGTTACTTGACCAAGAATGAAAGGAAAAAAAGCAGTCATGTTGAAAGTGTATCGGAAGTGAATAGGAAAATTCCAAAAAGCCGTTCCCATTTTTGAGCTATATGATGACGACATCTTGACTTTTGTGTGTGTGTGTGTGTATGTGTGTGTGTGTGTGTGTGTGTGTGTGTGAGAAATGACAGAGCCTTAAATGGGGGAATGGAACCAGTGCTAATACTTCACCGATGGTGGTGCAGGTCAATCCTGGGACCTACACAAATACAGACGCCGCGTCCTAGTTGTCTTACTTCTACTTCTATGGGCGTGGGCAGCACTTGGAAACACAACGATTGAATTCCAACAGAATATTCTTCCAGGGGGGTTTCTTGTATATGTAACTTGTGCCTCAATAAAGCTGTTTGAAACTGCTCGTCACGTTTTCCCTTCTCGGAGTCTAAGGTGTAAACCTGATCAATGACTACCCCATAGACCCGTAGAGGGAACCTTCAGTAGAAGTTCATACAACTTACATTTGAGAAGTCATTCGTTAGATTGATGGAAGATATTCTTAAATAATGTGGAAAACCACCTGTCGTATGAGATTTATCAGCGGATGCATGATTTAAAAAAAAAAAAAATTGTGGAAACCACTACAATTTCTACTTTGAAAAGTAAAGATGAAAATAATTAGAAATAAATCAACATGGTAAATAAGGAGAGTGATCCTAGGGTTGTAAGATTATCTCTCTGTTCATTATCCACTCATTTTATTCCGTCGACTTTATTTGGAACTCCTGAATTTCCAAATGCTCTTTCATGTGGATTAATTGCCATTAAAAATCATGAAAAGGGATCTATAGAAGTCAGAAGGAGGACTCCTCACACACCGGCATCTTGGCTCTGCCAGAGGGTGACCCCGTGCTGCAGAGTCTTTAATAGATTGTTTTTTTTGTTGTTGTTGTTTTTTTTGTGTATGTGTGTGTGTTTTTCTGAAGCTGGAAACGGGGAGAGACAGACAGACTCCCGCATGCGTCCGACCGGGATCCACCCGGCACGCCCACCAGGGGCGACGCTCTGCCTACCAGGGGGCGATGCTCTGCCGCGACCAGAGCCACTCTAGCGCCTGGGGCAGAGGCCAAGGAGCCATCCCCAGCACCCGGGCCATCTTTGCTCCAATGGAGCCTTGGCTGCGGGAGGGGAAGAGAGAGACAGAGAGGAAGGAGGGGAGGTGGAGAAGCAAATGGGCGCTTCTCCTATGTGCCCTGGCCGGGAATCGAACCTGGGTCCCCCGCACGCCAGGCCGACGCTCTACCGCTGAGCCAACCGGCCAGGGCCGAGTTTTTAGTAGATTCTTACACTCTGGTCCAAGGAGAGTCCTTTCCTGGGAAGAGGACCCGTTAAATAGGAACGACAGTGCATTACCATTTCCCTTTCTCATCATAGTAAGTAGTGCCGTCATGTAGAACGGTCTGCATCCCCATCTACCTGACGTGGTTAATTTACATGCCCCCCTCTTTCCATTCATCCAGCAGTGGGGTTCACATGGCCATCACTTGTACAGATGGGAACTCAAGTGTTCAGAGCGTGGGATTTGGAATTGGCTCACCACAGCCACGTATACGGAGTGATTGGCATTAATGAGCCGGCCCTTGCTGCCTGATACCATCTCACGGACAAGCCCCAGGTTTCGGGCCAGGATGTAAACGTGTTTCCTGCAACTTGTTAACTCAGTTACACAGGCCTCTGCATTGCCGCAAACATGTCTGAACACAAAGCCACTCGCATAGTCCCTGTGGTAGCTGACACTTCCTCATTCCTACGGGAAAGGCATGAAGAATTAGCCCAAATCCGCCGGGTTCAGAGAGAAAGGGAAAGTGATTAAGACACTGGAGTTGTTCAGGCTGTGCTGCTGCCCTTGGTGGAGGAAGCAATCCCGTGTCAGGTACAAAACGGAATCGTTCTGGTTGCCTGGGACCTATCTGTCCGAGGCCTTCCCCATGCACTCCTAACTGTGAAGCTGCTCCAGATCAAACGATTCCAGAGTGTCCTGGTCTGGGGTGTTCTTTCATCTCAAATGATACATTATTTTTTCTCATTTAAAATTCACTCTGAAGGTCCTAAAGTCAAATATTTGACTTAGATGTTTCCATGAAAAAAAATTTTTTTTTTCCCATGCACGTTCTCTCTCTTACTCCCTGTGGCGGAATATCTAAGAGTATACAGTTTTGTGGGGTGTCCGATCTGTAGACCAGACCCTGGCCTGACGAGCCAAGGGTCCTGAGGATTGCTTCCGTACCTGCTCTGGGACCTGCCTTTCTTCTCTAAGGCTTTTATAGAGGTGGTCTGCTCCCAGGTTACCTGGGGCCCTGGTTTTGAAGGAAGTTTTCAAGACCCGACCTACCCCAGGCCTTGTGCAGCAGGTGGTGGGCTCTGAGAAGCTACATTTAGAGCAAGCCTCCGGGTCCTCTGAGGCTCTCTAATGTTTGAGAAGTGCTGCATTAGCTCTTGGCCATTGTCAGAGAGCTTTCACCTCTCCCCCCCCCCCCCGCCCCGTTCTTTACTTCCTAACAGCTTTCTTTACAGAGACATGTATACTCAGAAAGGGTCCATCGACATTCTAACTTACCAGAGCCAATGAAGATGCTTCTAGGCTTGACTTTCAAAATGTGCTCCCTGGACCAGCCCCATCGATATGATCTAGGGAAGTGAGCAATGCATTCTGGGTGAGCCCCCCCCCCCCCACCTCCCACCCCGTGATGTTCTGATTCTGAAACACGGTGGGGGTGGGGCTTTAAGGAGCCACCTAGGATGACTGTGATGATGAATAAAGTTTGACAACCGCTGGTCTAAAATAGAGGTTTTCAGTTTCCCAACACTAGCTGTGTGCCTCCATTTTAATCAAGTTGTTCGCCTTACCAATTTCTGTAAAGGGTAAGAAGACAGGTTGTTTTGTTTTGTTTTGTTTTTCCTTTGGACTCCAGTTCTTTTAAGAAAAATCTCACAGACTTAAAAGTTCTAGAAGAGATTTTAGAATCCATGTCACAGACAAACCATGCCTTTTAAACAGGTTAAGGGTCCTACCAGGAAGGTAATGATTTGGTCTCTTAAAAGTGGCATCAACATAGCATGACAAGACCATTGGCTTGTAAAGCGGATGATAGACCCTTCCGTTAAAGCCAGTTCAGTTGAATCTTGGTTTTGACATTTACCGGCTGTGTAGCTTTCGAGAAAGCTAAGGATTATCTGGGAGCCTTACTTCTCATATCTGCAGAAGGGTCTAAATGGTAGTACCTTCCTTCCACAAGGCAATGCCGGGAAGGCCGTTTGCTGAGGACTTGGTAATCAGCAAACGCTCAAGGGAGGTTATAAGGCGTGTAACCATGGACATGCATTCCAGTTTCCTGACCGTTAGCCCCTTCATTGCAAATTGGGAGTCCTTACGAGTAGTAGTGCCTAAGATGGATGAGTTTTAGTAATAAAACAAAACTGGGTGAATCAGAGAATCCAAGGACTGCCAATGGCAGATGGAAGGACCGCTCTGTATCCCCAGCCTCCAAGGACTGGTTTCGACACGTTTAGCACTTGACGAATAGACATGGAGCAAGTGATCAATAGCTAAATTTTACCAAAGGAGCTGTTTCAAGTTCTATCCATTGTTTGGCTGGCACTCTCAATGACCCCAGTTAGGAAGTAACTCATCTCAGTTTACAGAGGAGGGGGCTCAGACCCAGAGAGCGGGAGCAGTGGAGGAAGGTGGGAAGGTGGAGGGGGTGACTGAGCTGAATTAGTCCGCCAGGCTGCTTTAAGGCCGGGGCGGGGCGTCGCGGGCTGCGGGCTGGGCTTCTCTAGCGCTAAGCCACAGGGGTGGGCCAGGTTAGAAACAATTTTGCAGGCACCCGTGGAAAATCCAGTAACGGAAATGGTGCACTTGGATAAATCAGTAATACTTTTTAAAAGTTTAATTTCACAGCTATAAGCTAATTACCTCCCAGCCAAAGTGAGGAAAGAGAGGCTCTTTATTTTGTTGTTAATATTATTTTAAACTGCGTTCTTGTTAGATGTAATACGAAAGAGTCATAAAAACAATTGTGCAGCCAGCTTACCTGTGGTGGTGCAGTGGATAAAGCATCGACCTGAAGTGCTGAGGTTGCCAGTTTAAAACCCCAGGCTTCCCTGGTCGAGGCACTTATGGGAGTTGATGCTTCCTGCTCCTCCCTCCTTCTCTCTCTCTCTCTGTCTCTTTCTCTCTCTAAAAATGAATAACTAAGATCTATAAAACAAAAAAGGAATGAAAACAATTGTGCGACCAGATGCCCGATGGTGGGGTGAGCCCCTGGCCCCTCCCACCCCGTGAGGGGGAGGAACCTAGCCCGACAGCCTGTTTCCTTTTGCTCTTTGTATTTTTAGATATAACTTTCAAGTTTCTTTTGATCTGTAAGTGCTCCCATCATTCCTTGTCACTGGAAAAAAAATGGAACCATTTCTTCTAATACAGAGTTTTTCAACCTCAGCACTGTTGACGTTTTGAGCAGGATGATTTCTTGTTGGGGCGGGGGCTTGTCCAATATGCATTAGGGCAGGGGTCCCCAAACTACGGCCCGCGGGCCGCATGCGGCCCCCTGAAGCCATTTATCCGGCCCCCGCCACACTTCCGGAAGGGGCACCTCTTTCATTGGTGGTCAGTGAGAGGAGCACATTGACCATCTCATTAGCCAAAAGCAGGCCCATAGTTCCCATTGAAATACTGGTCAGTTTGTTGATTTAAATTTACTTGTTCTTTATTTTAAATATTGTATTTGCTCCCATTTTGTTTTTTTACTTTAAAATAAGATATGTGCAGTGTGCATAGGGATTTGTTCATAGTTTTTTTATAGTCCGGCCCTCCAGTGGTCTGAGGGACAGTGAACTGGCCCCCTGTGTAAAAAGTTTGGGGACCCCTGCATTAGGGGATATTTAGCTGCACCCCTGAGCTCCTCCCACTAGATGCCAATAGCATCCACTCTCCAGTTACGACAACCAAAAACGTCTCTAGATGTTGTCATGTGTCCCCTAAGGGCCCAAAATCACGTCTAATTGAGAATCATTGCTATTGGGCCTCCCTCTGTCCCCTTAATTGTCTGAAATTAGATCTTTTTTTTTTTTTTTTTTTAATTACAGAGACAGAGAGAGAGATAGACATGGACAGACAGGAACGGAGAGAGATGAGAAGCATCAATCATTAGTTTTTCATTGCGCCACCTTAGTTGTTCATTGATTGCTTTCTCATATGTGCCTTGACCACGGGCCTTCAGCAGACCACGTAACCCCTTGCTCGAGCCAGTGACCTTGGGTCCAAGCTGGTGGGCTTTTGCTCAAACCAGATGAGCCCATGCTCAAGCTGGCGACCTCAGGGTCTCGAACCTGGTTCCTCAGCATCCCAGTCCGATGCTCTATCCACTGCGCCACCGCCTGGTCAGGCTGAAATTAGATCTTAAATGAGAGTCTTAATTGGAATCAGGTTCAATATTTGTATTTATTTTATTCATTGCTAAGACTACTTCCTAGGTGGTGGTGGTGTGCCATCCCTTGTGGCGGCACACATGTGGGTAATTTCTCTTTCTGTGATGTTAGTCACCATCGATGCCCAATGCCCAGATCCTTTATAAGGGGCTGCAGCATGTTGCTATGACATTTCTGACTCCCCTTTGTCATTGGTTTGTCAGATGACATGGATAAAGCGAAGCCGGCATCAGCTATGATTCGGTTGCCAGTGTGCTTTGAGTGGGAAAAATGTGATTCAAGGTTCCCATTTTCCTGGAATGCCTTTCACCTGACAGCCAGGCAGAGGTTAAGTGGCCTGTCCAAAATTTCCAAGCTGATGTGGGTTGATTCTGGATTTAAAATCACACCTTCATTATGCCAAAACACATTATATTAGCCACTATGCCTTCTGCATTTAATTGGGTGTTCAACTTGGAATGGATTCGTGAATGAATGACTCCATGAGTGGCCAGAAGGGGATGAAGCTAGCTTACTGGAAATTATTCTTCCCTTCCAGAGGGCCCCCCATTTCTGGAAGTCAGCTGAGTCTGGACTCTGCGTGTCACATCTGGGCTGAGGCAGGAGTGAGCAGAGCGGTGACTTGGGTGTGGACCTCGGGGGAAAGCATACCAGCAGCCGTCTAGTTTGGCATCTGCGACCGTCCCGTGGTGTGGTCTGCGTGCCCCTCACCTGTGCTCAGACACTTCTGGGCCCCTATTTCTACCCAGCTGGTCCCCCCTTGCGAGGACGGTCTTTTTAGTCCATTGATCCCTACGGGCAGCTTGAGGAGGACTAAGTCCCTGCTTCTTGCTCTCTGCACAGCTATTATCTGTTAAAGTGTGAGTTTCCTGGTTGGCACCTGGGCAGACAGAGCTCAGCTGAGCCCCGCCCCTGGCCAGCTGTCAGGGTCAGGGTGACAGTGGGGAGGAATTTAACCTGGCATCGCTCAGGAAGGCGAACTCTTGAGAAGGATGCGAGTGGACAGGCAGCTCTGTGACTTCCTCCACGTCGTGGGGATGGCCTGTCCACAGCCTCTGGAGGGGACTTCACCAAGATGGGAGGGGCAGAGACCATCAGGCAAACTCCGACTGAAGTGGGACTCAGCAACACTGGAGAAGCGCTTGCACCGTGCGTGCGTGGGCTGGAGTGGGTGGTCGGCCTCTTCTCTCTCCTTTGAGTCTCCTTCTCGGGCATCCTATGTAGACCGTGTGTGACATTTCCTTGAATTATTTCTGTGTTTGCACTACAAGGCATATCGATCTTTCCAACACAAATTGATTTCCGAATATATCAGTAAACGGTATCGCTATTTGAAACGGGTATGATTTGTTTCAGGATATAATCAGAGCAAAGACTTTTGAGTGATATGATGATGTCTTTCTGGTTTGTGGAAGACAAAATCTCAGGCTCCCTTTGGAATGTTCTGGGTTCTGACACTGACAATACATTCTACTCTGATAGACAAAGTGACCCAGCATTCTGATAGGCTGTCTTGCATTTTAGCCAGTAGCAGATACTCCCTAGCCAACTCATGTGAGCTAGTCTCTCGTTACGTGAGATGGCTCATCCTTGAAATACCATGAAATTCTAATACGCATTTTCAGAATGTGTGGTTTGATAGATAATTTTAAATATTTAAGAGAAATATTAAAATATTGAAGATAGAGAAGCATATAGATGTGGTATTATCCAATATTCAGTATATTCCATATGTATAAATTATAAATATGTGCATTTTAATACACAAAAGCACATCATTTAAGACATAACTTTGACTAAGGAATTACAGTATACTACAGTCTGGCAAGGAGTTACTGAGTGGTGATTATATTCTGAGCACTGCCACTTTATAAAAATGCTGGCGACACAAAGATGAATAAAGCGGACAGTTATCCTCCTGAAGGTCATGGTACGGCAGGGAGCCAGGCATGGGAAGACACAGCCATAAAAGAACAAAAACACAGAGAAAAGAATGGACAAATTACACTGCCAACTTCTGGGCCTCAAAAATGCCATAAGCAAAATTATGACAGAAGAGCAAATCTGGGAAATACTCAAAACAAATATGACCTAAAGAAGTATTCTAGTATTTGAATAAAGAACTCTTACAGCTTTACCAGGTAGTGGTGCAGTGGATAGAGCACTGGCCTGGGACACTAAGGACCTAGGTTCGAAACCCAAGGTCACCGGTTTGATCACGAGCTCACCGGCTGGAGCGCAGGGTCGCTGGCTTGAGCATGGGATCACAGACATGACCCATGGTCGCTGGCTTGAGCCTGCCAGGCCACTGGCCTGAGCCCAAGGTCTCTGGATTGAGTCCAAGGTCACTGGCTTGAGCCCAAGGTGGTTGTCATGAGCAAGGGGTCACTGGCTTAGCTGTAGTCCCCCTCCTCCATCAAGGCACATATGAGAAAGCAATCAATGAACAACTAAAGTAATGCATCTATGAGTAGATGCTTCTCATATCTCTCCCTTCCTGTCTGTCTGTCTCTGTCTCTCTGTTTCTCTCTCATGCATGCTAAAAAACAAAACAACAACCAAAAAAACAACTCTTACAAAGAGATAAAAAAAACTATCACCACCCCAGTGGAAAAAAGGGGAAGGATGTAACCATACAATTCCTGGATTTGTCTGTGACTCTAAGCATACACGTGCACACTCCCGTGCTGAGCACAACTGTGGGACTATTCAAAGAAAGAGAAATTCTGATAACATGCATTGATCCCTTTTATGAAAAACCAGAGGGTGAAGGGATGGTGCTCTGATGGGGCGGGGAGTCTAATGGGCATTCCATTATAATGCTAGTAGGCATGCTAATTAAAATATCTTTTTTTGGAAAGTAATTTGCAATATGTCCGTAGAGGTTTAAAATCTCACCTATTTTGACCCAGCAATTTTGCTTCTAAGCTTCCTTTCTATGAGAATAAACAGGTAGGCGGACAGAGATTAATACACAATTAAGTAGGTTGCATTGTAACTTATAAGAGGAAAAAATTTAAATGATCAGGTAGCTCAATGGTAAGGGATTGAATGGCTATATAATTCGTCGTACATCCTGACAGGCAATTATGCCACTATTACAAGCAGGGTCCAAAGATTGTTTAGTGGTGGTGCATGCTGAGGTCATGTACTAAGTCAGGTATAAAGAAAGAAAGACCTCTATTTTTTAAAAAATAGGTGATGTGCGGGGGAGGGAAAGAATAGGCAGAAATGTTTATTTTCTCACACATTTTATTTTCCAAAATTTTGACATTGAGTATGCATTATCTGGTAACCAGAAAAGTACCAAGAACTGAAACCTGAGAATTGCATTGGTAGTCAGTCACCATGCAACGCTGGTGAGAATGACACAGAAGGAACGAGAGGTTGCCAGGAGCTTGACCAATGACTTTCGCCGGATGACTCAGGCAGAAAAAGCAAGAGAAGGGAGATGGATTTTAAGGTCTGAGGTGCGGTGTAATCCGCCAGGGAAAGAGGCAGAGAGGGAAGGAAGGGCGTCTTAGGGCCTTCAGGAGCATGTGTTGTGCAAATGGCAGAAGCATAAAGATGCCTGGCACGTGGCAGGAAGGAGGCTGACCCGGTGGGGCGGCACTGCGCGCTCTGCAGGGCAGGGGGCTCCGTCGAAGCCAGAAAGATGAGAGACACCAGGTTGGGAGAGGCTTTCCGTTTTGCGGCCATACCAAGGAGTTTGAGCATCAAAACCCAATCCCAGCCTGACCTGTGGTGGCACAGTGGATAAAAAGCATTGGCCTGAAACGCTGAGGTCGCTGGTTTAAAACCCTGGGCTTGCCTGGTCAAGGCACATATAGGAGTTGATGCTTCCTGCTCCTCCCCCTCTTCTCTCTCTTTCTCTCTCTCAAATGAATAAATAAAGTCTTTTTTAAAAAAGAAACAATCCCAGACCCTGGGAGACTCACAGCAGAATGCTGATTGGAAAACACACATGCACACGTGTACATGGATAAAGTGAGATAACTCTCATTATAAGAACCAAAATGAAAGCATACATATAAATACATGTGCAATACTCTTCAGAAAACATTGGGGGGGGGGTGAAATAAATGTTTTCTCCATGATAAAATTCCAAGCAAACCATGGTAGGAAAAAAAATTAACATACTATACTTAAAGTACCATCTCTTTTCTTATGACTCCCCTCCTTTGAGGCTTCCCACCCTTACCTAGATTTGTTGGAGAGGCTTTTCCTGACCAGCTATTTATTTGTTTATTTATTTATTTACTTACTTATGTTTAGACCAGGGGTAGTCAACCTTTTTATACCTACTGCCCACTTTTTTTTTTATCTCTGTTAATAGTAAAATTTTCTAACCGCCCACTGGTTCCACAGTAATGGTGATTTATAAAGTAGGGAAGTAACTTTATAAAATTTATAAAGCAGAGTTACAGCAAGTTAAAGCATATAATAATAACTGCTTACCAAGTACTTTATGTCGGATTTTCACTAAGTTTGGCAGAATAAATCTTTATAAAACAACTTACTATAGTTAAATTTATCTTTTTTTTTTTGTATTTTTTTTCTGAAGCTGGAAACGGGGAGAGACAGTCAGACAGACTCCCGCATGCACCCAACTGGGATCCACCCGGCACGCCCACCAGGAGCGACGCTCTGCCCACCAGGGGCGATGCTCTGCCCCTCTGGGGTGTCGCTCCACCGCAACCAGAGCCACTCTAGCGCCTGGGGCAGAGGCCAAGGAGCCATCCCCAGCGCCCGGGCCATCCCTGCTCCAATGGAGCCTTGGCCGCGGGAGGGGAAGAGAGAGACAGAGAGGAAGGAAGGGGGGGGTGGAGAAGCAAATGGGCGCTTCTCCTATGTGCCCTGGCTGGGAATCGAACCCGGGTCCCCTGCACGCCAGGCTGACGCTCCACCGCTGAGCCAACCGGCCAGGGCCTAAATTTATCTTTTTATTTATACTTGGGTTGCTCTGCTACCACCCACCATGAAAGCTGGAACGCCCACCAGTGGGTGGTAGGGACCAGGTTGACTACCACTGAGACACACCGTTGCCCATGCTTGCTCATAGATGATACCTCGATGAATTTCACAAAGTTCCTGGACATTAAAGGCTCAGTCACCATTCATGAAGCAAATGGCATCTACAACTTCTCATGACTCGGGCCACTCCTAGGAATAAGCGTAGGCATACCAGGCTGGGATGCTGATACTTTTCACATCAAAGTTGTTCCTTTTGAACTTGTTCAGCTTAGTGACGAAGGACAGCTGGGTGCTCCACTGCTTAACATCAGTCAGCCGGTGGCACTGGGTTTTAGCGTAGCCTCGGGCCCACATTCCCCAAATGGTACGTGGTTCCATGTTGTTCCTGCAGTTTTCTCCCCTGTGCTCTGGGGATCTGATTTCAGCCTGAGTGACTGATTCCAGTATCCCAGCCAGCACAGGAACCCTTTATTTCTTACCTGACTCATCTCATGATTTCTAGTGCAAAGTTCAGCAGAAAGCAGCACCTGATAAATGCTGGATGGCTCATTGCTCAAAATGTCTATCTGATCAGAAGTCTTTCTATGTTGAGGTTGAAAACAGCATTCTCTTGGAAAGAAAGTACCTCAGTGTGCTGGGGAATGCTTTTCCACTGCATTTCAGTCCCTGGTTTCCTCTGCGGACCCCCCCCTATCTCTGTGAGGGTCAGTGCCTAATACGAAGTCACGTTGTCCCTGATGCTCACACCGAAGATAGGCTGTGACCGCTGAGAATATTAAACGTGCCTGCTGCCACCAGGAACACTAAAGGCATCACCACCACACGTTGCAAGCAGAAGGTTCCGAGCTCAGTAAATACATGAATATTTACTCACAAGGAAGGATCTGCGAGTTGTTTTTCTACACGTGCAAACAGCAGAGCTAGGGCAAGAAACTGTCAAGTCTTGTAGATAAACACCATCGCAGATTTAGCGTGCTCGACTGCACTACCGGCGTCAGGCAGATTTCTTTGACTTTTATATATTGTTGGAATATCTATCCAGGAAAGAGATTTCCAGAAGCATAGGCAGACGGTGCTATCATTTGCATTCTCTGACCACGCATCTATCTCCCTGAGAGGGGGTGGCGATGGCCAGAGCCCATGATTATAGTCCCAGAAGCGAGAATCAACCTTCTGCCTCGGAAACAAACCCAATGTCTCCGTGTTTCCTATCTGTGACTGTCGTCAGTGTGGGTGTTAGGCACACAGAGAACGTGCAGGTAGAGGCGTTTCTAGCATCCATCGCAGCAAAAATATTTGAGAGGCGTCAGCTTTATCATCCTTGAGAGGGGATGCACTGCCCCAAAGTCTTGAAGAAGCGCGGAAGAGCGAACCATACGATGTTACGGCCGTCTTACGTTTGCCGCCCAGTGTGTGTGAAATTCGATGTTGCCGCGTTGTGTCACTGTGAGGTGACAATATTTAATTTGAAAGGATTTCCTCCTTTAAGCATATTGGGTTGATTAGAAAACCTGTAGTTCCTTCTCGGGGGCCTCATAATTCACTGTTTCCTTGTCTTGACTACAGGGAACGCATTAGGACGCTGGGGGCCGGGGTGGTGGTGAAAGGTTGGCCTTGTCCGATTTTATTTTTCCTTTTTCTTTCCTCAGCCGCCGTTGTGTTTCTGCATGCTAGTGGCACCGGCACAATTAGACTATGCAGTCTACTCATTCCTGTTGTTATTAATGGTTCTCTTTACGCCTTTCTGCCATCTGAGCCTGGTAATAAACTTCTGTTTTCTGGAGCCGAGAAAGAAAGATGCACACTTGTAGTAAGCTTCCATAGCGTGCCGAGCTCTTTGCTCCATCGTCTAATGCTGTCCCCGTGAAATCACCAGTGAAGATGCTTGTACCCATTCCCCCCCCCTCCCCTTCCGATAAGAACACTGACCTTTGGAGAGATTAAGTGATTTTCAGGTGTTCCGATGTTGGAATGGTATAGTCGGAAGTTACCCCTGCCTACTTCTCTGTGACCTTTGCAGGAAGTGTTTGCTAAGGAATGAGAGCCCACGAGGTTTTTTAAATAGTTTTTCCCCCACTTAGAAACAACATGGTGTGATAGATAGCGTATGCAATGTGCAGTCAGGCAGGTCTGGGTTTCACTGATGTCCCCGACAGTCCCTAGATGGCTGCTGGGACAGTTTCTTAGATTCTCTTGAGTCTTAGTTGCCCCTTAAAATAGTGGGGTTAGCTAGAGTCTCCCCCCAGCGTCTGGAAGGTGAGAAACAGCACACGCTCCCAGGACGGGCTGGCGCAGCGCACGGGGGATTCCGCCTGCACCGGTCCCTGTGCGTCCGGGCCGCGCGCCATAGGGGGCGGTTATCGATGGCTTCTGCGGGCGGACGGGCAGCGAAGTGAGCCCCTGACGCGGAGGGTTATTTTATTTATTTTGGTGTGCGAAAGGGAAAGAACAAGCGCAGGCAGCCTGCCTTTCAAGCTGGGATGCAGAAGTCGGAAGAGGGGTTTCTAGGAGATAAATCAAAGAGAATTGTCTAGAATTGGTACAAACAAAATCTGAACTTAACAAGCTCTGGAGTGGTGAGGATGGATGTGTGCTCTTCCGGCTGAAACACGATTACTGCTGCTTGAGGGGGGAGAAGGGAGGCGTACTACCCTCATTCCGCCAGCGCGGGCGCCTGGGGAACGGCCCCAGTGCAGAGCATTAGCCACAGTGCCACAGGCCTTAGCACACCCCTTCCCGGCAAATAATAGGGACTGTGCGTGAAGCCCCACCCATACACCAGGTGTGGGGTATCCCAGTACTTGATTCTACCAGGGGAAATTTACAAACACAGGTACATCCATGGAACTTGTTATTAACATTCAACTTCTTGGGTGCTTATTTTGGACTTTGGGAAAAGCAACGTTATTGTTCATGTGTCATACATGCCTATAATGCATGTATTATCTCACAGCAACAATTATTTTTTTTCTTCTTTTCCAAGTGAGAGGAGGGGGGATAAAGAGACAGAGGTCCATATGCGCGGGACTGGGGATCCACCGGCAACCCCTGCCTGGGGCAGATGTTTGCCAATCTTGGGCCATGCTACAACCAAGCTATTTTTAGCACCTGAGGCTGTTCTACAGGGAGTCATCCTCAGTGCACTGGAGGATGCACTGGGACCAATCCCACGGTGGCTGCGGGAGATGGGAGAGAAAGAGAGAGCACAAGAAGAGGAAGGAGGAGGGGTGGAGAAGCAGATGGTCACTTCTCCTGTGTGCCCTGACTGGGAATCCAACCTGGGACATCCACACACTGGGCTGATGCTCTACCACTGAGCCAACCGGCCAGGGTACAGTAATAATTTAACCTTCATGACAGCTTCAGGAAAAGACCTAATTATTTCCATTTTTATAGATGGGACAGCTTGTTCAGAGACGTTGAACAACTGCCCCAAGGTCACACAGCTCTTTGGGATTTAGCTGGTTCATTTGATGGCATGTTGTCTACAGTGGCTTTGCAGCAGAGCCTTGTCCAGGGACAGTGTCCTGGGAGCACCCGGCCATGCCTGTTTCATCAAAGCAGATAAGTCTTCAGGGACAGATTGCTTGCTCGAGGTAGATTCCCCTGAAAGCCTCTTTTGTGATACTGTGATAGCCAGTGATTCAAAGACCTTCGCCACGGGATCATCATAAATCCTGTTCAGACAGAAAAACCCTGAAGGAGGAAGGGTGCTTTGCAGTGGCCCACAGCCTGGAGCAAGAGTGTCCTGCCGAAGAAAACGTGCCTGTGTGAGAGCAGAGAGCTTGCTTACACAGACACAGGCACAGCTGGTCGGATTTGATGGAGAGTCCCCCTCACCCGGCACAGAGAGTGGGGAAAGGGCTTCTGGACAGTGCTGTCTGAGAGGCCACTGTCACACGTGGCTGGCTCTAATCCTCTGCCTGAGTTGCTGAGTCATTTTTCAGAGACAGGCAAGCTAGTCTGATATTCTGTGCCGGACGGCGGTGAAAATGAAAGGCCTGGCCCAGAGCCATTCCTCTTGGCCCTCTCTTGTCCCTTTAGTCTGGTCTGGACGGCAGACCAGCCTGGCGGTTCACACCCCCAAATGCTGGGGAGATGAGCAGACTACCAGCCATGTGAGCGCTTCCTTCTGTGGGCTAAGTCCGCTCTCATGTGGCCGGACCCACCCTGTGTAGGACACGGTGCTTTGTGCTGGAGGGTGTGGGTGGGAGGAGAAGGAGAGGAAACTGGGTGCGCGCGCGTGTGTGTGTGTGTGTGTGTGTGTGTGTGTGTGTAGGCATGCCTTCTTCCTTCCACAAGGATATCCCCAGGTACATACATTTGCATAAAAATATTCACCGTTTCTTCCACCCAAGAATAGACTATGATTTCATGTTGCCCTAATTATCGTTGCACTTTTCTGTACAATAACTAGGAAGGGTTCAGAAGGAAAACCCTGTTTTGGACACAAACACATACACACACACTCTGAGAAAGGCTGGCGTTGGAACTAGAAGGGAAAGTCACACACACAGGTGCATCCCGGAGAACGTCTTATTAATGTGCGACGTCCGGGTGCTTTTTATTTTGAACTTCGGGAAATTAATGTTATTTTTCATGTTTCTTAGGTAGGTATATGGGAATTACCTCACAGCAGATCAGCAAATATCCTGTAAAGTACACACGATTAGGGTCACATTCCGGATGGAGAAACTAAGGTTTAGGGAGGTTCCGTCACTTGCCTGTGGCCACACAGCTAGTCAATGATGGAAACTTCATCTGAACCCCGGTGCCTGAGTCTGAAGCTCTGTGCTCTAGCGCCTCCCTGAAATGACACTGAAGGGCGGCGGAAGCGCTGATGCGGGTTTGCTGACCACGCCCTGTTTTATGACCCTCCTCCGCCACACGTTCCCTTTGGAGTCTGGGTGTTTCTGCAGCGCTAACCCAGGCACAGCCCAGTCCTCTGTAGCAGCCCTGTCCCTGCTCCCATGCAGGCAAAGGAACAAGGGAAATAGAAAGTTCAAGTCCCCTAAGGGCCGTCACCAGGAGTCAATGGGTATTTTTTTTTTAATCTGTTTGATTTAGGACAAAACAGAACAACAATTGTTCCCTGCCTCTGGGTCCAAGGACTTAGTTGCAGAGTTAACCACAGCGGTTTCCGTGAATAATGAGCGTCCACGTGGTCTGAGAACAGCCGTGATGTCAAAGAGACACACCAAAATGAAACTCGGGTGTTCACGTCCAATCCCGGTGTTCCGCCTGGGGGTGGGGGGCATCACAGCCATCTCCGGGGCAGTTCCTTCATCCAGAGAACCTCTGCCCCCAGCCCCAACCCTGCTGGAGCAGGACCTGCATTTTCATGAGGTCCCCAGGTGACTGCACAGCACAGTGGGAGGAGCCCTGCTCCAGGGATGCTGGGAAGGAGGAGGACTTCCCTCCCAGCCAGGTCCAGGGGTAGGATGATAGGATGAGATGCGTGAGTCACTCACTCTGTGTCCAAATCGCAAGCAGTGCTGAAAAGTGCGGTCATCAACCTAAGCACTATCGAATGTGATATTTCAAAACATTTTAAAAAAACATTTAAAGGTACTTGGACATCCGCAGTCTTCTTCTGTCTGGATCCTTGCGAGAGAGGGCAGGAGAAACTGCTCGAAAAGCTCTGGGAGCTTTGCTTTCTCATTTTCTCCGAATATTCTGAACTTTTCCGCAGGTGAAATCGCATGGAGTCGTTCCCATGTTGGTCTGCACACCGCTGTATTATTGGATTTTCAAACCCTGTGATTACACACGAAGGATCTAGCTTGGCCACCTGAACATTTAAACTCCAAGTTTGGTTCAGCCGCAGAGCACTGATGTTAATATGTTAACGGTGAGGGTGACGGTCACGGCACCTTAACTTTTCTCTACATGCTAAGTGCTTTACATAAATTAATGTACTTCATATTTACAAGAACCCTGTGAGGGAGGGAGCCTTGTAATTTTTATTTTGCAGCTGAGGAGAGGGAGGTGTTGAGAAGTTAGGGAACCTGGATGAATAGGATAGGACATGCAAGTAGTAACTACAGGAGGGAGACTCTGGGTAGAGGCAGCGCGCCCCAGCGTCCACACTCTGGACTGCCTCACAAATCTACGGTGCAAGAGTAGGAACTGAGCCTGACCTGTGATGGCGCAGTGGATAAAGCATCGACCTGGAAATGCTGAGGTCGCCGGTTCGAAACCCTGGACTTACCTGGTCAAGGCACATATGGGAGTTGATGCTTCCAGCTCCTCCCCCTTCTCTCTCTCTGTCTCTCCTCTCTCTCCCTCTGTCTCTCTCTCTCCCTCTCTCTCTCTCTCCTCTCTAAAAATGAATAAATAAAAAAAATAGAGAAAAAAAAAAAAAAGAGTAGGAACTGAATCCACACGGCGTCCATCATTCCTAAGCAGATTTATGCATCCTTTTCCTCCCTTCGATGGGTAAGCGTTAGGTTGCCAAGCTTTTTATTCTGAAAATCTGTCCCTTTTTACACTTTTTTCCCCCCTTTAATGTTAAAATGCTCTTTTAAACAATGAAATGACAGTAATAGATGACGGCCGTTGCCTTTTACAAACCGCGTGCAGTTTGGTCCGCGCAGCCTTTTAATTAGGCCGGGATGGAGGGGTGCAGATGCTTTTGGTTCTAGGGAAAAACCAATGTTGCAGGGTCCCCCCTGGGGCTCGGGGCCAGTCTGTGAGCCCAGGTGGGCCGGCAGGGCTCTGCCTTGACTCTGCTTCTGGTCTGCCTGTTGGCAGCAGCCCCTGCACTGGCCCCTCTGGCTTGTGTCTGTGTGGGACTCATTAGCCGGGGTGTGTGTGTGTGTGTGTGTGTGTCTCATCACAGTGGCTCATTCACAGGGCAGCCGGCAGTGCCAGGGAGTGGGGCCGCCTCTGGCCGTCCGGCCGTCCAGAGCGGCCGCCGCTCGGAGCTGTCCAGAACAAACCCTTTCGCGGCCCCGTCGCCCTCGGTGTCCCCATGGGAGACACCCTACGATCGGAGCGGGACGCTGGCTCTTGCAGATGGCGTGGTCAAGGCGGCCTCCTGCCTGTCCAGGGAGACGCTAGGTGGCCAGCTGCTGTTTGGTGACCTTCGTGATGATGGAGTGAGTAGGCACTGCATTTCACCAGCCTGGCCTCTCCACCTGTCTGTCAGCCTGAGTGAGGTACCAGGGACACTGCCCGGCCTGGAGGCGGGGCAGGAATGGAGACGCAGAGCTCTCAGCAAAGGGAATTGGCTTCTGTGGACACAAGCTCCAGGTGGGACGTGGTGTCTCCTGTGTGCCCCACCTACCCCGGAGTGGCTGCCCGCTCCCCGCCTCTGTGCTGCTTTGCTGTTTCTGTGCTTTTTGACTCGGGGGGCGACCACCGTCCGATTCCAGGTTTGTTTTCCGTTCCGGCCTGGCTATGGCTGCCGCCTGCACTGGGATCCTAGGTTAGGGGTCCCCGAACGTGTGCATGAGAGAAACGGCCTGGGCTGGGCCCCACTGCCAGAGTGTGGGGTCCGGGGACACACGCTTGGGCACTGTTTTCCTCTCCTGTCTTTGTCCGTCTCCTCCTCATTAAATCTTCCTGGGTCTGTGGAGTTGACTACCAATTGGTGCCTGACCTAGTTACAGAGAGCCACTCTGTGACTCCTCGCTCATTGTAATAAATGGGTCATCACGGGGTGTTTACTATAACTTGAAGTGGACTCTGTTATTTTAGAGTCATTTCTATGTCCTTGGAGTGCGTGTATGTACGTGTGGATGCAGATATGAATGTGTGTGTACATGTATGTCTCTGTGTGCATGTATGTCTATATACATGTATGTGTGTGGGGGGTGCAGCTCCCTACATGAAGACTGACATTTTCTGTTGCTATGTTAGGACGTTGCCCTTGGACACCAGTCCTGGGGCTCCTGTATCTGGTAGTTGATGGGCTTTGCTGGGTGTCCTGCATTGATCTTTCATTTTCTACGTGGAACACTTCCCCAGGAATGCGGGTCCTCACATTTTCTGCTCTGGGTGTCGGCTCTGTTTGCCTCTCTGCTGCCAAAGGGCGCTGCGGTATCACTCAAAGGATCTTTTGGACTGTTTATTCAATGAATGAAGAGCTCATTGGGGACAGTTACGGGGACAGACATGCTTCCCACTGGTCCCTGCCGCAGCACCGCTGGGCCATGACTCCCGCGCTTGGCTGTGGCTCCTGCGGACCTCAAGGCCACATGGAAGGGCGTGGCCCAGCATCAGTGACCGTTACAGTGCCATTCTACCTTGCATGTTGAAAGATAGTCCCCCCCCTTCCAAGCAAACTGTATTTATAAAGTAATAACCCATCTGTGTTCTCATGTTTAATTAATCATACATACATAATTGCCAATCAGCACTTCTAATCAGGAGGAATTAATCAGAGTTACCATTTATTTTATTGACTGAGTATCTTCTATGTGACTGACCTATGCCAGGTGCTGGGAGCGGAAAAGCAAGTGAGCTAATGTCTTAGCAGGGGTTGGCAGTGTATGATATTATTGTTAACTCGTCACGGTAGCTTGGGGAAAAGTGACTGAGCACCCTGTGTGTGTTCGGTGTGGGGCCCTATCACCTCCTTTCGTCATCAGCGTGAGCGTGTGAGTTAGGCGGTAGACATGCCATGTTGTACACGAGCAACTGACATTCACAGACTTGAGTCACTGGTGCCAAGTCACACACCTGTCCGCAAAGCAGAGGCAGGATTTGAACTCAGGACTGTCTGATTCTAAAACTTTCCTGTGGAGAT